>NC_092628.1:49969812-50286687 GCF_039555335.1 Amphiura filiformis | reverse complement strand
CTACTAGACACGATCGTAAAAGTAGGTTGTATCTTCAAGTTACATCTAATTTATAGACAATGGTAATGCTGTCGGCTATTGTAAGTCCATATCCAGTATTAATACAAGTAAATGATGTGTTTTTACCTTTTTATTGGTTTACGTTTAACCCTCGTGCTACCGAGTGTTTGTAACACGAACTACGAAAGGGGGGTTGCAACCCCTCAATGTCAACGTATATCGCTATGACGTCATAATGTGAGCGCGCCCTCAACAAATTGGAAAATTCTTGCTATGTACCAAAGTATATGCAAACCTGATAACAAACCTCCGATGAATATAAAATTTCCACCAGATATTTTGCTAAATATGAACGAAAAAGAATTTTATAACCTGACTACCAAGTTTTAAGTCTACATCCCTTTTTTGAAAAATTCACAAAATAAAATCATACATTTTATTGTAGAAACATTATGTTGGACTCCGCCGCGTACTAATGGTCTGAGACCATATTCGTTCACGCTAATTCCATAGCAGTATCCAACTAACCCATTTGTGATGTAGCCAAACAAAGTAAATATTTCCTTTTGTTTTCTATTAAGTTTTGGAAACTCTTTAATTGCTCATATCTTTGGAACTGGTTGTTCAATTTCAATGGGGTTTTCTGCAAAATGCAGCTTTGTAAATGCTGTTTACTATCTTATAAGAAACTGAAAATGTTATATTTCCGAGTTCCGACTGATTTTGCTTGATTGCATCACATTTTTGTACTGATATGATTTGCGGTTTAAGATAAGGGTACATGTGTATCTCAGTTGACGTTACGCATTTCGAATCTCTGCATCTCTTGCTTACGCAGCCGTCATGCGCAGGTGGTTTCATTGACCTGAAGTTTTATGTACAATCAATAAGACTGAAACCTCTAAGACCACATCACAGCTAATGGAATCGTCAAATCAAGTATGTTGCTCTCTCGTTGGGGCCGAGTCTCTCTCAAATTGATTACTAAAATGAACTCCTAGGTTTTTCGTATAATTACCTGGTGTTATCATGTCTAGTACACATGGGTGTCAATTGGGGGGGGCCTGTCCCCCACCTATCGACAAAATGACCCATTTTTGTTCTTTTCAGCCACTTTTTGACAATTCAGGCCGATTGTCCCCCCCCCCCCACACACACACGTTTCAAGCTGGATTGGCGCTTATGCTAGTATAATGAGGATTGAGTGACAGTGGGGCCATTTGGAACCCCCCATCACATCAAAAAATATTTTGGTGGGTATGCTTCCTTGGAATTTTGAGGTGGTGGGTCTTTGGGAACTGACAGCGTACCGGTAAAAGGAGGTCTATTGGAGCTGCGAACAAGTAAAATGGGTTTCTGGTTGAAAATAGCCTGAAAATACCTTTAAGAGCTGAAATTATTGAAATCAAGGGTCTTTCGGAGCTGTATTTTGGTCAAATATAGGAGGTCTTTTGGAGTTGCGAAATCAAAATAGGGGGGTCTTTCCGGGGAAGCATACCCGTATGGTCATTTGTGTTAAGTGTCACCCCGGGTTTCGAACTACCTAGCTAGACTGCTAGCTCCGACCAGGGAAGCTCTGACTAAAGAAGGCTTAAAGAGTTGATGTTCACTTTGTTACAGTCGGCTTTCAGGCAATCACTTCATGTTTTGGTGGTCTCCTTCTTGGACGTTTGCCATGGATATGAGCTATTTTATCAAACTTTAAAAAAAAAAAAAAGACGGATCCGGGAAATGGATAATACTATATTTCCTCAATCTAGGAATTAATTTTTGTGTATGTTATTTAAAAAAGCATGAGAGAGTGTGGATATTCACCCACTTATAGTGCTCGTATATATTGGTTGTCCGATCAATTTTGATTGAAGAATAAGTGCATGGTAAGCATGTAAATCGCGAGCCAGACGCGATAGTCCACTTTACCAAATTGGCCCAGACACAACAACAGACAGTACTACATACCTGCTCTATTAAGGGATCTAGAATGAGCGTTTATGGCGTTTCGACAGTATTTTTTGTGGGACATTAGAGCACCTCAGACGTATCGAATTGCATTCTGAATACGAAGCATGTCTTTCTGATATCAAATAATTTTCATTTTTTGAAATTCACGATATAATACAAATTTTATGACAAATTTGATATTTTTCAAATTTTGATATATAACAGTCCTCGAAGTAAATTTTATAAATCTAATGATATATTCTTAAAGTGTATGTAGCTGGGAGGAAAAGCCGACGATCAATTGAAAATTTTGACCTTTTATATTGAAGATATGGATTTTTTTCCCAAAAAGACCTAATTTTTTTGGTGCTTTTGAAAAAAAAATCCATATCATCAATACGAAAGGTCAACATTTTCAATTGATCGGCGGCTTTTCATCCCACCTACATACACTTTAAGTATAAATCATCAGATTTATAAATTTTACTTCGAGTACTGTTAAATATCAAAAATATCAATTTTGAATGATTTGCCATAAAATGTGTATTTATACATTGCGAATTTCAAAAATCAAAATTATTTGATATCAGAAGGACATTCTTCGTATTCAGAATGCAATTCGATATGTCTGATGTGCTCTAATGTCCCACAATAAATACTGTCCAAACGTTCATACCCCTTCCCTTAAGGGAATGAAAAAACATCATAGAATGTTATTTCCAATTTAGAAACACCTGCTGCCCCGTCTGAGATCATCTTTTGGCGGGGTAGAGTGATAAACAATTCATTACAAGTCGTGTCAACACGGTGGACAATATCTCTGGATTTCATCGACTTTGTGTATGTAGCATTATGACCATGTCTTTAATGGTAGTAATCTGTGTTCGCGTTTCTATTTAATGTATGACAAATGAATTAGTGAAATGGTAACTTTAGTGATACTTTTGCTTTCAAGGTCATATAAGTATCGTCAATCCAACTGTAGTAAAAGGAACCTAAACCCTAACCCGCCTATATACTACAAAATACTACTTGATATATGTCCTGTTCGTGCGTGCATCCCACGTGGTGTGATGACGCAATCGCCAGCTGGCCAGCGAAGCCCAAGACCCGTGGCAAAGTGTCGCCAACCGAGTGCTTGGCATGCAAGGGGTCTCGGGTTCGAATCCCACCCAGAGCAAACAACTTCTTTCTTTCTTTTCTCTCTTTATTCTTTCCTTCTTTCCCTTCCCGTCACCAAAAAGCCCTTAGGGGGTTATGGTTAATGTATACTTTATACAAGTAATTTCGTGAGTGGATGTGACCTGGTGATTTGATATGGAGTACAGCTACTACTCCTCAAGAATGCAACCCGATGATTCGTTAGTGTCTAACCAATATCTTTGATTATCAGCTGAAGAGGAGAATTGGCAGACTATTCAAATCGGGAATGTGTCTGTGTGGACATTCTTTTATTATTAATTCTAACTTTCTTTTCGTATTAAAATCTCAGTTTTATGAGGCGAAGTGTGTGGGATGAGCCTGTCGATAATTTTTGTGTCATACTTTGTCATCGTATATATCATGTATATTACTCATGTTGAATCGTTGACTTTAAAATATCTTTTTACGAAAATGTCAAAAGGGCTAGGGAGCAATGTTCAAATAAATTATGATTAGGTTTCTTGTAAAGCAAGCTTTTTGTTTGTTTGTTTCTGCATGTAATAAAATAAGAATACGAAATAAATAAAAGATCATGGAGAACAAATTTGAAGGAGCCTTCAAGAACCTCTTATTTAAAAGGACGTCATTATACTGTGCTCAAAATCATCTATTAAAAAGCAAAGACCCTCAAGTGTCCTTTAATAATATTTTCATTGTCAAATTAATACCTCAACATGCGCATCTATTTAACGTGTAGAATATTAACGAACGCACTATCACGGTACTGGAGATGCAAATTTCTCTGCATTAAAACAAATCAATGGGACACCCCTTGGGGTATATCACTACGGACAGTTCATATGAACTCTTTTAAAGTGGATTCATTACGTACGCCATCAATTAAGGGAGATAATAGGCACTAACAACCTAAAAACAAATATTTTTGAAATTTTCCGCCTTTTTTTCTTAAATAATTCTTTTTGCCGGCCTTCTTCACCTGCCACCTCTGCCTTTTTTCCTCCCTCTGCTTTTACCTCGGGGACTCACGCCCAAAGCTCCCAAATATACGCGCATGGTCGATGTCCACTTTTCAAAGGGCGAACTGTGGTTAAGATAACAAAAACGACTGGGAAGAAAGTCTACTAGATGATCCGAAATGGTCAAGTCTTCTGTGAAAATTAAAATGGCGAAATGGCAACAAGAAATGTCACCCCTTTGAGCGAAAATACAGCTTATTTAGACAATGGGGTCATCAAAATATTTTAACACGTTCAGATAAAAACTTTTACCACTTTTTACAAAACATTGAACTTTAAAGGATCATATCTTATTTTGGATTTTTAAGATCGACACTCCAACTTTGGAATTCCATAACGTAGCTAAAGAATACCCGATTTCAACGAATGAAGCGGTGTTGAAGAGGAACTTCTATTTTAATAACTCATCTCTAAAATGTAAAAAGTTGAAATTAATCCAGCCCAGAAGTGTCTCTTTTTGACATATCACGTCACAAATACCAATCTAGATAGGGTGCCATGGAACACCGTTGCACCCCGAAAAAACCATACAAGAGATTCGAACTCCTCGAAACTATCTACTCCATCTGCGTTACTTTTGTATGTATTTGTGCAATTCTGAAAAACAATTTAGTACAACTATTTAGCAGAGGTCAGAGAAAAAAATAGGTTTTGATAAGATCAAATCTATGGACCTGTATAACTTTAATTT
The DNA here is from genome assembly GCF_039555335.1 of Amphiura filiformis. Taxonomy (NCBI): domain Eukaryota; kingdom Metazoa; phylum Echinodermata; class Ophiuroidea; order Amphilepidida; family Amphiuridae; genus Amphiura; species Amphiura filiformis. The sequence continues at coordinate 50,281,875 of NC_092628.1, read as the reverse complement.
GAAGGAAAACATATCAAATGACGACACTTACCGTATGACATCAAACAAGCTAATATCATTCGTTCTTATGATAACATCGTCGAGCCCACTTGTTGTGAAAGTAACTAAACATTATACATGCTGAACTTGCTTCCCCTGCAAAATGTTTCAGCTTTAATTATAAAAACAAAGATGATAGTACACATCGAAACAGGATACGAACATAGTGAAGTTAACAATACCCGTCAGATGTATCGCTAATATTTCCCTGTACAGTTTTGTTTTCATAATAATGAAATATCATCAACTTGTCTGGGCTCCTTGTCTGATGGTCAACTAAAGAAACAATGTACATATCCTCCAATCAATTGCAACAGTCCACCCACAGGATGTCGAATATTCTACGGATTTAGTCTAAAATATGTCATGTTAAGGTGACACTAACCGTGAACGTGTCTCTTTCTCGTTTAAAACGGTGGCTCCGTGGGACAGGCCCAAAGCACAAACCATAGATAAAGCATGCTGGCAGCTATATGAATTATTTGTTTGATTGTCCCACTAAACAATTCCATGTGTGAAAAGTAACACATAGTTCTCATTCTTATTGACAAAATTAAACAACAATACACATTTAAAGCTCAAATTCTTGCAAAGTCTAATTTCGCCACTGTTTTTGGCATATATAACACGTTTCAGTTGAATTGGGAATAGAGAGATCCAGGACACCACAAATAGCCATTTAATAAAATTTTCTAGTCATCAAAGGACTGTTAAAATTAAATGTCGCCTCAAATGGACAAGGACAACCATTCAAATTTGGAGTTATATTACCATGATTATGTAATAATCACAGCACCAGCTATAAAAAACACCAATCTCCGGTATATCCAAAGGATCTCGTGAACACCTCAATGGAACACCTTTAGGGTCATCACGAAAAAGTTCATCTAAAGCAATCCAATTCCTCGAAACTCGCTATGGACGTATATAATGTTTCGTCTTCACCTGATTATGTTGAACTCATAACATGCGTTTTCAAATTAAACGTGTTAAATTGTGCATTTTATGGAGTGCGTCACGCCCTCACTATCATTATAAATAATAAAATCAAAAACAAAATTAGGCTTCGATCAGATCAAACCCATGGGCCTGTATGTAAATGTTCAAGTTGAAGGACGACATATCAAAATAATGACGACACTCAAGACATCAAACACGATGTGAGGGCGGGTATTGAACTGAAGGCCTATAGAAAATAACATCACTGCTCTTCTCCATCTGACTCATTAGCTCAGTTGGTAGAGCATCAGTCCGGTGATCCGAAGGTCCCAGGTTCAAATCCTGGATGGTCAGTGAACATTTTTTCACTGGCTGTCATTTATGTATGTGGAGTCTTGTGTTAAAAACCTTTCTCATACGATGAACTATCGTTCTTAAGATAGCATCACCGAGTTCAGTTGTTGTGAAAGTAACTAAACAGTATACATGCTGAACTAAATTGCTCACCTTGCAAAACGTTTTAGCTCCAATTATAAAAACAAAGATGCTAATACACACAGAAAGATCTGAACATAATGAAATTTACATTACCCGTTGGATGTATCGCTAATATTTCCCCGGACAGTTTTGTTTTCATAATAAATGAAATAACATCTACTTGTCTGGGCTCCTTGTCTGATGCCGTGATGGTCAACTAGATGAATAGTGAACTTAAACCCACAATCCAACAGTCCACATATGATATCGAATATTTTGTACGTTCTATTTAGTCTATGTCATGTTAAGGTTTTAACTATTTTAAACTGTTGCGATTTGGTAGTTCACAGCATCTTGCGAATGGTAGCACAAAGTTACCCCATTTTACGGTACGCGTAGGGCTAAATCATGGCGTAGCAAAGGCTAGCGAGCTTTGGCAAAACTGCATTGATCATTTCATAGCGTGTGTGTAGAAGAATTCAAATATCACAGCTATACTTTTGTAGGTCCTATTGTTCTTGAGTTATGTTGTAAAGAGGTCTGAAACAACAACACTTTTGTAAAACGTTCAAAACTCATTAACAACAATATTATCAAGCAAGTTTTCAAAGTAATGCAGCTGTTATAAATACGCCTATAGCTACAGAACTAATAAGTGTTTCCATGATATTCATACTGCAGTTACTGTCCGTTTTCCTATACACAATACACAGTGCTCTCACCATTGACGCGTGACCTCTACAAATAGTGTATGTTAGAAGTATATTGCATTTGCCTAATTAACATCACTGTGTGAAAAATAACCGGCCAATATTTAAAGTATTCTACAAACTTCTAGCAAATATATTTCTCTAACATGACCTAAAATTACAGCTAGGTTAGATGTTCAGAAATAGTCGCACTTTCGTAAAATATGAGTGAGGGCAAGGCATAGCTAGCTCATAGCTAGCCAACTCCCCGTGTTAATTGAATGGAGATTTGACCGAAAATATTGAGCTATATTGGTAACGGACCGCTCAGTTCTGAAGGATGCCACAAAAAACGGTACAAGCTACATTTAAAGTATTCTATGAAATTCTAGAAAATATAGTTTTGTAACATGTCCTAAATTTTTAGCTAATTTAGGTGTTTGGAAATAGTCGCACTTTTGTGTTTTAGGAAGGATATGTAAACGACCGATAACACCAAAAATATGAAGAAATTATTTCTAAACCGTGTTAAGTCAACAATCATTATGTTGCTCATTTTCAAGAATGCTGGTTAACAAAAAGCAGACCATTGTCTCATTTCGTGAACAAAGGTCCACATACCATTGTTTCCTTGCGTTTCCTTTATAATCGGTTACCCAACTGAAGCTGTATTATACCAGCTCATTGCGATACCGCACATATAAAACAGACACATGTGCACAACCAGAGAAGATCCGATTTAATCAGTTGAGCTGTTTCAATGAGTGTTATCTTGGTTTAATAGCTTTTAATGGGGTTTAAGTCCTGCAAAGGTCGAGGTGAATTCTACTGTAGACATGACTGCATCATGTTCTACATAGAAAGAAGGATGATTTATTTACGCGCATTTTGATACCCCATTTGTCAAAATATCGTTGAATATTAACAACACAGTAGTGCTTTTAAAGAAAAATACCCGAATTTAAAAGTTGCCGTTTACAGCGATCAATGGTTATTACGCAAGCAGTGTCTGTGTGGCACGTAAAACCCTCCATTTATCTTCGCGCTGACTTAAGAATCAATACAAATAGCTGTAACTTTTAAATTCGGGTAATTTTCTTTAAAAACACTTCTGTGTTGTAAATATTGAACGAAATTGGACAAATGGGGTATCAAAATCCGCATAAATAAATAATACTTCTTAATACTTTGAAATATTGTGAACACATTAATAGTTCTGACGCCATAGGCGTGTTTATAACAGCTGCGTTACTTTATGTGCAGTCTCTATTATAAGAAGAGCGTCGCATAATATCGCATTATGTGAACACATTAAATGAACTTCTCGGTCAACATCATCGATGTCAAGCTAATGACAATTTCAAAATGAGTAGATGAAGTTCAGTGCCCTAAATATTATGCACAGCACGTGTCAAGTTAGCAGACATAACACTTCAACGGGTATAATTTTTGATTTCGAATGTTTTAAGGGGGTACTACACCCATTGATTTTTTTTTGCATTTTTTTGCATTTTGTGAAGAAATTACAAAAAAAAATTAGACAAAGTGGTATGCAAAATGAAGGGGCAAATCTTCTCGTTTTATTGATGGCATCGGTATCAATGTAGCTTACATGCTTTTGAAGATAGAAGCCAAAAGGAGGTACATCACTGATTATTTAAATTCACTTCATTTTGGAAAGCTTACTATCAACGGATTTTGTTAAAATTTTGGATATGTGTTGCTAACACATTAGGGAAATAATGTTGATATGTAAAATGGGAATAAGTGGTCCCTGATTTCTTTTATGACTTCATGAACTTGGTGCTCCACAACTATCAAAAACGAACCGGTTAAAATGCTTCTATTTTCAATGTCGAGCTATATTTTGTATTTTGAACTTGCGACACTATGTCACTGAAACTTAATTAAGCCATAGGTAACAGGTTACCACAACCACACTACAGCAATGTTGAAAAAGATTGTATTTTTTGTCACCTATACCACCATATTAGGTAGTTTTCCGTAAGCTTCATTTTTGTGATTTTGGTAACTATTTTATATTTATTTGCCCAATCTAAATTGTACTCACCATTTACATCCCAAGGTATTTTAGTATATCCACCTCACACATTTCCATTATATATCCAGTAACAGACAAAATATCAAAATTGATGCCTCATTATGACATGTATGATATCACAGACTATCACATGTATTCAAAATTGATGCCTGAATTTGACCTGAACCAATTGACCTATAACCTGACCGTTGATGACCTTATAGCCTTTTTTTAATCTCTTTTCCTAACCTACACATTATAGAAGATACATACATGGTGTAGTATTAAATTGTCTATGTGGAAGAGATTAGGCCTATTTAATTTATTCAGTGTTATAATCAGTGAGTACATTTCTATAGATAGTATAACAAAGGATTTAATGTATTCTATTCATGTATTCTACTTGGACATGTTCAATAGGATAAATTATGGTTTGTTATGAAACACACATCTCAGTTACCAGGATACAGTAAACAAAAAAATATATAGGGCTAAAATGATTTTCTAAAATGGTTTAAAACCACTTTGTATGTAGAGATATTTTATAAGTTCAGGACATGAGATGATGAACATATTTATATACTTCATAAATTTGCAACAAAAAAAAGAAGATGGGTACTGATGAAAATCAGGGTATTATATCGCCTTAATGACTTTTAATACTGCTAAAATATTGGCGTAAACCTAGACAATTGGTGATTTCTGTATGAAGAACATCATCTTTATCGACGTCGTCATCATTATTCTAATTATAATCATCATCGTCGTTGTCGTTCTCCTCACCACCAACACCACCACCAAAATGTCTACAGTACAAATTCCCCAGTATTGCCTCCAAGCTATGGAATAGGTTCTACAAATTCTGGAAGGTAATCTCATCGCGACTTTTCTATATAGGTATAAATAACCTGCATAAAAGCCGCTTAGATGATATCATCTCCAATCGATTCCCCGTGGGCTGTTTGGTATGAACACTGCAACCATAATCATAACGATTTAGCCTCCACTTATAACCAAACGAGCAATAAACTGGATGGCAACATTTCATAACCACCAGAGTCTGTTGGAAGCTCTTTGTTCCTCATTGCGTTTCACTTCCTGGAGAAAATTGATCAAAAATTGAATTCCCTCCTGAGGTTGGTATCTGTCAATGAGTTGACCAGATCACAAGGATGTCATTATAGCTAGAGGCAGTATACAACACAAATAGGTCAATGAGTTACATAAAAATTACCTTGTGTGGAATATGGTTCCCAGGAAGTGAGTTTTGCCTGGGCAATTTGTGGTTAAATGTTGATCCCTCACTACAAGAGTTATTACCGCCGATTTGGTTGAAAAAGGAGGTGAGACATGATCAAATCTCTCCAGGTAACAAAACGTAATGTGGAGCCCCGGAAACGGGAAAATAACAGTGCTATACAATAACACAGACAAACATCAGATTTTAGATCTGCTGTTATTTGAAAGACTATACATCATTGTATTGATGTGCACTAAATGGTGCTTTAACTATAATAGTCTCAAGCCTCTCTAGCAAAAGGTACACCTATACAAAGGTAACTGGAGCTTATAATGGGGACATTTTATGAGACCATAAAGTGTGGAATTACACATCAGATCTATAGCTTCGTGTTTCAAGTGGTTCAATTTTCACGATATTTTAAATGATCTGGTGTTCTATAGCTTTACCATGTTTAAGCTTGTTTACGATTCGAAAATATATAATATATAGAATCAACTCCGACATCCTATGTTAAAGTAAATCTGTGAGAATGCATACAAGATCCTAATAGGACAGATGATGAATCGGTTCTGCTTTTTGCTTTTCACGCACTTCAAGAAACAGGTCTCGTTCTACACTATTACACTTACTCTTTGGAAATTATCAAGGATCTTATACTCATCCTCACAGATTTTTTTGTGCTGGGCGCCAATTATTCTGTTGTGAATGTGGTCCAGAAAGCTGTTCCATGTCAATGCATTTTACTGTTGTGTCCGTTCACTCCGTTGGATAACTGCTTGGTTACTGACATGTGTTTAGAGTAGCGTATCGAAATAACCTGTGTGTACGGTTCATTTTGATGGGCAGGATTTTAAGATATGACCTTGTGAAAAATCATAAGTTTCTTTTTAAGCTCAGTTTAGTCTAGTTTAAGTGAAGTGTGACTATTTTCATCAAAAAGGAGACGGGTACGGAAAATAGATAACCTGGTTTATTTTCTAGTATGTGCTTCACAACATAAGAATTTTGGGGGTATTTTTTCCAGTTTTCACCCACCTAGTACTCGTTGAAATTATATTGTTAACTTTTTAATTGAAGGTTAAGTGCATGGTGTTTCAAACGTCTTGTATAAATAACGCGTCAGTGTACTGTATAACTAAGGGAATTATTGTCAACACTGTTAAATTACACATCAGCAAATTCTACTCATTTGCTTTATTGAATCACACTAGGGAATTTTAATGAATGAGAAAACATCATAGAATGTTATTTGCAATTTAGAACCACCTGCTGCCCCGTCTGAGATCATCTTTTGGAGCGGTAGAGTGATAAACAATTCATTACAAGTCGTGTCAATACGTTAGCTAATATCTCTAGATTTCAATTCATCGACTACCTAATATCATGATCATGAATGAAATTACCGGTAATGGCAAGGTGTGTTTGACTGCACATGTCAAATGACCTTGAAAACAAAATTATCCCTTTAATTTACCATTTCACTAATTTAATTTGTCATACATCTAGAAATGTAGTAAGCGTACTGGTGCTATTTTTGTTTACAAGCTGTTTCAGTATACTGAAATCTATTGAAATCAGGAGTGTCTCCAGGTCAATATTATCTAAGGATTCCCCAAATCATAAGATATACTGTAAAAGTATGAACACCACTTTTATGTGAGTGATGGTGTCTTGAGATCAAGTTTTTGTATCATATTTTATCATCGTAGTCCTAATGCTCATGTTGTAGGGCATATCGCTGACTTTTATTTTGCAGACGATAGTACGGTTTGTTTCTCCGAAAGGTGAGCAAATTCAAATAAAGTTCGGAATGCTTTCTTGTAAAGCAAGTTTGTCGTTTGCCGGGGTCGTTTGTCTGTTTCGTGTTTTGTTCATTATGTTATAACATCTTTAAAGAACCATAACTTCTTTAGCAGATAATCATTATACCATCGAGATATAAATAATGTATACTTTTTTTTGATAATTATTCTATTTTAAGAAAAGGCCCTTAAAAGGGCATTTCGTGATCCACAGCCTCATCCCCCCACTTTTCTCAAAAAAAGTTGAGATTTTTATATCACTGGAAACCTCTGGCTACATAATGTTTATGTACAAAATATTTCTTGGAGATTAATTCGTTTAGCAAAGATATCGTGAAATTTGAATTTCGTTCTGCTGGTGCACCAGAACGAAATTACAACGCATTGTCTATGGAGCAGTGTAATACACATAATCATGCATAACTGGCGAACGCAAAATCGGAATCAACTGAAATTTTGGGAATAGGTTTTTTTTCGTGGATATCTAATGAAAAATGACATAAATAGGATCACGAAATACTCCTTTAAGTGTCCTTCACTAATATTTGCATTGTCAAATTAACTTATACCTAAAAATGTGCAGTTATTTTCATGGTAGACAATTCAATGAACACATTATGACGGTACCCAATGTATTTGCATCAAAACAAATCAATAGGACACCTCTCGGGATATCACTATATATTCAACGCCATCAAATATACACGTGCATATCGCTGCTGTCGGACAGTGCGTAGTGCATTATAGCCTACATCGTACGATCGAAACAGGTACGAATCTATCCTTGGTTTCCTTGGTATTTATAATGTGAAAGTGTTGTACAAATCACAGTACCAGCTATAAACACCAATATAAGGTAAAGTTAAATCGAATTCTGGAAATAAAATTTGCAGTTCGGAGTTACCGGACGCAACTGTCGCATGTAAGTTGCAAATTTTATTTCCAGAATTCGATTTAACTTTACCTTATATGTTATTTACTGGATGACTAATCTACACCAAGATATAAACACCAATCTATATCAAAAGAGCGTCGTGAACCACCTAAATGGAACACCTTTAGGGGCATCACTAAAAAGGTCATCTAAGGCATTCTGTCATGTGCAATCAAACTCTTTGAAACTACTCCATCTTTGCCACTTTCTTGTGCATTTGTGCATTTCACCGATCTCACTAGAGCTACATAACATGTTTCGTCACTTGAACTCAATTACAATAAGTATTATATAGAGTTAGTATCTATTTTTGATATGTAAAAGTTGTAAAATCGGTAAGCAGGGTGGAGAGGGTGGACGAAGTCTATGGGCCCCAAGCAGTGGCGTAGCTAAAAAATATGGCTAAATATAGAATTATAATTTTTGTGCCCTGCTTGTGCAAGGTAAAGAACAAAGTACATGTTGCTCCCTCTGTCTGTTTCACTTTCAGTCCGTTTCCACATACGTTAATAATAATAATAACAACGTGCGTTTAATAGTTTGCTCTGCACCCACTTCCATGCGCGTATGATGGGGGGAGGGGCTTTGGGGGCGCGGCCAAAATGAAGGGGCGGCGGAAGAAGAAGGGGCGGCAAAAACAGGGGCGGCCAAAACGAAGGGGCGGCCAAAAGAATTAGTAAATAAAAAAAAGGGCGGCAAAATTTGATAAAGCATAAAAAATTTGGACAAAATGGTACTATAGATCAAAATGTGCTGCTTTTAGGGCGCTAGCGCCTGAAACGTTTTTTTTTTTTTTTTTTTTGCTCTTCACTTTTTCAAACGACCGAGAAAAAAATTGGGTCAACCTTTTCGGGCTTTTGTGGAAGGGGCGGCAAAATTGAATTTTCTTCAGCCCCCCGGGGTTGGGGCGGCCACGGTACGCCACTGCCTGACTCCCCCCACACACCCTCCCTCTTTTTACATTCTTGAGCGCACTGTATGGGCAAAAAATGGACCGGGGTCTATGAGTTCCGAAACCTGGCCCCGAACAAAGGTGTGGGTTAGTGATAGGGCTAGAAGAGATGTTAAAAACGGGCCCAGCACTGCTCCTTTGTCGTCCATGGCCCCGAGGCTTTCGCTACGCCATGAATTAGCCCTACGCGTATTAGTTTAAAGCCTTAATGTACGATCTTTTTTTTTTTTTCAGAATATATCTTTATTTTTTTCAAAACCGATTTTTTGGCATATTTGTAATACTTACACATGTTCCAACTTAAATCTATGAGCAAACTGTCAAATCCGCCCTATTTGTGAAACGGGATGATTTTCTGTTGGTCCGACATTATGTAAGAACGGGTCGCAAATCGTAGTCTCCTACGAATCCAGTTTGGTTACGCTCCCTCCACATGTGGAGGGAGCGTAACCAAACTGGCTGCACAGGAGACTAACTCTGAGGCCGCACTCGCCGTCCTAATCCAAATAGTGCGAGATATTTCGAGTGATAGAGGTGAAGTTTATGATGTTGTTTCTTTCCAAATTCCCAATGTTTTTCGCATCCAAATGTACTGGGAACTTTCATAATGATTTCATATTATCATTTTGGAAGAAAAAAAGAAAAATCTAAAAATTAAAAAAGATCGTAAGGCTTTAACGTTTATAATTTGAGTATAATTTAAAACTAATTGATTATCGTAAGAGAGAAATACGTAATGATTTTTAGCGGAGCAGTGATTGCAAGAGATGTGAGAGATAACGTAAAGACGATAAATTAAAAAGAGAATGTCTCCTCTCATTTTGCTTCATCAAAGGTATTATAATTATAAGTTCCTAAAAGGAGCATCGCCACAATGTAATGCTGTACATAGGACAATAAAGGCTGTTATTTTCAATAACGTCCTAAAATGTGACACGTCTTCTTGCGACCACGTGCTAGTTACCGATACTTATACTTACCAGATTCAGGGGCCCTGCTGATGGATTTCCTTATCTTCTAAAACACAACCAATTCCAAACGTGCGTGTTTGTGAGTGTTTGTGTACGTACAAGAGGTGGAGGTACGGGGCCCGGGGATGGGGTGTGTTTGTTGGGGTGTCTGGTGTGGTGTATAGGGGTGGGTTGGCGGACGTCGGTGCGAGTGTGTTGCCATATACGGTTTTTTTCTGTGTGCTTCATTTAAAGGATGATAGCAGGCGGCGTAGGAAGCGCAACACGTGACGTACGAGGCTGACGAAGATACAGGGCTGATAGCCCCATTCAAAATACACGGTTAGCAATTACAAATGGAAAATTAACATACTTGCAGTGTGGTACATCGTCGTACCCCGACGGTTTTAGAGTAAGATAATTTTGCTTTTACACCACATAACAAATTTAGAATTGTTCGTGAAGATTTCATGATTATGTGTTAATCCAATGGCGACGTCAAAAATGCCGATATCGCATCCACCATCATCTGGATGATAGAGAGAAACAGACAGAGACACCATGCATACTACACAGACAGAGAGACAGAAAGATAACAAGATACCTCCTTGCTTGTCCATAGATCACTTTCAGAAGTTGGGTCGGTCGGTCGGTCGGTCGGGAAAGGGTTTTTTCTTATATCTTTTTTTTTCATGTACCAAAAGTATAATGTGAAGTACTTGTTTGTATATGAAAAACACTCACTGAAAACAGAATTTCCACCAAAGACAAATTCAAGGTAAACGCTATGTCATGAAGCTGTATTACTATTATTAATGTGTGTATGTGAGATTGTGAAATTAGTGTATAAGTTGCGAAATTACAAAATTGCTGACCATTGTGGAAATGTTCAATGTCGTTTGCATGTGACCAGCATGAGAGACAGGTGGTCAACAGGAAGGAAGTGTGGGAGCCTGTGATTGGTAGAAAGTTAGCTTGACCATGAATGGAGGATTAGGGTGAGTGAGAGGAACAGGTGTGAGGAGTGGTGTGATGTTTGGATGTGGCCAGAGGAGGAGAATGAGAAGAGAGAGAGAGATCAATTGGAGTTTGGGTGTTGGAAGGAGAACATGCTTCTCATTAATATGATTGTAGACTAGACATTGTATCAACTGTGGATTCTTTAATACTAAGAAAAGAACTGATGGATATTTTACATAATTACAATACAGTGCGTCTATGTGTCTGCTAAATCACTAACTACTAGCTATACACCCTTCAACTTCATAACATGGTGGCAGCGGAAACCTTTTTTTAAATGGAAAATGGAACGCCATAGGTGCGTGTTTTGAACTGCAGATATATGAATCAATAACTGTGTAAACATGATTCGGATGATCATAGCATCTCATATGCAGAAGATACAGAACTCAACTTTGTGCAGTGGTACAAAATGTATTGCAACTGATGGAGAACTGTTCTACGTCTCATGCTGTTGATGCAGTGGTATTTCAACAATGAATTAACTTTTGTGAGCAGCCAGCAGTGCTAACAACTTGAACATAAATTATACATTTTTTGTCTGGATGTTTTAAGAAGGATGACACTGAACCAATGTTTTCTTCATGGATTTGAATTTGCAAAGAACTTAATCAACAATCAGCATGTATCAGGTTTGTGTGTTGGCTTGCATATATCATAGAAATTAATTATTATCTTACTTAAATTTTAATGTTTGAGATACAGTTTAGTAGTTTATAAAATGTTTGTGCATGGTGATTAAGGCATCAATCTCTATTCAATTTTTCATTTGGAAGGTCCAAAAGTATAGTATTTTATCAAATCTTTGGGCAGGTTGATTCAGATAAATTCGATCAATTTGTTAATGTTTGAGATCCAAAGTTTGGACATAAGAGTATAGAGCTTTCTTGAAAATTTGGCCTGCATACCAAAATCATTATTAATTTCTTTTTAAATATTTGGGGTTCAGGAAGTTGGACATCTTGTTTTTATTTAGTTCAATTTCCCCAATTGTTTGTGTATGTGGGTGTATCAGTGTGTACAGTGATTATATGCTGATGTAAGTGTGATGCAAAAGGTTTGCAGTCAAATGGTTGCGAGTGACTGACTGATGATAGGATAGTGAGTTTGCCTTTTTTTTAACGTGTCCCTGTACTTTTTTGTTGGTTTTTCTTTTAAATATCATGCCTAACAAAAGTAAAAATAAGGGTCAGCCCGATTCCAGTATGGCTTCCCAAAATAGTGCTGATACAAATACAGATAATGCTTCTGACACTGGGGCTAGCAATGACAATCACTCTGACATTACATATCCCCCTGGTATACCCCCAGGTCTCCCCAAAGACATGTGGGTGTCATACTTAATCGATTTAAAAAGGTTGAATCTCACAAGGAAATTGAGCTTGCGCGTTTGCAATGGGAAAAAGATGTTGCGCTTCAAAAGCTGCAAACCCCTGCTCCTGTATCAGCGGACAAAGTATTGCCTGATAAAATCCGTGTACCTCGTTTAAAAGACAACGAGGACATTGATGTGTATTTACGTGCGTATGAGTTATTGGCCGAGGCTAATGGGTGGGACAAAAGTAAGTGGGCCACTTTTCTGGTGCCTGCTCTTTCAGGTAAGGCCAAAGAAGCCTATGCAAATATGTCAATTACCGACTCGCGCAACTATGACGCACTTAAAGCAGCGATTCTCGCTAAATATCAAATCAGCGCGGAAACGTACAGAGTCAAATTCCGTAGCACAGAACGTAAGCCAAATCAGACAGTAACCGAGTTTATGAATGATGTTAAATATTTCTTAGAAAAATGGCTCCAATATTCGGACATTTCGATGAAAGGCGATGGTGATGCAAGCGCTAGAGATATCCAAGACTTATTACTTATTGAACAAGTGCTCGGCAAATTGCCGCGCGACATGGCTGTCTACTTGCGCGATCGCAATTTGAAAGAAAGTGCTGCGTTAGCTCGCGAAGCGGATGCGTATGTGCTCCACCGTGGTGGTACGGAGTACTGGAAGCGGAAAAATGACTTTAAGGGGCGGGTTCAGCACAGCAGTGCCAAGAGCAGCCCATTTCGTGCACCGTCAGGGCAAGATGGAAAGACCGATAAGGTATGTTTCAGGTGCCAACAGCCTGGGCACATCGGTCGGGAATGTAAACAAAAAGAAAATATGTTTCATAGTGAAACGAAAACATGTTATGCATGTGGACAGGTGGGCCACATAGCACCACATTGTCCAAAAAAGGAGGGACGTGTGGATGGGCATAGTTCAAGTTTAAATGGGAGTAAAAGTAAGGGTGGTCCAAACGTGAAGAAAGCGTATAACTGCCAAGTTCTCCCTGGAGTAAAGGTAAGTGACTTAGTTAGTCATGTTAGTGATAAAGAACTAGAAGCTAGACTGGAAAAGTGTAAAGTTGATGGTTTTCTACAAGGGAAAGCTGTGCGTATACTTCGAGATTCGGCATGCACCCAATCAGTGGTAAATGCTGCCCTAATTACCCAAGACTGTTATTTAGATGGTATAACTACAAAGGTAAGCGGTATTGGGGGTGAAGTGGAGCTTCCTGTGGCTATGGTCCACATAGAGTGTTGTGTACTTTCAGGGATTGTTCCAATTGGTGTAGTTGAGGACCTAGATAAAGATGTATTATTAGGTCATGACCTGGACCCAACTTGTGGTGAGGTGTTAAAACGAAGTGTGTGTGTTGTGACAAGGGCCCAGGCCAAACAGGAACTGGACGAGTTTGTCCAAGGTGAGTTAGAATTGCAGGCACACCTGGCTGATCAGGTGACGCAGGTGGTCCCAGGTAAGAGGGATGGGTCGGATATGTCCCAGGTATCCTCAGGTAACGGTTTGTCGGTTGGGAGAGACACTTTGTGTCAGCAGCAAGCTGAGGATGCTACTTTGGAAAGTGTCAGGCAGCGGGTGCTGCCAATTTTGGATATGGAAAAACAGAGAGTATGTTTTTTTCAAAAGGATGGGTTATTGATGAGAAAGTGGGAGCGTGCTCGGCCAAGCGTAGGGCAGTCCGACGGCAGCGGGTAGAGCAAGTAGTTGTCCCTAAACAGTATCGGGTAAATATCATGGAGATGGCGCATGACAATGCTGGGCATATGGGCGTTCAAAAGACTAAGGATAGAGTACTTGCTCATTTCTACTGGCCTGGTGTTTTCCAGGACATTCAAAGGTATTGTAGAACATGTGATGTGTGTCAGAGACTGGATAAAGGTAAGCAAACACGAAAAGCTCCCCTGTTGCCTATGCCAGTGATTGATGTCCCGTTTAAGCGGATTGGTATTGACATTGTTGGTCCATTTGAGAGATCACGAAAGAGGAATATGTATCTTTTGACTATCTGTGATTATACTACTAGGTACCCTGAAGCAGTCCCTCTCACAAATATTAGGGCGGAGACCGTTGTGGATGCGTTGGTAACTGTTTTTGCTAGGGTGGGTATACCTCATGAAATTGTACATGACCAGGGCACAAACTTCATGTCCAAAGTCATGGTATCCCTTTGTACAAAGTTATGCATAACACAGCTCAAGGCTTCAGTCCGTCATCAGCAGACCAATGGGATGACTGAGAGATTTCATGGTACTTTAAAGAATATGCTCAAATCATTGACTACAGAGCAACAGAAATACTGGGATGAATACATACCGTACTTCCTATTTGCGTATAGGGAAGTGCCCTGCCGCACCACGGGTACTCTCCATTTGAATTGCTATACGGTCGACCCATCAGAGGGCCCCTTAGCATTCTTAAACAAAATTGGATATCTCCTAATTTGGAGGAAAATGAAGTGGTCTCAGATCTCCTTGAAATGCGTAAACGCATAAATAATCTGATTTATGAGGCAAATGAGAATACAAGAACCAATCAGAGACAAATGAAACTAAATTATGACAAAAATGCTTACGAAAGAGAATTTAGCCCTGGGGACAAGATTCTCGTCTTCTTGCCCGAAGGTCCAAGCAAGCTAGACAACAAATGGCAAGGCCCATATATGGTGACCCAAAAACTAGACAAAGTTAACTATGAGGTAGAACTACCAGACAAAGGTAAGTCCACTAGAGTATTTCATATCAACTTATGTAAAAAATACTTTGATCGTGCTGATGCCAAGCGGATATCTCAATGTATGTACGTCACAGGGTGGTCCATGATATTGGCAGCACCATTGATGATGAGGGGCATGATGAGGATATTTTTGGTAATGGGCAGCATGATGATATAGGACCTATTTATAGACAAACACAGTCCTGGCATGATGTGCACATGGCTGATGATCTAACAAATGAACAGCGCCAAAAACTTAGCGATATTTTGGAAGCGCACACTACTGTGTTTTCTGATGTGCCAGGTAAAACGCACCTGGTCGAACATGAAATTAAGACAACAAGCGATATCCCTGTCAGGCAGCGCGCATATCGTACGCCGCATGCGCTGAAGGATAAAGTCAGAGCTGAGATAAACAATATGCTCCAGCTCGGCATCATAGAGCCAACCACTAGTGCGTATGCATCGCCTATTGTAGTTGTTGCCAAACCTGGTGGTGATATTAGGCTCACAACAGATTTTCGGACTTTGAACAAATCTTGCGATTTTGACCCATACAGGATGCCTCGGATAGATGAGATTTTGGACGAAGTTGCAAATGCCAAATTTATCTCTACTTTGGACTTAACTAAGGGATTTTATCAGGTACCTCTGTCCCCTGCGTCCCAGGCAAAGTCAGCGTTTGTGTGCTCTTTCGGCCAGTTTTGTTACAAAGTTCTTCCTTTTGGTTTACAAAATAGCAGTAGCACCTTCCAACGCCTCATGGATAAGGTCCTACAAGGTTGTGAACAATTTGCGAAAGCCTATATTGACGATATATGTATATTTTCAGACACATGGCAAGACCACCTGACTCATGTTCAGACTATACTTGACCGACTTGAGGGTGCTGGCCTCACGGTCAAACCGAAAAAGTGTAAATTTGGGCGAACTCACGTATCCTATCTAGGACATATAATTGGTGATGGTCAAGTGTCCCCAAAACAGGACAAAATTCAGGCAGTCAAGGATCTACCTATTCCCATGACCAAGAAACAAGTGCGGGCATTTTTGGGACTCACTGGGTACTATAGGAAATTTGTCCCCAATTATGCTACAATTGCCTACCCTCTTACTAACTTGACACGTAAAAGTATGTCCAATACTGTGATATGGTCAGAGGCATGTCAGGAGGCATTTGACAAACTCAAAGATTGTCTTATTAGTGAACCCATTTTGCGGGTCCCCGATTTTGAGAAGGTATTTTACCTGCAAACTGACGCATCCCAATTTGGCTTGGGAGCTGTCTTAACACAATTTCATGGTGACTCAGAACACCCCATTGTCTACTTGAGCAGAAAGATGCTCCCAAGGGAGAAAACTACTCTGTGGCTGAAAAAGAATGCCTGGCCATAGTGTGGGCCATAAACAAACTGCAGTATTATTTGTTTGGGAGGCAATTCATTGTCATGACTGACCATAAGTCCCTGCAGTGGCTAGACAGATTCAAATCGTCAAATAACCGCCTCATGAGATGGTTTCTGGCCCTGCAGCCCTATGAGTTTCAAATTATGTATAGAAAGGGCAATATCAATGGAAATGCTGATGCCCTTAGCAGAGTCTAAACAAACAAACAAAATTAATGCTTACAGCATACAAAAGTTGTTTTCATTTTTTTGTAATTTTTACTTGTATCTCAGTAGAATTAGTTATGCATGCCATTATAATGATTGTAAATAGAGTAAAGCAAGCCAACACAGCCTGAATACCGGGCAAAATTTTTGCTAATGTTTATTCCTATTATGCACTCATCGCGACTAACCAATGTGTTTTATTTGAAGTCAGCAACTCTTTACGAGGAACTTGTGAATTTCTACTTGTGATATTCTACGCTGCTGAATACCAGTATGTCAGGCAACTACCACAAGTGATGCAGATGAACTTGAACTGATAAACTTTATATAAGGTGGAACATGTCGGTTGCACATGGTTTTGCACCATCGTTTCCTTGCTTGTCAGTTGTATGGAACTGGCTGGAAGAATATAGTGTCATTTGTACATGTTAGCTACAAGAACATGCTGTTCTACCTTTGATGGTATGAAATTTCCTAATATGCAGACATGGTGGATGAAACCACAACAATGAAGCTGTGACTTCATAAAGTTAATATCCTAATGGATATCGCAAAATGGCCTGAATAATATGACTTATTTGGGACAGCATTTTTGAACTTCAGCGTATAAATGATATTATGACAATGTGATATTGATGTTTGAACTTCTACATTTCGCGAGTTCAGCTGTGGATAACATGAGTGCTTATTCGATTATTATATACTTGAACATTAGCTCATTTTAACAAAAGGACTTTTGTTTCAAACTTTTAAGTGAATGATTTTTAATGAACATTTGCTGAACAACTATGAACTTTTAAATAATTTTGTTTGAGACTGACACAGTCTCTTTTAAAAGAAGGGGCATGTCATGAAGCTGTATTACTATTATTAATGTGTGTATGTGAGATTGTGAAATTAGTGTATAAGTTGCGAAATTACAAAATTGCTGACCATTGTGGAAATGTTCAATGTCGTTTGCATGTGACCAGCATGAGAGACAGGTGGTCAACAGGAAGGAAGTGTGGGAGCCTGTGATTGGTAGAAAGTTAGCTTGACCATGAATGGAGGATTAGGGTGAGTGAGAGGAACAGGTGTGAGGAGTGGTGTGATGTTTGGATGTGGCCAGAGGAGGAGAATGAGAGAGAGAGAGATCAATTGGAGTTTGGGTGTTGGAAGGAGAACATGCTTCTCATTAATATGATTGTAGACTAGACATTGTATCAACTGTGGATTCTTTAATACTAAGAAAAGAACTGATGGATATTTTACATAATTACAATACAGTGCGTCTATGTGTCTGCTAAATCACTAACTACTAGCTATACACCCTTCAACTTCATAACACGCTACTTTATTTGAAACGTGTATGTGCACGTATCTGGCAAACTTGAAATACTGTATTTTTAACAATGTTTTACTCGTGTAGACGCTGAGAATGATAATACGAAATATTGAAACCCTCAGCCAGACTGGACAGGGGAAACATGCAGGAAATGGTTTTTTTACAACATTTGCCTATCTTTTAAATCTTCAGTTTTTAAAACGAAAAGTTCATGACATTTTTGGGAAAATTGTAAAAAAAAAGGTTATACGGTCGGGACTGCCGAGACGGTCGGTCGATCGGACGAGGACGAAGACAAGCAAACCTTTTTGGCCTAATATGTACAGACCCCACACACCCTTTCCATCCCAATTCCCATACAGAACCTCCGCAGAACCACAAGCGCACATAACACTCTATCACAGAATATGTCACTTTTCATACGGAGCCCAGGAAAATGGAAAGTTATACATAATCGGATAATTGAGTAAAACTCCTTGAGGTTCAAACTACCTAATTCTAAATACGGAGTTTGAGAATGAGGACGAATAGAAAGTTCATTCATTCCCAAAAGGAGAGGGTCGGTATTATAACACAATACGTGCAGCTTAAAGGGAGTATTAGCAGTTATTTACTAAACCATGCAGAACTCACAAAATATCATCAAAATTCAGTTGCATTGTTGGAACAAGCGGACATGCTAATGAAGCGAACAAATGGCATGGCAGACGTCAAAGCTATATCTGATACCATTGAATAAGTTCATCAGGTTTGTTGGTTAAATAAACAAGAGACATTTTTGTGTGACAAAACCAAGTGAAATTTTACTCACTACAATATTTCGTCCTTCACGTCGGAGGACTTCATCAGGTATGACTGATACGGTCATCTGATCCACTTTCCCGGGAGATGGGTTTCCGCGCCTATAGATTGTAAGCCGCGGCTCTGGCGCCGATATGTCGACGATGTTCTTGAAATAATCAACAACGGTCAATTGCAAAATCTAACGGACCATCTCAATACAATAGACCCAACAGACAGTATTAAATTTACTTTCGAAAAAGAGAAAGATGGAAAAATTCCTTTCTTGGACACACTTATTATCAGAAAACCGGACGGCTCCATAAAACTCCTTGTGTACAGAAAACCCACCCATACTGATCAGTATCTTGATTTCAATTCAGAGCATCCTCTCCATCAAAAAATGGGAGTTATCAGAACCCTTTTTGATCGTATGAACTCTGTCGTCACAGAAACAAGTGATAAGATCAAAGAAGAAGAGCATATTCGCACAGCCCTTAAAAAGTGTGGCTACCCGAAATGGACGATGGACAAAGTAAAAGATCAAATGCAAAACAAAATGCAAAACGCTGGAAAACCAATCCAAAAAGTAAGACCACTGATGAGAAAAGCAAAGGCATGGTGGTTATCCCATATATGTTAATGGCGTGTCGGAGCGCATTCAAAGAATTTTCAAGAAACATAAGGTAGATACGGCCATGAAACCTCACCAAACTCTCAGGCGTATCTTAGTACACCCGAAGGACAAACACGAGAAAGAAAAAACAGGCAATTGTATCTATGAAATTGGATGCCAAAACTGCGATCAGTCCTATGTCGGTGAAACATCTCGCATGTTTGGAACCAGGATGTCAGAACACAAAGCTGAAGTCAATAAGGCCACTAACAAAAAGTACACTCGCTCTGAACGCACGTTATCAGAAAAAGAACAGACCAAATCAGCAATTTCTGATCATGTTGCCCGGGCCAACCACGTTATCAATTGGGATGATTCAAAGATCCTTGGGCGGGAGCACAACAAGAAGTCTAGAGAAGTTCGAGAAGCCATGGAGATTAGAAGAAGGGGAGCAAGACCTTAAACAGAGAGGAGGGCACATATTTCCTTAGCCACGTATATGATCAGCTTTTGAAGACTGCAAAAGAGTCTAAGCCTAACCGGAAACCCATCTCCCGGGAAAGTGGATCAGATGACCATATCAGTCATACCTGATGAAGTCCTCCGACGTGAAGGACGAAATATTGTAGTGAGTAAAATTTCACTTGGTTTTGTCACACAAAAATGTCTCTTGTTTATATCTCATACCTGTAGACAAAATCTGACATCGAAATGAAGGTAGCATAAAAGTACATTCGTACTTTTATTACAACGCGAGTGCTGCAATTCGGATCCCATTGTTATTCATACATATTATTTCAACATAATAATTAGCAATGATATTTGGTAGGACCTCAAGAAATTCATTTTACGTAATTAAGGTTCAAAAAAAAAATGAAAAAAAAACGTGTTAGAAACGGGAACGAAAGGCATGGTTAAAGGATTCCCGAATGTTCATTATCATCAGTCGCCCGTGGATAGAATGGAGGAAGCATCAGAAGTATGCTGGGCCCAAAGTCTTCTGTTTTTCATCAGTTGTTGAATCTCTGATGGTGTAGGTCAATATCACTCTTGATGGTGTCAGGGTATTTGCATTGGTTTCCCATGAGGAGGGGTCCAGAAAATCACTCGGGAGACAGGCTGGGCAGTTGTGCTATGCAGTGACCAGCAAAACATAAGCGGCGTTGCTGATCAGTGATGACAGGGGGATATCACCGTACAACGCAGTGTTTGGAAAGTGGTTTCGTCATGACATTTTAACACCCGATGCAACAGTTGTGTGCAACATCCATTCAATCGGTCCTTCAATTTCTTTGTAATGGTCTAAGTTTCCGACTCATACAACAAATGCTTCTAACACAGGCCCTTAAAGAGTCTAATTTTCATTGATCTTTTGAGGTCGGACTTCCGGATCTTTTGCAATCTATTGCAGCGTTTCATGCCTGGGCTTTCCTATATCTGAAGTCATGAATACAATCTGGAACACATTGTCCCAGAAATTTGAATTCAAAGACATTTTCCAGTGGCACGCCATTGATGTCACTCTGCAACAGTACTTCGGCTTTGCTGATCGATGTATAGCAAGGAGAGCGATGTCATCGGCGAAATCGAGATCATGGAGGCGGGTGGCTGGATAGCGTCTGCTTTTCCTAGGTTCAGTTAAAATCCATGTTTCATCATGTATGTTTTGCAATGCATGGCGCATAACATAGTCCAGAACCATGATGAAGATGATCTATGAATGGTGCCAAAGTGTCAAGGACTCCTGCTGATATGATTCAATTTCTCCGTACGGCTCCATAAAACTCCTTGTGTACAGAAAACCCACCCATACTGATCAGTATCTTGATTTCAATTCAGAGCATCCTCTCCATCAAAAATGGGAGTTATCAGAACCCTTTTTGATCGTATGAACTCTGTCGTCACAGAAACAAGTGATAAGATCAAAGAAGAAGAGCATATTCGCACAGCCCTTAAAAAGTGTGGCTACCCGAAATGGACGATGGACAAAGTAAAAGATCAAATGCAAAACAAAATCCAAAACGCTGGAAAACCAATCCAAAAAGTAAGACCACTGATGAGAAAAGCAAAGGCATGGTGGTTATCCCATATATGTTAATGGCGTGTCGGAGCGCATTCAAAGAATTTTCAAGAAACATAAGGTAGATACGGCCATGAAACCTCACCAAACTCTCAGGCGTATCTTAGTACACCCGAAGGACAAACACGAGAAAGAAAAAACAGGCAATTGTATCTATGAAATTGGATGCCAAAACTGCGATCAGTCCTATGTCGGTGAAACATCTCGCATGTTTGGAACCAGGATGTCAGAACACAAAGCTGAAGTCAATAAGGCCACTAACAAAAAGTACACTCGCTCTGAACGCACGTTATCAGAAAAAGAACAGACCAAATCAGCAATTTCTGATCATGTTGCCCGGGCCAACCACGTTATCAATTGGGATGATTCAAAGATCCTTGGGCGGGAGCACAACAAGAAGTCTAGAGAAGTTCGAGAAGCCATGGAGATTAGAAGAAGGGGAGCAAGACCTTAAACAGAGAGGAGGGCACATATTTCCTTAGCCACGTATATGATCAGCTTTTGAAGACTGCAAAGAGTCTAAGCCTAACCGGAAACCCATCTCCCGGGAAAGTGGATCAGATGACCATATCAGTCATACCTGATGAAGTCCTCCGACGTGAAGGACGAAATATTGTAGTGAGTAAAATTTCACTTGGTTTTGTCACACAAAAATGTCTCTTGTTTATATCTCATACCTGTAGACAAAATCTGACATCGAAATGAAGGTAGCATAAAAGTACATTCGTACTTTTATTACAACGCGAGTGCTGCAATTCGATCCCATTGTTATTCATACATATTATTTCAACATAATAATTAGCAATGATATTTGGTAGGACCTCAAGAAATTCATTTTACGTAATTAAGGTTCAAAAGTGCCATGAAAAAAAAACGTGTTAGAAACGGGAACGAAAGGCATGGTTAAAGGATTCCCGAATGTTCATTATCATCAGTCGCCCGTGGATAGAATGGAGGAAGCATCAGAAGTATGCTGGGCCCAAAGTCTTCTGTTTTTCATCAGTTGTTGAATCTCTGATGGTGTAGGTCAATATCACTCTTGATGGTGTCAGGGTATTTGCATTGGTTTCCCATCAGGAGGGGTCCAGAAAATCACTCGGGAGACAGGCTGGGCAGTTGTGCTATGCAGTGACCAGCAAAACATAAGCGGCGTTGCTGATCAGTGATGACAGGGGGATATCACCGTACAACGCAGTGTTTGGAAAGTGGTTTCGTCATGACATTTTAACACCCGATGCAACAGTTGTGTGCAACATCCATTCAATCGGTCCTTCAATTTCTTTGTAATGGTCTAAGTTTCCGACTTGTCATTTGTATATGTTACTATCAGGTTATCATGACAATATTTGCTTTGTTATCTTGCATGTACCTTGAAATCAATCGTCAGTTATTGGACAAAAATCACTTGTGTTAAATACATGTGATTGCAATGCATCATGTTTCATAGCTAAGAATTCAATCCATTTTCTCAAGTGTTATTATGACCTTCTTGATATTTGAGCTATTTCCGTCTTTTTTTCTTTTCTTTGTAAGTTACCTTGGAGGATTCATGACAAACTGCTTTTTACAAAATATATCTGCATTCTTTAGTGAAGATTAAATTTACCAGGAAAAGTCAATATAATAATAACGCTACCACCATGATCACAAATTATTTCCAAGTTAAATCTTAATTTCTTCGGACTATGCATATATAGCTGGCGAATCGAGATTGATTTACAGCTATGGGCAACTTATGTACACATGAAAAATACGTAAAAATCGATCATCATTTTCATACTTTGGCTGTACTTTCTAATAACCAAAGGCGATTTGGTTAAGCACTAGCAATATTTCTTTGTCTTACATTGTGTATTTTGAAGGGTAATCTTTAGCACTTTGTACTTAAATGGATGAATGAAACATCTCAATTTGTTGTGAAAATTTATTTACTTAATAACAGTAGAATGCATTCCTCATACCCGGAGGTGTAAACTATTTGATGTTTTTACTTCGCTGAAGTGAACATTTCAGTCGTGTCTACTCTTTCCACAATGGTAGAATGTTTTGTCAGTTCACGCTACCTCTGCGAAATATAACTTGAAACTTTTGAGGTAAAAATCTAAAAAAGCCAAATAAATTATCGATCACTGCAGCTATGTGTCTTTGAGAGGCTGAGAGCCCATGCTTAAAGTAACTAGCAATCTATCTATGTGTCTTGATGTTTATACAGGCCGTGTCAAAATGAAGTAAACTCATGTTTGTGGCACTTTTGTACGAACTATAATGAATCCACTAGTCAGGGGGCAAACTGTCCCAAACACTAGTGTATCAGTGGAAAGAGGAGATTCTGCTAGTATTTAAAAAAAAACACTCCCCAATAATGTACTGATTTGTTTTGCGCCGCTATATTCTACGCAAAATAAAGTGGTATTCGATCAAGAATGCCTAACATGATACAATAAGCAAGGCGTGGTGGCCCGAGTGGTTAGAGCGTCCGCCTCACGATCGGGAGGTCGCGGGTTCGAATCCCGGCCGGGCCATACCAAAGGCTTTAAAATGGTACTTACTGCCTTCTTGCTAGGCGTTCGGCATTGAAAGAATGGAGTAGGGAAAGTTAAACACATGGCTACCAATGGACTAAGCCCCTGCTGTAGCTTTTCTGCTTGCAGACATGTGGCCTAGGGTTATGAAACGGAGATAGGCTCTGCCCAATAGGCCGAAAAGGCTTGGGAAGGATTTAACTTTATTTTTTAAGATCCTACCTTGCCCCCATTACACTGCATACAATGAAACGCACCAAGTGCAATATATGGCACCTCAGTTCAACGTCTCTTTCGTTTCAAGTTTTCACCGCCGATCGAACACACAAGACGATACTTTTTGTGCGATTCAAGGTCAACCGGTGCCTTATGAGATCCTTTGTTTCTTCTGAGTCCTCCAGACCTTGAAGGACATTTGTCTTCTAAGGCAGGTATTTTCTTCCACCCGAAGCATCCATGAATCATTTGCCCACCACCATTTTCCTGAAACATTGTAAAGGCATTGGATATTTTGTGGACAAAAGCTTCTTGAAACGGAATTCCGTCTTTCCGCCATTGTATTAAAGCATTGGAATAGACGCATGATTTCCCAACCTCCCATCCCATTTATTACACTAATCTTACTTGTTTCAACAAAGAGCATTTCCATCCAGTACGTCATATAAAATCGACAGGAAATTTCTTCAATGTTCAAATGTTTGTGTAGTGTGTGTAGTAAGTACTCTCGAGGCACTACAATCGCTAAAAAGATGTTGCTTTTCTCATCAGAATGCATTTTACGATTTCAACATGTTTTCAGTAGGGATCGATATATCGACACAATGTGCCCAAAATCTCAATTGATTCCAATTTTGCGTTTGCGAGCTATGCATAATTACATTATACTGCGAACATGAAGTATCAAAATGATTAAACTAAATTACAAGAAGCAAGATACAGTGGTCGGCAGATGGAAAATTTTGTTCTGCTTATTTTGACACCTCATTCGGGGGAAAGGAGGATAAAAAAATCTTGAATTCAGGATTAATCCTGAAAACTTACATCCCTGTTGGGCTCTTTACCATGATTATAGCATGACAGATTGACGCTCACTGCGCAATATATGTGCATAATCTGCATGTTTCTAGGAAATAAAAAAGTTAAAACCTGAGTTAAAGCGACACCTGACTCACTGAGTCTCGCCTTTACTACAATCAGGCACGAAACACCTAAACCTCTATTTCCCGAAAGGCTTTATCCTCCCATAAAATCCGGGTGCGAGAAAAGATGACAACTGAACTGAAAACAGGGTCAAAGGGCTGGTGGCGGACAACACGTAAGACTAGCTGGGAAGAGTGGAAAGGGTGAAATACCAGAAATACCAAAATCTTCAGGAGACAAGGTTTCATGTTTTCTGTGAAAAATCTACCATCCCTGAAGAAGACAACAACAAAAGTGTCTCAGAGCTGGACGCTAGGACTTCCTGCAGCTGCTCGAAGGTCGTGTTCTGGAGTTGCTGAAGCTAGATATCAACAATGCTTCTGGCCCTGATGACGTCCCTGCTCTTGTCCTGAAGATGGCGGCTCCTGAACTTGCTACTCCACTTGCTCGCCTCTTTCAGTTGTGTTTTAACAAAGGTTACATGCCAACCCAGTGGCAATGTGCGCATGTCATCCAATGCTACAAGGGTGATAAACACACACCTGGAAACTACAGGCCCATCTCTCTGCTCTGTATTATGTCAAAAGTGATGGAGAAGCTTGTCAGCAAGAAAATGTGGAAACACCTGGATCAACATAATCTGATCTCCCCTCTGCAGTTTGGTTTCAGGGCTGGGCGCTCTACATCAGATGCTTTGACATTATGGGTCTCAATGTCTTGCCAACTCACTCAACAACAGAGGAGAAGCAGGGGTCGTCTGCCTTGACATCAGCAGAGCTTTTGACCGTGTGTGGCACCTTGGTCTGCTTGAAAAACTTTCTGCACTAGGGTTCTCAGGTACTCTTCATATCTCATAGATCACTGAAGGTCATCCTGATTGGGAGAGAGTCTGGATTGAAAAGAATCAATGCTGGGGTACCTCAAAGCTCCATACTAGGCCCCATCCTGTTTATCATCTTCATTGACACATCTCACAAGATCTGAAGAACCAGTCCATCTTGTAAGCAGATGACGCCACCATTACGTCCTTCATCAAATCCACTGAGGATAGACTTCCTGATGCTGCATCTCTCAATCGGGATATAGCCAAGATAGAGACATGGGCTAAGACATGGAATGTCCTCTTTGGTGCTGCCAAATGTAAAACCACTACCATCTCAAAGGCCGGATAGATGATGATGGCAACCATCAACCACTTCATTTTTTCGGTGTTACTTATGAAGAAGCTGACAGCGTGAACCTTTTAGGTCTTACATTGAATAATAACTTGTCCTAGAACTAAGTAGTCACCAAAATGTCTAAGACAGTCTGTCAGCGACTGGGAATCCTCAAAAGAGCTTCACCTTATATTCTATCTGCACAAAAAGCCATATACAAGGCCATGATACGATTATCAAAAATGGAATATGCTAGCAGCACTGTAGCAGTGCTTGAATTGGTGCAACCCCAACCTCACCTTGACTCCATCCAAAATAGCACTAAGCGTATCATTGGTCTGCCAACGAATGAGTATGAAGATCATCGTATTCAGCCATCGAGCCACCGCAGGGCAGTTGGAGCAGCCACCCTCTTCTATCATATTTTCTACAAGGAGTTGCTATGTCACCTGATGCCACACATCCATGTCCTTGACCCCAAGTTGCAACGGTCTGTGAGATCCCATGACCTAGCAGTGGAAGTCCCAAGATCAAACCATGTCAGCAGGGAGGTTAATCACTTTCTGGGTGCTTCCTCATCAGCAGCTTTTAAATGATTTTTTTGTCTCTGCTGTTAATGCCCAGTTATGCCATGTCGTAAAAAAAGTATACCTTTTTCGGATCCTTATTTGGCAATGTCAACAATATTTTTGAGTTTTGACTTCTGTATGAACTCTGGGACGGCAAAACTTAAATTGGCCAATGCTGACTGGGGGCCAGTAAACATATTCTTCAAACTGATTGTCTTGAGAAGCAAAACAAAACAAACTTAAGATCAACATTGAAAAAGAAATCTTTGTTCAAAAAAGATGACAGTAATGAACAATTTATTTAATCATTTTTAGTATCATTTTCAGTGAATGAAATCCAGAGAAAAAGGTTTGAAATTTGATAACTTTGCCACTCGTATCACAAAGTGCTCAATGCTAATGGAGGGCCAGTAACATTACCTTTCTAAAATAGGTGGTCCCGAGAAGCAAATATCTGTCTAAAACAAAACTTATCAGATGCCAGAAGGTAAATACGGCTGGCTGACTGTAATGTCAAAACGTTCCAGTCAATGACAACAATAAACAGTGTTCACACGACACACAAATATCTTTTTACTACTTTTATTAGTATCATAATTCTTTCAATTATGGATTCTTTTACTTTCCAGTAGTATTATCTGGAGCAATTGAACGGCTACATCGAAGAAATAAAGAGTGTTAAATAGTCTTGTTGTTTGATTCATACATTTACAAAAATAATGTAACATTACCACTGAGTGTTAACACCATTCATTAACTGGACATCGAGGGCCGACATAATTTTTGGGTTGAAAGTATTATCTTGGTGTCACTTATGGAGGGCAAAATAGAGTACTGTACCTCCAGATTATTTTGCCATGTGCCTGTCAAACTTTAATTGCATACTTGTGCTTTTAGAGTGCAATGCATTGTGCCAAAGTTTAGTAACACTCCAGTTTAAAGATGCCAATTCTGTTTTCAAGTTGATTTCAGGCTTTTTCTAGCGTTAGTAAGTTGAATTTTTGCCTCCAGTAAGGTGGATCTACCATTGCCTAACACACAAGGCTAGACTCTTTAAAGGCCTATTCAGTGATTTGCTCATCCACAGGATTATAAAAATCATGAAAATTCAGATATTTGCATGTTTGTTAGTGTCATAGATGTACAGCCGAAAGCCATGTATAAAGACAAAGATGACATTTAACAGGGATCTGTCATTTCTCTACTTTACAGAAATTAGTTATGTTTTTGAATTCGGCTTCAACTTTGTCAATAATGATTTTTTTTTTCTTTTGACAAATTTTTCACTCTAAAATACCTAATGATGATTTTAATGACTTATCCACCTTCACTTCTAGGTAATTAAGACACAATTTTAATTTTTTTAACACTTTTGCAGGGGTTTTAAGGGCTTTAAATCTGAGTTTGATTGACAACTCTATTGTGGATTCAAATTTGCTTGATTACCCTCTTGTGGAAAATGGAATAAATTACAAAAACCTTTGTATTATTTTAATGAGATAAATTACAAAATAATTTATCCAATTCAAACTAATATCATGTTTTGATTTTCCCAGTGGGAAAAATACTATATTTTACAAATGTATAGTAGCCTAATCCAGATGTGAGTGACCTGAATTAATAAAAAATTGTATAAAAAACCCTATGCATAACCAATAATGTGATTATTATGCCGTTCTCATTGTTTGACAAAATACAAAGGAGCAGTTTATACAATTCAATGATTAATCAAGGGGGGGGGGGCAGGGGGCAATCATAATTTTGTTTTCTTATGACACATTTCTTGAAACATGATTCAATTTTCTTGATGACCCGAAACCTTACATTCTTGTTATTCTTCAAGTGTACAAACTATCAATCACAATATGGACTACCCAGCAAACACAAAAACGTTAAAATAGTTACATGTCGGGTTATATAAAGGGAATGAAACATTTTAATAAGATTCAGAAAATATTTTTAAAAGCTTGCAGCAAAACGTTCTAACACAATGTTATTTAAGGGTTGACAAAATATTTTGCAATCATGTTTGCCTAAAATTACTTAACAATGGCAATATTTTTGAAATGTTGTTGTATAGTTTTTCATATTAAAAACATTATCATGACCTTTCTATAACCCAACATTTAAATGTTATAAAACATTTTGACCAAACCAACAATGTTTATAACACATTTATCACATTTTAAAAACATTTTTAGTAATGGGTAGTCATGAATCGAGGCAAACACTAATATGATGAGGTATCATGCCTAGAGAATAAGGTAAACAGAATTTGACTTTTTTTTTAATACAAAAGCACCTTTTACAAGCATGAGAAATAGCATTGAACATTATCAGTATGTAATATCATTGCATTATAGCCTCAACATAATTAAAATTTCATAGACCCTGATCTTGGTTTTAGAGAGAGAAAAAATAAAATACTACATTATAAGAGAATACAGTTTGTAGTAAAAATCACCACAAGCGTTCACCCAGTGACATGACCATGCTGTTTTGACCCACTTGATATCATGCAGAAAAAAAAGTAAACAATACAAATGAACTTATATTGGCAATATGCAGGTGAACACCAGCAATATCTTTTACAGACACACTGTATCTTCAATATTCCTAATATCTTCAATTAACTATATAAACCAATATCCCTCTTATATCAATAGTTGTTCCATTATCTGACACTGTGACCTTCTTTGTTTCTGGTTCTATACTGAAGGTTGCTTTTGTTGAGATACCCGTCTTTCCTTCCAGTGGTTTATCAAATTTGGGCAGTTTACGTGGACCTAAGTCAGGATCTGTGTATCGCATAATTTCAACTCTGTTGTCACCTGAGAAGAAACAAGACAAAGACACATGTTTAAAGGTAAGCTTAAAGGCCTATTCAGCGATTTGCTCATCCAGAGGATCGTTGATGTTGATTTTCTGATTTATCGAAAGACTGATAGTGTCTGGTGATAGTACTTTAACCGATTCCCAACAGCTGGTTCTAATACACAATTTGTTTAGTCATCAGTTGTTATTATGGTTATGTTCGTTATTAAGCGAATGTTGTCAAAATGTATTTAATATAATGTCTATACAATAACTCTGCATCAAATGTACTCTATGTATGCATAGGGGGAGGGGAGTTGCAAAGAAAATCTCACATATATCCAGTATTTTATTGATGATCAACAACACCGGCAGAAGCTCTGGAATCTTGAAATTAATAGATTGGTTCACCAAGCACCAAATTCATTGAAACATTTCATTTCCAAAGTTCCTTAAAATGTTTCTTTCTTGCAAAAGAAGCACATCTGACATGATATTTTTAATGTTTGCTGCAAAAACGTATTCTCAAACTGAAATTGTAATAATGGGAAGGATTGATATGAGTTTCCTTGGTAGTGTGGAATTGGTCTTTGAAAATCTCAAGTACAGAGATCACAATCAAGGCGTATGTAATCATTGGTGAATGTTCGCTCTAACCATGCAATGCAAGAAATCTCACATGGATCTGATCATTCAGGAATTGAACCTGGCATTTCCATTCACTGGACTAATTCTGTAACATTTTGAGGACAAAATAAAAGCATATTCAGGAGTGAGGTATTACTTTTTCAATTTGACACCTGTCTTCCTATTTCTTGTACATTGTGTATGTCAACTATTTGAGCTATCTGTGCCTTACCTTTGATATTTCTGTCTTGTTTCATGATCCTTGATACTATTCTATTGACTGAATCTCCTTCCATGACAGGCACTGTGATAGAGAAATGACAGCTATGTGGCTGAGGGTTCACTAGCTTCACTGCTACTGAAGGCTGCAAAAACAAAACAAGCATGAAACGTTTAATGTTTAGTATTGAGGTGATTATCATGAGTATCATCACACTGAATGCTGTGTATGCTCAACTGAATTGAACAAACATGGCAACATTTGAGTTGTCGTTACCATACGATGCACAGAAACTAAACTCTCACATTGCGTTTGCGAAAGTTGCACAAATTCAGAAAAAGAAAAAACACAGTAAAGAATGCTTTCCAAATTGGTCCAAAACAAAAAGGCATCTTGTTTCAGTTAACTGTGATATATATCACAGATAAAATTATTTTGAGAAGAGTTTGCCAAATATCTCAAGAAGTGAAAAATGCTGACTTTTCAGGACATTTCTGGTGGATGGTCACATTGGCATTTATTTTGCTGCAAAGCCAGTTGATAGCATTACCAATGCAAACTTCTTAATACTCTGAATCTATCTTCCACTCACAGCTGACATCTCTCTTTTGTTTGCCTTTATACTTCTCCACAACCTAGACAGATTTTCACAAATAAATATTATTCTTTATGGCAACTAGGGTGCAGGGGCATACCGGGTGAAACCAAGCCAATTTGCCATTTTAATGCTAAATGGGGTTGAATGAGGACAACCATGGCCTAAATCCAGGCACATGATGCCCATTACAACTTTTGGTCAGTTTTGTCCCCTGGATTCAAACCAGGGGATGGGGGCAACTTGTCACCCGTTCCCCCCGGTTGGTATGATAAATTCACTTCGTTACGTGTTTAGAAGGGAATTGTTATCTCTTCGTAAGTGTGAGATCGATCAGTTTAGTGTTATGCAAATGGGGTAGTGATGCGAGAAGTTTTTGTGTTGGGGTAATTTGGGTGTATCAGTCATTCGCGGTCACCACGCCACACGATTCATTTCATTCATTCGGTTCTCCATACATTTTCCATTTGAAATTTGATATAACACTTTCAATATTTCTTCAATGGAAGAAGATAGCTCTATTTCGGACCAAGGCAGTGCTGGTGTCCCACTTCCCCCAACTGGGAACTTGGATATTAATCAGATATCGGCTCTCCTTGATACCAAACTATCCAAATTAAATAGGGAGATCACGGAAGAGTCGGCTTTCCAATTGACTTCCGTTGTGAAAAAAGCTAGACTGAATCCTGTACAGTTTAAGAAACAGGGGTGCCAGCATCAGTATCAGCACAATGAACAAGTGAAGGAGAAACTAGAAGAGGCAACCATAAGCATCGATGGAGGCAAATTTCAAAAGGCTAAAGAAGTTTTGGCAGAAGGTATAAACAATACCAATGTCTTCAAAGATCTGGCGGAAGCACGGGCCAGCAATGGCAGGGAGGAAATAAAGCATAGTAATAAGATAAGTACATGTATTTTTTGACGAGCTTGAAATCGAAAAAGAATTATGAGTATGAAGCGAAATTAAATTCAATTCTCTGGAGTTGCAGGCCGTTTGCGCCGCTGTAAACAATACTGGTTCGATAATTTTAATCCTCCATTGTTTGTCATTGATATCCTTAATAAGGGTTATGTAATTCCATTCATAAGTCTCCCGCCACCAGCGTATCTCAAGAATAATCGATCAAGTTTGGATCATCCGGATTTCGTCACCGAGGCCATTTCAAAGTTGTTAGAGGCAGGTAGTATTAAAGAGCACGATTCACCCCCTTTCGTTGTAAACCCCCTCACAGTTTCTGAGGGCAAAAAACTCAGATTGGTTTTGGACTTGAGACACGTAAACCATTCGTGTCCAAATTCAAGTATGAAGGTATCTCTACTTTGGCCGACATGTTTTCTAAAGATTTTTATTTTTTCACCTTTGATCTTGAAAGCGGGTACCATCATATTGATATTTTTGAGCCCCACCAAAAGTTTTTGGGTTTTAGTTGGATGTATGGCAATCGTGTCCGTTATTATCGTTTTCCGTTCTCCCGTTCGGGTTAAACACAGCTAGTCATTGTTTCATGAAAACGCTCCGACCTTTGGTTACAAGATGGCGTTCCATGGGGCATTGTTCTATTTTATATATTGACGACGGCATCTCAGGTCACGCCGACAAGATTACAGCTCTTGCGGCAAGCCATATCGTGCAAAAAGACCTAGCTTTATCTGGTCTTAAAGTAAGTGTGTCAAAAAGTGATTTTGTACCTAAACAATCAGGTGTATGGTTGAGTTTATTGATCGATACCATCTCTATGCAGTTCAGTTTGCCCGGTAACAAGTTGGCAAAAACACAAAATGCCATTGCCGATTGTCTGAATAAGCGTTCACAATTTATTCCCGTTCGAGACATTGCCCGTATCGCAGGTTTTATTATCTCTGCATCCGGCGCTATCGGTCGTTTGACAAGATTGTTTTCTAGACATTTGTACAGATTGATCGAAACTCGCAATTCATGGTCAAGTAAGGTTTTTCTTTCTGAAGGTGCTATCAGAGAATTACAATTTTGGTACAAAAATATAGCACGCGTGAATGGTCAGCCTATAAAACCCATTTTTTGTGCAACAGCCGCAGTGTATTCCGGCGCAAGTGATTCGGGTTTTGGGGGTTTTCAGTTCAGCTGGTCGATTCAGTGTGTTCGGGATTATGGTCCGAGGCGAAAGTCGTGAAAGTTCAACAAGTCGTGAACTCAGAGCCATTTTGTATGTACTCCGCTCATTAGGACCAAAACTATCGGGTAAAAAGTTGAAGTGGTTTACCGATAGCCAGAACGCTTGTCGTATTATTTCCGTGGGTAGTACAAACCCCAATTTAC
The DNA here is from genome assembly GCF_039555335.1 of Amphiura filiformis. Lineage (NCBI taxonomy): Eukaryota > Metazoa > Echinodermata > Ophiuroidea > Amphilepidida > Amphiuridae > Amphiura > Amphiura filiformis. The sequence continues at coordinate 50,248,391 of NC_092628.1, read as the reverse complement.
ACGATTTAAGTATCAATGTGTTCAATTGTTGTCTACAGTTTGACATCATTATTGAGCCTGAATGGCTCCCGCGTGATCTCAAGACGCGAGGAGACGAGTTAAGTAGGATCATTGATCCGGATGATTGGTCTTTGAATCGCAGTGTTTTCGCATTTTGGACAATCAATTTGGTCCACACACCATTGATAGATTTGCATCATATTACAACGCGCCAAATCCCTCGTTTCAATTCAAGATATTGGAATCCTGGTTGTGTAGCGGCTGACTGTTTTACGCAGAATTGGGTTCACGAGAACAATTGGGTCTGCCCTCCCGTTTCTATGATTTTGAATGCAGTGAAGCACATGATGAAATGCAAAGCATATGGAACTGTTATAGTTCCAGAATGGCCATCTGCACCATTTTGGCCCGTCCTTTCACCAAAATTGGGTTCTTTGAAGAAATATTTGGTGACTCACGTGATTTTACCAAATTTGCAAGATTTGTGTAAGCCAGGTCGAGGCAGTGCATTGCTTACAAAAAGGAAAGCGTTTATTTGAAAACGCTTTGCCGTTCAACTTGATTGCCATGAGGTTCGATTTCGATTTTTTGACAGTTCACCAGTCCTTGATTATATAATCATCATTATCAATTTATATTGAGAGAAAGAGCGTGTAAATCGTATCCATGAGTGATTTTGTATTGTTCACAGTCCTTGAGAGACTAAAGAATCAGTCCATGAGAGACTTATCAATGACATGAATTAATTTGATAAACGATGTAATAAAGAGCTGTTGCAATCCATGATGGATTTTTTACATAGTCCATGAGAGATTATTTGTTCCAGTCTATGAAAGACTATGCAGTAATCGAAATATTTTTTGACAGTTCACCAGTCCTTGATTATATAATCATCATTATCAATTTATATTAAGAGAAAGAGCATGTAAATCGTAAATTAATGTCAGCTTTATAGTCCACGAGCGACAGAAGATAAATAAACCAATTTCATGAGGAGTATGTAATTTATATGTCAATGATATCAAATTCAGAGCTTTTTGACTTAATTAAGATGTTTTGTCAATTCTTCGCATATGATCCTGATCATGTATTTTGAATCAAAAAACATTTGTACCAGAATTTGTCAATTCTTTCGTATTTTGCAATAAGATGTTACCGCAGTTTCTATTGCAATATTTCGTTTTTACTCACGGCCACCTCATTTAATTTTTCAGATGTACTGGACAGTGGAGTTTGGAGCGAGTTTTCATCTGATACTAACATTAGCAACAACGAATATCTCTCTGGTTTAGTTTCGTCTCTTCAAGATACTGCGTTGGCTTCAAAAGCCGGGTCTACTACGGACAAATATCGCGGAGGCTGGAAGCGGTGGAAGTCTTTCGCACTTCAGTTTAATCTGCAAGTTTTTCCCGTCAAAGCTACTGAGTTAGCTCTATATATTGAGCATTTAAAGGCTTCGGCATCTTCTGTAGCTCCAATTGATACGGCTGTTTACAGCATAAGGTGGGCACACAATTTGGCAGGTGTACCATCTTCCACAGATGATAATTTTGTTAAATTGATCGTGGAAGGAAGTAGGCGTCAGCTTGCAAAATGTAAATCACCAAAAGAGCCTATATCTTCTAGAGGTTCTAGCAAAATTGGTAGCCGATAAAGGCGATTCGAATGCCTCATTGTTTGATCTTCGTTTACTATTTATATGTCTCGTGTCTTTTGCCGGCATGCTAAGATGTGAAGAGATTATATCTTTACGTGTACGTGATATTACATTTTTATCCGATCATATGTCTATATTTATACCAAAGAGGAAAAATGACCAATTAAGGCAAGGGCATTCAGTTTATATTGCCAGATCAGGCAATCCTACTTGCCCAGTTGCTATGGCGGAGCGTTTCATCGAAATGTTGGGAATCGCAGATAAGTCGTCACATCCGGTAGTTTGCGGATTTCGTCGTTCAAAACGTCAAGGTTTGAAACCCACAACAAAAGCGATTTCATATACTACTGCGAGAGAGTTGATTTTAGCTGGTTTATCTCCTTACGTCAGTGATCCTACCACTCTGGGTACTCATAGTTTAAGAGCAGGGGGCGCAACCGAAGCCGCCTCTACGGGTTCTGTAAGCGAAAGATGTATTACTAGGCAAGGAGGATGGAAATCTTCGATATCCAAGGACATGTACATTAAGGACTCAATGTCAAGTAAATTATCTGTGTCACGTGCGATGAAGCTTTAAGTGTCATATTTCATGATCGTTAAATTTTAGGCGTAAATCTGCTAATTTTTGGTAAATCTATCCCGTTTTAACACCCCTTTCCGAACTTTTTTGCTCATGAGATAGCTTGCCTGTGTGGCGCACCTATACCATGATTAAAACATGTGTAACTTTAATGAACAAAACAAGAATTATTTAGACTGGTGTGTTTTATTGGTTTTCGGGTGGGTATGTATGTATTCGGGGCTAAGATGAGATTGATAAATTCACTTTGTTACGTGTTTAGAAGGGAATTGTTATCTCTTCGTAAGTGTGAGATCGATCAGTTAGTGTTATGCAAATGGGGTAGTGATGCGAGAGTCTTTGTGTTGGGGTAATTTGGGTGTATCAGTCATTCGCGGTCACCACGCCACACGATTAATTTTTTTCCGGGGTCCTATAATACATATATATACATGTATATCATGCAGTTCATATTTTGTAATAATTAGATTTTAATAATAATTTAATTTTGAATTTTCTAAATTAGTGATTGACCTTGGAGCATTCCAAAAATGTTTGTCGTTCTGTTACCGCTTGGTCGCCATCGGGGGCCGGATAGGAATTTCCAGAGTATTTTCCCTGATTTGTTCAGGTTTTCTCTCTGTTTTCGCCTATCCCAAGGTCGTTTTGAGTTTTTGCCATTGGTTTCATTGCATGTATTATGATGCCATTTTCATTCGCATCTTTTGATGATTGCAAATCTGAATATTTCATTCCACCAATTTCGGCTATTGTTCTTTTCAATCATTTTTCTCGTTCCTATATTTCTAAGTGTATACATTTGTCAAAAGGATACTCTTGGATCACGAAGTCAGCCATTTATTGATTTCCAATGTATATGTGATAAAGTTATTATTTATTTGTGTAGTTAATGGTAGATTAAGGTCATTATCTTCATGATAAACTCGTGGTTAATATAACCCGTTTCGTGTTTTATGTCCTTGGACAGTTCCACTTCAGTGTCAGTTGATATGCGTTGAATCGCAGTTATTCGATCACGAAATGATCAAAAACCATGATGGTTTTCGTTTATGAATATGAATCAGCAGTGGAAAGTGGAAAGTATTTAATAGTTTGAATATCAAAAATTCACGATTTGTTTAATTCATTTATTAATTTTTTTAAATATGCGCACTTGCAGCAATTATGTCAGGCAAAAGGATTTGTTAAAGTGAGTACATTATTTAACAGTTTATGCGCCAGAATTTCAACAATGTCAATGATAATGCATAATGTCAACGTTAATAATAAGAATAATGTTAATTTTAATAATTATAATAATAATAATTGTATTGTATATTAGATATTATATGATGTAGAGCGCGAGTTAGCTTGCGTGTGTGGCCGCACCTATACCATGATTAAAACATGTGTAACTTTAATGAACAAAACAAGAATTATTTAGACTGGTGTGTTTTATTGGTTTTCGGGTGGGTATGTATGTATTCGGGGCTAAGATGAGATCACCTCTACTTTGGTGTCTTACCTCTGTTCTGAATACAGTGAATGGCTTTCCAGGACAGCATTCCTCTTGAATCTTGTCAGTTGCTTCTGAACTGAACTTCAAATCTAAACCTTCCATCTGAGGACACAAAAGAAAACACATTTATTGAGTTAAAATGTAAAGCACAAACAGAGTAACCTAATCATTCTTTATGAGGATACCAATTTATAGGTTCAAACCTGTTGACAAATCAAATTGTAGGCAAATCAATGCATGTGTAATGCTGATGTATCTAATGCACAAGCCCCAAGCCATTGGACAAGTATCAACATTCATGGCAAGTTCCTAACCAGATTTCCTCTGAGATAATCAGTATTTTTTCTGACCTTACATGTACCTTAGATTTTGCAAAATAATAATCTATCAAAACTGGCTGTTGGTTAAATTGAAGAAATTAATAGGAATGCAGCTATTGGTGCACACACATTCAACCTAGAAGTGACAAATATTATTCAGCTTTTGTTGCTGATGTGTCATCAATAAAACGCCAACTTTCTCATAAGCCTGTGCCGGTCACACATTATGCAGAGCGAACTTAGCGTAAGTGCTGTGCCCAATTGTGTGCATGACATTCTATATCAATCCACAACATTGTAAGTCTTGCCACTTAATTATAGGTTGGATAATGGTTACTGTCTGTATAATAACTATCTGCTCTTACCTCGAGAGTATTTGTCAAGTATGTTAAGTTGCTCTCCAGGACATCTTTCTCAACAAAGTCTACAGTAAGATCCATAGCTCTGGGTCCCTTCTTGGCTACATTCTCCTGAATTAAGACAAAATCACAACCAATCACACTTTTTGTACACTTTGGCAAATTTGGGGGGGTGCACCCCCCGCACCTGAGAGGGAGTACCAAATGTAAACAAATGTTGCCTCATGTATAATGCAGTCAAATTAACCAGTAATCCGATGAACTGTTTTTATTATTTGTTATTTCATTAGTCTGATACTATCCTATGACCCCTTTCTCACCCAAGGCAACATGATGTTGAAGCAAACATCTACCCAAGGCAACATGATGTTGAAGCAAACATCTAGCACATTTCAAAATTTGGGTGTAATGAACATAGCATTTAATTACACGGAGAAGGATGTTTGGCATAATGTGTACGCATCATAATATTTTGCCCAAAGTCTTAGTTCGATCCTCATCTCATCCTGATTTGACTTTCCTTCTGCTTTGTAGGAGAATTATCAAAATCAAGAATTTGAAATCACACTCTAAGTATACCATAGCATTCCATCACCACAAAAACAAGTTGGTACTTATATCATAGGTGGAAAGTCCTTCATATAAAACAAAGTTGATAATAGCATTTGATTCCTCAAAATTCATACATATTCTTACCTTCACATGTTGAACAAATGGCATGACTTTCTTCATGAATTTCTTCAATACATCTATGGTCTTGAGTTGTCCAAGAAGCTCCTTGTTCTCTGGGAATTGTCCACCTTTACTCTACAAAGGTGAGTTACAGAAAGGAGCAAAACGTTACATGATGCTAGACACCTCTGGCTGGAACTGCATATCTTTCATTAAAGCTGAATTTAAATTCGATATATATAGTGCAACACTTGAAAGTGATGGGTGATGATTCAGAATAGTTTATTAATTTATACAATAACAGATCTGGTCATTAGGAGGTGATTGAGAAATGTCATGTGAACTGCAGTGACCAACCTACAAATGTCCCATTGCAAAAGGTGGTGGTTATCATGTATGTCTGACCTTTTTAGATAATTATGATAGAATAATATGATTAGAGCACAATGTATGTGTATCTAGGTAATAATGAATGAAAATCCATCACCCCATCACAGCCACAATGATTATATATTACATGAAAGACTTGTAAAGTACCTAAATGATGGAATTACAGGCATAATCAAATGTTGATGGCCATACATATGTACAACACTAAAGATGACAGTCATATTCTTTGATGACACCATAATAAAATACTGATTTCTTATTTGGGAATTTTTTAATATTGCAACAATTACAATATATCTTATTTGAATATGGTTCACCTCATAAGCTTTCTTCATGGTTGAAAGTACAGCACTCTGCCATGGAGGGTATGTCTTAGCAATGTAAATGGTACCATGTGTTGGGATACTTGGAGCCACTGCTTTCTGTAAATAAACACAATTAGACAAATTACTTGAGCACTCACACATAATGGAAATTGTTTTCATAAGAGATTGAATATGTTCCAACTATTTGAGGGGCAAAAAGCTTCATTCATTTCTCAAAATCAAGAATATTTAGAATTGTGCAAAAGTCAGGAACCAAATTGATTCAAACTAAATTCTAAACTAAACAACATGGAATTCAAGTTTGTCAAGGGCAAAAGATTCTTTATGAACTGAATGTTCATGTCACTAAAATTAAACCTGGAGTTTGGTTGCTTGTTCTTTTCATAATCAAGGGAATCTAATTATCCTCCTCTCCCAATATGGCTTAGATAATCAGTTCCAATTTTATCAAAACAAATAATACTGGCCTAATACAGTTCAGATATTTTATCAGATGTTTAGCAAAACACTAACCTTTCCTTTGCCAGATGGGTTCTTGACATTCTTCAGTCTCAGTCTGAACTCATGAGCTGAGGTTTCCAAGTATTCTGATGCCCTTAGAAGGACTTCATCTACCTTATCAGCTACTGGCCATGGGACATGTAAGATGGACCCTTTCTGTGAATAAAATTACAGAAAAGCAAAACTGAAGTTGCTGAATTAAGTTACACAACACAGATCATGCTAAACCGAATAAAGAAGTTAAAACACTACAGTATGCAAATGCGGTGAGCCACATTTACTAAAAATAGATCCTCTCTTTGACGAATCATAAGATTTGGGATGGCTATTCTAGACTATTCAGAAAGTGAGTTAATTATTGTAACATGCCACTACAATTGTCGTAGTATTGCAGCTATATACATATTAACACAGAAATGTACATACATATCATACCAACATCTCAAATTCTAGAACCAAACTAAGTAGATGTGAACATTTTTCTAGGGCAGTTAAATTGCTTCATATCAATTTTGTGCAAAAATACCCACTGAAAAAAATTAATCATCATACAGTGGAAACTCATTAATAGAAGCTCTGATAATACAAAAAACCTGATAAGACAAGCTTGATTTTCAGGTCCCTGGCACTGAATCCCTATGTAATATGTGACCGTACACGGCGAATGAGCAGTAAATTCCTCCCCCGGTCAATTTTGTTTTATTTTGTGTTTAGAAAATATACATCATAAGCTTTAAAATGGTATATCATTTGACTTCAAACGATATCCAGAAGCAGGGTTATGGTTTGTTGAACTTTGCTCCTTCAACAAAATGGTAGCTTTTTTCGTTTCTACATGTGTCTCTTTTTCCACATTGCTGGCAATAAATATCAAACAGTCATAAATGGCGGTCATTTCAAATCATTCCCAAGTCAACGAGGCTCAAGAAAGTTCTCTCATTGTTGAATTGTTGGTTATACATGTCTATACAAAATACAATGCCTGGTAACCTACCACTTGAACAGGATTTAGCCAAAGCAAACAAAGACCAGAGCTATTAAAAATTCTATAGCCATCTAAGGTACAGTACAAGACACAATGACCCTGCCAAGCCACACGCGTGATCACGAGTGAATATTTTGCGTGAATCACGATGTTTCTTGGCTTTTCACTCGTGATCTCTCGTGACTGCCATGCTTCGTGAGCTTTCGTGACGGCTATATTTTAAGGCTCACAGCAAAATCGGTATGATGATCTGGCGTGAAAGCTCGTGAGCCTGGGCTCGTGATATTATTTATAAAGCATGAAAGGTCGTGAGGCAACAAGATTGCACTTGGTAAGCTTATTATCATCTTATTGATCGATACATTTTTTCGCACGGTTAACTGATGTATTGTTTATGAAGTGTCGAGCAAAGACCGTTACATTATTATTATTACAACAAAATATTATCTTATATAGATATGCCTATTCCATGAGTTTGATACCTGACTGACTCGGTCTATACTTTTGCTTACGATATTGACCATGCTTAGCTCTGTATTTTCCCGGGGTATTTTATTTTCCTTTCTCCGAAGCCAGTACAAACGTCAAGTTCCATTTCGATTTTGTTTGTGCTTGATTTCAAATAAACTTGATAAATTGGTATGTACATTGTACCTCCACCGTGATGGCATTTCATGATTTAGAGATATGGATGATATTAAATGTTCAATTCGTATGCAATTAATTTTTGTGGTCACTTCAGCGCGGGCTTCAGCGATTTTTCTGTAAGACCACCGTCGCCGCGCCATATTAAGGTTCATATTACTGATTTATCAAATGAACCTTTCTCATCATGCTCATCAAGGTGGAACATGTTTTTAACTATACCTCATACCTCAAGTTTTATTTCATCGAACAAGTTATATTTTGTTCCAAAATTCACGTTTTTATCGCTATTTTTGACGTACAGTGTCAAAACCGGTGATGCAAGCTCCGAAACTTTCTCGGAGCACGAGTGCTTAACATGGCCTTACGGCTCGTTTTGACGGTGATTTACCAAATTATACATGTACACCAAAACATGATCGTCTTTCTAAATAAAATGAGCACTTTGGGAGGCATGATGTTGGTCGAGGAGATACAAGCTGAGACTATTGTCTCAGATACAAGTTGGCAAATTACCCGTGGTCTCGCGTGCGGTCGCGTCGCGTAACGTGTTGTGAATTCTTGTCTCAAAATCAATATCGTTGTGTTTGTACTCGAAACCAAACAAGATGACGATTAACGTAATTGTTGCGTAAATATGTCCAATCAAAATTCCCGTTATCTTGGAGAAAAGTTTTCTAAAGTAAAGTTAGTAAACAACATCATGCGGAAATATTCACAAAATTTCTCATATGGTTCAACTCGGCGGTCATGCGAAATTGCATACCGGGCATTAGACCTATTTAAAATGTTATGTATTGTAGAGCGTACATGTACACGTTGAAATAATATTTGTATTTTTTAGTTTGTTTTTATTGTATTTTTCATAAAAATGTCAAATAGAAATTGAGTAACTGACTGACTAAAAATGTATAACTTTGTGCATGAGATGAAGACCATTAGCGAGATATAAATAAAACAGTAAAACACCTTGGACTTGATGGAAGAACATTGAGATGAAAATATTCAGTATTGGGATTATATTGATTCACAAATTCGCTACAAAATATCGTTACAAAATTTCTATCTGCTGTGCTTGGCCATGCCCCAGATTATCCTGACAATACCAGAGTTGAAGAGAGAAAGTACAAGCATGAAACCAAATTGCACCCCGAGTTCATCCATCACCCGAGCTGAGCTCATTCCAGCGATACGGACAGAACCGGGCTATTGAACAGCGATGCAAGTGTCATACCGCGCCGCTTCATTATGAAGCTTTCAGTTCTTCACTTTCTACGTTTTTCACCATAAAATCATCGTTTAGGCCTACATAGGCCTAGTTGTATTCCATCATCACTGATCATCACAAATAAATTTGTGTAGCATGCCGAGGCGACAAATTCCATGGAATTTGAATACATGGCTTAAAAATCTTACCTTAATTTAAACCTATCATATCATCAAAATAGGCAATAAAAGCTGCAATTGTAAAATTATATTCCAGAAAGTAATGTTGATAGCCAGAGTCGATAGCCGTTTCATTAGAAATGGCCTTCCGTCGAAGGCCTTTCCGTGTTGTTCTTTGAGGCGGTAATATCCCGGGATATAAATTCAAACACGACTCCACGATTTCAGATTTTCGTATCATTGATATCTCCTTATTTGTTTATTTATTCCAGGTATGTGTGTGTGAGTGATCAAGAAAGAAACAAGAAAAGGTCACAGTTGGTGGAAGAGAAGATACATTGCTTGGCAAAGTTCCCATGTCAACAAGATCATTCAAAACATTTCACCAGTTGTCCTCATTTGAAACACACTTCTTGTAAATCTTCTGAATCTTGTCACTCCCACAATTTAAAATATTCCCACGCCCGGGCCGGCCGGGCCTGTCCATTGAAATCCAGGTGCACGTGCACTTCGAGGGTTTTGTAGAAAATGTCAGGGGGTTAGCGACCAGGGTCTATGCTCTGTACCACATTCCATGTCCGCCGTCACCATGACGACTCGGGATAGGATGGTATACAATACCACAACAACATGTGGTTACTTGTCATACAGTTGGAAGAGGCTGCATGATACATGTACATGATACAAGAAAAGATTTTTTTTAAATTTCCAGTTCATTCTAATCAATTTTCCATGTGATTTCTCTGTGATATCTTTGTTTTGATAATAAAAATACATGAAGACAAAAAAAAGAAAAGGTTTTGAAATTCACTGACAATATCATTGTTTGTATTTAAAGTTTGTTGCAAAGCTTTCCATTGGCAAAGGGGCACGCGTGGTTGACCCCAATCGATTTGAATATTTAGAAAATCTCATAGGAATATTGCCCAAAAAAACCCGACCACCTCCCGGGGGCCCGCCCCCCCCCCCCCCCACAGGGCTGTCAACTCTCACGCATTGGCCGTGAGTCTCACGCATTGGGTCACTTTCTTACGAAATGAAATCCCGGTACGCCTCTGTTTCACGCCATGAAGTTGACAGCCCTGCCCCCCCCAAAAAAAATCAGGTCGTGTCTCCGGGGGGACCACTGATATACCAAAATTCAAAATTTTTGGCCAAATTTAAACCAGGTCATATTGTCTTAGTTTTTACAAATTTTCCCAAATTTTTTGTGACAACTTCGAAATTTTGACTTGACAAAATTGGGGGCGGTTATTTTTAGAAAATTGAAAATAAATTAAAAAAAGGTCCCACTCATATACCAAACTTGGCTTTAGGAATAGGGGTCATTGATACACCAAAAGGCCGAAAATGCTACCCATATTTGCGGCGCACGTCCCCGTATGGCTATTTGTACTTAGTACCCCCCCCCCCCCGGTCCCCTCCCCACAATAGGATGACTCACGCTTCGCCACTGAATCTTTATAATCGATCTTCCCACGGGCGAAATGGCATGATATCCGAATAAAATAATAAAGAAGCTACAAATACCGTAACATTCCTGACAACATTTTTATGTAATACAACTGTGTTTATAATAAACCAAATCATAAAATATCTGTGACCGATCGACCATCACTGTCCCATAGTTTCTTTGTCACTGCTTGAATGGGAAGATCCTATATGTGACCGTACATTACCGAATGAGCCGTAAATGTCCTCAATTGTATTCTGAGTTACAGTGTAAAATGGGCATGAAGGTCATATTCATATGTATTGAAATTTGGTGCTACGTGTACCTCATTAAATGAGATACACGTAGCACCAAATTGAAATACCTATGAATATGACCTTCATGCCCATTTTACACTGTAACTCAGAATACAATTGTGCTCATTCGTACGGTCACATATAGGAAACAACCCATTACGCGATCTCATTGGATAGTATTTTGCTTTGCGGCCGTGTGGGTCACGTGATCATATATTATTCATAATTTTAAAGCAAGAAAAGGCATTGCTTTGCGTACATATGTACGGTATGCATAATCCTGTATTTACCGACTCGATAAAAAGTTATGAGATTTATAACTCAATAGAATAAAATTGGACATTGGTTACCCTTATGTTGGTAAGGGATGTGCAATAATTATATGATCCCTGGGGGAGGGTCAACTTAGGGAGGGGGTGTAAAGATTCACAATACACCAAATGACCCTAGTGACCCTTAGCATAAAATTATATGTGGGATTTTTGCACACATTTCGGGAGCACCTTTCAAATTTACACTCTAGAAAGGCTTTTAGGGACGTTCAAATATGCAAAGAATTTTTGACTGGCGGGTGCCACTTTGGCAGGCCAAGAGGAGGGAGGAGGGAACAATTTTGTCACACGATTTGAAGATTACCCCCGTGCTCGTAGTTATTACACCCCTTCTGACTTGAAATATGGGCTTCAATTTCGTCAATACTGCTGTTTTCAGTACATAATGACGCAATCATCCATCATAAAAATTAAGCGTGTGCCGGAAATTTCCGTTCTTTTGAAGGAGCACCAGTGTGATACATTTTGAATGCGAGCCAGATGGTTGTGTCAGTGTGCAATTGGTTTCACCATTCACAATACACCAAATGACCCCAGTGACCCTTAGCATAAAATTACATTAACAAATCTAGAAATATACGTGGCATTTTCCAATATTACTGATTTTATTTAAAAAATGATAATCTACATGTCAAATGATTGATCAACCTAAGTCTTAATGACCAAAACACTATAATTCTGTTTGCTTTTTAAATTATTTTTTGGCAGGCCAAGAGAGGGCGGGAAAGGAAAATTTTGCACACATTTAGGAAGCACCTTTAAAATAACACGCTCTAGAAAGGCTTAGGAAAACACTCCACAAACGTTCAAATATGCAAAGAATTTTTGACAGGCAGGGGGGGGGGGAATTTTTTGGCAGGCCGAGAGTGAGGGGGGAACAATTTGAAAATCCCCCCCCCTCCGTGCTCATAATTATTGCACACGCTTTTTATGACTTTGGGCTTCAACCGTCAATTTGTTTTTTTGTCAAGGTTCATTTCAAAAATACCAAATGACAATTTGAACTTATCCTCACTTTTAAGCAATTTATAAACGTAAACAATTTCAATTTGTTTACACTTTCGCTGGGATCACTGAATGGGACTAAGTGATAGTAAAGCTGTCATGACCCTGACCATTAGCATAAAATTACATTAAAAGATATAGAAATATATGTGGCATTTTCCAATATTACTGATTTTATCAAAAATTGATCATCTACATCTACATTGATCAACCTAAGTCTTAATGATCAAAACACTATAATCCTGTCTGCTTTGTTAATTTTTTGGCAGGCAGGCCGAGAGGGGGGGCAAGTAATTTTGCACACATTTAGGGAGCACCTTTCAAGTAACACGCTCTAGAAAGGCTTAGGAAAACACTACATTTATAAACGTTCAAATATGCAAATAAATTTTGACAGGCAGGGGGAGGTCATTTTGGCAGGCCGAGAGGGAGGGAGGGAGGAGAATAATTTGACAAATTTACCCCCCATGCTCATAATTATTGCACAGGCCCTTTGACTTTGGGCTTCAACTTCGTCAATACTGCTGTTTTCTTTGTTTTTTGCCAAGTTTCATTTCAAAAACACCTAATGACAATTTAAACGACTTATCCTTCACTTTTATAAACAATTTTAATTTGTATACACTTTCGCTGGGATCACTGAATGGCACTAAGTGATAGTAAAGCTGTCATCCCTTACATAATGACGCAATCATCCATCATAAAAATTGAGCGTTTGCCGGGAATTCCCGTCCTTTTGAAGGAGCACCAGTGTGATACACTTTGAATGCGCCCAGGTGGTTGTGGGCAATTGGTTTCACCATTCACAATACACCAAATGACCCTAGTGATCGACCCTTAGCATAAAATTACATTAACAAAATATGGAAATACCGGTATATGTGGCATTTTCCAATATTACTGATTTTATTAAAAAATTGATAATCTACATGTTAAATGATTGATCAACCTAAGTCTTAATGATCAAAACACTATAATTCTGTTTGCTTTTTTAAATTAATTTTTTGGCAGGCCGATCAAGTAATTTTTGCACACATTTACGGAGCACTTTTCAAATAACACGCTCTAGAAAGGCTTAGGAAAACACTACATAAGCGTTCAAATATATCATATGCAAAGAATTTTGACAGGCAGGGGAAGCCATTTTTGGCAGGCCGAGGGGGAGGGAATTTGAAACTTTTACCCCGTGCTCATAATTATTGCACAGGCCACTCACACCTCCCTCCCTCCCTACCTCACTGCATGTTGCATGGAAATAAGTATTAGTGAACAAAATTAAATGACTTGGAGGGTTTCCTGCAGATCTGTTTGCTTGATAATTAAATTATAAAGCTCTTTCATTTTATGAACCGTCAAAATATAAATCGTGTTTCATTGATTTTTTTTTTAATTGAAAATATTGTTATGAAAATCAACAAAATCACCCAAGTTTGTCAAATAAAAATGCACATTTTAATATTTTACAACTTGTCTAGATCAGCTGAAAATGGCGAATGCGGGTTGGGAGCTGGGAGTGGACTTTCTATAAAATAGTACGGTACATGTATTTTGACGTCTTTGGTGGTATTATTATTGTTTACATCAGTCATCATGTACTATATAGTATCATACCACGTGTATGCGATCGCACCACATCACATTCCAGAGTAAACTCCATACCTCATGTAAGGCTGTTGTGGTTGGCCATTGAATATTGAATTTTGTTCGGGATTATAAATCAAATTTGGACAAAAAGCAGGAAATAGAAAAAGGGGGGTCAATGAGTACCTGAATCTTTACCGGAATTTCTTAAAGGGGGTCATTGGGTATTAGGTAGGACAATAACACAAAAAGGGGATCATTGGGTACAAGCCGGTTTGAAATAGGGGGTCTATCCCGAGGCACATGATGCATATCCATAATGGAAGTGTCAAATGCCCCCCCCCCTGGACCGGTATAAGCATGGAAATGGTATAAGGTATACAGGGATGTGCCGCTCTGATGGGTCGCTTATTTGAAAACCCCAAACATGAGTCACGATTTGAGAAAAAAATCCCAAAATGGTCAACTGTGTGAAATCAGCCGTTTTTTAGGCAAATAATCCCTGGCCCTGTACATGGGTCCCGATTTGAAAAAAAAAATCAAAAACTATCAAATCAGCCGTGGTTTTTTAGGTACTTTAGTAAACAAATCAGTAGGGTTTCATAGTTCCAGCGGCACATTCCTGTCAAATGTAATCCCCGTGACATGTCTAGTTTTGTAGTTTTAATCTTTTAAATAAACTGTAGCCCCCAAGTAAAATGAAAACTGTCCACTTTTTCAGTAAAATTGTTGACGCCCGTATATAGGTTTCTGACCATAATTGACCTCATATTTGGCAAATTTAGCCTAAATTATAGTGCAAATGTTTGCGGTCTTTGCTTGAAATTGTTGCACTTTTGCATCATTGTCACTATTTAAAGGCCCATTCAGTGATTTGCTCATCCGGACGATCGTAAAAATCATCAAAATTCAGATTTTGGTACCTTTGTAATTGGCATAGATGTGCTAACATAGCCTGCTAGTGGTTCGGTCGAAAGCCGTGTATTTTAGACAAAATAGAGCATTTGCATGATTCTGGACTTTTGATACTGACAGTACAAAAAGTCCGACTCGAGATCGAAAGAAGCTCACTCTCCACGTACCAACACGCGCGTTGCGTATTGTTTCTACTACTTTATTACATCAGTAGCTACTATTTTAAACAAAATACACAATTTTAACTGTTTTTCATATTTGAATTGACCGTTAGTTTGCCTCGGTGACCTTTAATTGCTTATTTTATTTTCTACTACAAAATTGTAGCTTAAAAGCGTCTGTTTTAAATCAATTTAGATTTTCTCAGAGTTGAAGTAGAAAACCTTTCTAAAACTTCTGTTTTTTGACTAATTTGTCGATGTATTCAGGGAAAAGTGGTTTAATGAAATTCTGTAGACTTATTCTTTATTTCTAAGCAACTCTGACAAATTTCCATTTTTTTAATGTTCCTGTGAAATCACTGAAAGGGCCTTTAAGCTCCAATATGGCAAAAAACAAAACGTACGCTGATGTGTTGTCTCGGTCCTAGATTTCTCCGTAGTCCACTTGCCCATCTGTGTATCTGATTTATTAATTAATCATCATTGATTTCAAATTTTGTCTTTTTTATATGAGGATGATGAAGGTATACTAATGTGAACATTGAAGGTCACATCCATACATTAATTTTTAATGGTGTTTAAAGACTTTTAAAAGGCTCTTCAAAAGTTTCTATATGACTGAAAAGCATTACTAAATATCTCAACAAAAACAACTCAAACTGATAGGTAGAACAAGGTTTTAACGTACGGCAGCCTCAAACAAAAGATGATGTAATTTTGGTTGACAACTGGTATACCAGCTCTAGACCCTTTAGGGACTGGCTATCTCTTAAAATCTAAGGACATAGAATTTTATTAAGATAGTTGAGGTAGACCCTATAGGAATGTAAGTATAAAAAACACTCACATTTATCTTGCAACCTTTCCAAATGATCACTCTGTTGCATGTTTTCCCAAAGCATGTGCCAAAGTCAAAAACCAAAAAGTGGCCATTTGGTGTGAAACGGGCCCTATTTATTATCTCAGAGAGTCAGAGAACTTATTATCTCAGAGTCAAAGAACTAAACACACAAGTTTTATATATCACAAAAGACTTGATGACCAGTGCTGTTGAAAGCAGATAAAAACGGGCCAAACTGAAAATTTATTGTCCCAGCAACTGAACCATTTTAACTGTTGGATAAAGCACGCAAACTAATGTGGTATTTACTAGAAAATTCCTTCTGGTGACGGAGCACCAATGAGGAAGTATTTTTGTATCGCATCGCCGAAATTGAGTATTTTTGTAGGCCTACCACAAGTACCATATATCGCAGACAATGTTTTCATTTTCATTTAGCACATTTTAGAATGAGTCATTAATAAACAGAGGAAGCGAAAAGCCCGACAAACGATTTCCAGGAACTGAAAAGCTCCAAACTTAAGTAATCTTGGTCGACCAAAAAATTTTTTGTGTACCAACAACTAAAAATAATCTTTTCATGTTGACATCTTAATATTGATGAACCTTGTGCAAGTACAAGTATACAATGTAACATCATAATTTCTTAATATTATCTTAATATTATCACAGCGGACTTTGATTATTTTGTACAATTTTGACATTAATTTATTGAAAAACCATGTTGTAATTTCTTTCATTTCCTGATTAGCCTTGTATAATGTTGCTATTATCTTAAGAGAACTAAACCTATTTTGTCTTGTATAAAATAACATACAATCTTAAACTAAAGATAATAATTATTACTTTACGTTGAAATTTTATTGACGAACTATGTTATAATATTTCTTTTTCTAAACAAAAAAGTGAAAATAAAACTACAATTTCCTATTTTACCTTTAAATTTTCAACAAGTTTTGAAGAGAAAATTTATTTTGCAGCAGTGACTTAATCTGTCTACTATTGCAACAGATATTGGATACTTTCTGCAGATAATGCTTGTCGCAAGCCTGCACTGACACATAAATGAATAATAATAAAATAATAATAATACAACGCATTCCGCATAGGTTTTCAATTTCTCACAAGCTTTGAGGCTCAGATTTAATTAACGTGACTAAACACGCATGTCTTTAACATTATAAATTTTGATGACCTGCTGTTGAAAGCAGATAAAAGCGGGCCAAACTGAAAATTATTGTCCCAGCTACTGGATAAAGCACGCAAATCAAATGGTATTTACTAGAAAATCCCGTCGGATGATGCAGCACCATTAACCGCATCGCGGACAATGAAGTATTTTGTACCGCATCCTGCACTCACATCCTTTAAAAAATATGGGTCGGTCGGTTGGTAAAATATTTTATTTTTATATACACAAAATATTCCGTTCACGTGCTCTTGGGGAATTGAGTCGGTCGGTAGACAAATTTGTTTAAATTTTGAAACCCATCATCCATAGTGAGCTATATTTAACTTCATCCTGATTCCTGGTGTGTGTGTTTTTAACAGATATTTTTGAGATCATATGTAAATATCCGAAATATGACTTTTTTGCGACATAAAACCAATAATTGTAGTATTATTTAAACCTCCGAAATCGTAGTTTGTGCGTATTAAACTGGCATTTCGTGATCCACAGCCTCATCCCCCCACTTTTCTCAAAGAAAGTTGAAATTTTTATATCACTGGAATACTCGGGCTACATAATGTTTATGTACAAAATATTTCTTGCAGATTAATTCGTTTAGCAAAGATATCGCGAAATTTGAATTTTGGGAATATGCTTTTTTCGTGGATATGTACTGAAAAATGTCATAAAAAGAGGATGCTAGGATCACGAAATACTCCTTTAATACGCTAGAACAAAAATCAAGAGGTTTAACGACCCCCCGGGAGCACTCACTAAAATGGGTGACGGGGATGTGCGCCACATTGACCCCACTTTTCAACTCCCTCTCACCCAATGACCCCCTTATGATGACCTCCCTTTTTGTTTTCCCTCCTTCCGGCTGGCCAAAATTTCTCACCACCCCGGGCTCATAATTATTGCACAGCTCCTGATGTGAACTCGTTTCCCACATCGGTTGTCCCGGACGGCTGTACACATTGACCACAAAGACCACCGCCCGGCGTTACCATGGTTACAACTCGATGCATGGTACCTACCAATGATGGGACTTCCCTTCTTCGAACCGTTTAATAACCGGTTTCTTCCAGCTTAGCTAGATCTTAAACTATATGGCAACCTTTTATGTTGGTATAAAGTTAATACGATCAGAGGAAACGTTTGGGGAAGAAAATTAAACACTTTCGGTACAAAATGAAAGACGTCAAGTAACAATATCGATATTCAAAAATGAAAACTCAATAGTACGGACGACTCCTATCTCCCAATAGATTTTTTAGGTGGCAAAAAACCGCGACAACACAGGAAAATCCCCAATCAGAGTGCGTGTAAATAACATACTTGACCCGTTGATAACCTATCATATTGGGGAGCGGTTGGGGACCATGTGCATGTAACCATGGTAACCAGACGGAACGCCGACAACACAGGTGTGCGTGTTTACAAACATAATTTTGACATTGACTTTTAAAATTCAATATCAAAATGTTTTATCCGCAGTGACGGTATCGGGAATTATGGGAGGGGGAGCAGCGAGAGGGAGGGGAAACAGATATTGGTATATAAAGGGGCTGGCATTTTCGTCGGAAGGGGGGAGGCCCAAAGATACTGGGGGTCATCAATATTTGGAAAGAAAAATAGGGGGGTGGTCATTATATTTTGATGACCAAAATGTAGGGAGTCACAAGATGACCACAGATAGTGTGATTTAAGCCTGTTTAGGGGGTAAGGTGTATCAGTGGTGGTGGGGGAGGTCATAAAATATTTATTTTGAAATAGGGGTTGCAATTTTATTGGCGCTGACTTTTGTAAATTTGGAACCCCACGCCCCTTCCGAGAAAATGCCAGCCCCTAAGCGTGCGGTGAAAATTTGTTGGAACTTGAAAAGTTTCTTCTGCACCCCAATCTCCCAGTGGCGTGTGCAAGGGGGGGTTAGGCGATGCCCCCCACTTTTGTTGGTCATTCGGGGATTCGGGAAAAAAAAGTTAAAACGTCAAAGTTGCTCCTAATCAGACTCCATTCGGGAAGTGAACAACCTGCACCCCCCCACCCCCCACCCACTTTCAATGTCTGTGCACGCCACTGCAATCTTCCTCCCTTTTTTGTTAGATTCTTGAGCTCTGGGCCCTCCAAAATCGCAGTCAACAGTTTACAACTGCAGTTCCGTTGGCAAAAAAATATAGCAAGGTGGCCATCCCATCCCCCCTCCGTTACGAAAAACTGGCTACACGCCACTGTGTACTCCCCATTCCAGAAAAATACTGAACTATTTTTTTGAATAAAAAAATATTATCCTGTTTTGCCAAATGAAACATAGCTAAATCCTAATCTTGAAGTCCTAACTAACAATAAAAGTAAAATTTTAATATTTAGCCCACCCGAGATCTCGCCTATGGTGGAATAGATTTCTAATGGGATTGGGAAAAATTAGGCCAAATAAAAAAATAAACATGCTTCACGTCCCCTCCGCTTCCTTTTTTGAGGTTTCTTTAATTTAATTTTATTTTTTGAAATTCAGTTATAACTTTCTATAGCCTTGCAAATACACAAGAAACACTTTTATAAAGTTTTGTGATAATTAGAGGGGGCCTATCTCTCAGAACAACAAATAAAAAGAGGCCTCCTCCTTTTTCCAGGCATTATTGGGAGGGCGAGTTAGCGCAGCGGTAATTCCCTCGCTTTGCACCACTGAGGTCCTGGGTTCAAGCCCCGGCGCGGCCCAAGGACTCATGTGCACTTGGTTTATCCCGATTCCATGTTCGCTCTCGCAGGTTTTCTCCGGGATCTCCGGTTTCCTCCTGTATCGCAAAAATCGGTGATTAGTTGTTTGGTTATCAAAAACTTCCTTCACCCAATGGAATTTGGGGAGCTGCACAGATAATTGGTGGATGTTACAATCCAAATGCGGATAGGTGTGCGCCGTTCGGCAGCAACCTAGTTGATGCGATCTGATTGTGATGATTCACCATTGCAGCGAAATTACAGCGCTTTGAGTCCTCTAAGATCTGGAGAAAGGCGCTTTATAAATCCAAAATTTATTTATTTATTGTTATACGCACGCTAAAACAGATAGCTTCTAATTATGGGCATTTACACCGATTTTGCGATAAAAAATAAAAAGCCCCCTCTTCCTCCTTTTTTTCAAAAACCCGGACGTGAAACATGTTTTTTATTTTACTTGGCCTTATTGGAAGTAAAGTGAATCCGAAAAATTCTTAGCCCCCCCTCCCCTCATAACTATTGCATAGCCCCTGATAATATGAACTCGTTTCCCACACTGTGATTGGTTGTACGTCCCGGGTTGTATGTACTTCTATACCATACCCATGATATACCAGACATCGACCACAAAGACCACCGCCCGGCGTTACCATGGTTACAACTCGATGCATGGTACATGTACCAATGGTATGGGTTTGTTGGCAATATTCCAGCTGTTGCCATGGTACTTAATTGTACATGTATTGCAAGTTCCCGGGGTACATTTCAAAATTTCAAGCCATTTTTGCGATGGTGTACCTGAATGATAGTGAATTGGGATTCCCTGCACTGGCGGGTCCCGCCGCGCTGAGCGCTTATCGGGATCTATGTCAAGGCTGTGTTCATTGAATTGCATTTTCTAGTGTAGTCAGCCAGAATATTAAAGATGCGAACTTTTTGGAACAATATCAGCACGAAGGCGAAACAACGCTGCCTCCTTCACCCTGATTTTCACTGATCTCCGATAGGCTTCGTGTGAGGTTTAGTAACAAGAAAGATGATGTTTCGGCTCATGGTAGACATCGGGCAGGCGAGCAGCAGTGCAGGGCAATGTCCAGAGGTTGTTTAAATGTAAGCCCAGAATACATTGCAGCCACTGACAGCATGTTTGAGAAACACATGGTTATTTTCAGAAAACATCACACTGGGCTCCTGCTGGTCAAGGTTGTTATACAACCAGATAAGCTATGTGTCTGCATGCATGCATGTGCAAGAAAACTTTGCTGGTTCCACCTTCTTTTCCCAAGCATTTAAAATAGCTAAAATTGTTTTAAAAACACACGACTTTTTAACTTTCTTGGTAGCAATGTATCCCCAAACATTACCTGTACCCAATTATCAATTCAAAACATAAAAGTCGCGATGAATATTCCATCAAAACTACTGGTTCTTATTTTGTACATAAATTTGAATGTGAAATGGTGTTGAAATGGCTCCTTTATTACATTGCACATAATAACATACTGCATGCTGGGATTACATTGAATCAACCTCTAGGCAATGTCCATGGATCGCGCAAGGGATACCATCACTGATCCTTGACTCAATCCATGTGACGCCTTTTTGGACATAGGATACAATGTACCAAAGATAAAACGATGACTACGTTTAAAATGGAAATGAAATGCAACAGTCTTGGGTCTATGGAAAATGGAAAAAATAAATTAATGACCCTATACCATCGGTGTGCATGTGTTGTCATGATGAGATGGAGAACAAGCATAACAAGTATCTGACAAGAAAAATGCCGTCATCGGACGATTGAAAAAATACTGAAAAACACTGCTGAAAGCGTACAAATATTATGTCTTGCCTGATTTAAAGCAATACAAGCAATATAATTTAAGGTAAGAAATGTGCAAGATAGGCAAGTCTTGTGATAATTTAGGCCCACATGAAGTATGTCTATAAATATCAAAATAAATTTACCTTCAACTTGATCCCTTGATGTTTCAAGTTGAACTTCTTGTTGATTTTTAAAGCGGGTAGTCCTACACGATGTGTCGATCGAATTCAAATTATTGTTCAACCTTCAAGGATCGAATCACCAATAGGAACTTTTAAGAAACTGCTTTCATTTTTATTTAATTTAATTTAATTTTAGCATTCCTAGAGTTTCTGGAGATTCAACACGGCGAAAATATATCTTACGACTGAAGAGTTTGGCTACCTGGCCCGCTAGCATCGGGCCGCTATCTAGGCTCGCTACGCTACCGCTCATTCAGCTGGCCGGGGTTGCGCGGCTGGCCTCCATCTATATATCACTGGACTAGACTGTACTGTCGATGCTTCCACGACTCCGTGGATTATGATGTCTCGATGCCGGGGTACACGCAACTTGAACTTTGATATTGAGATGAAAACCACATAACAACAAACAGTAAATTAAAGCCAAGAAAATTTTTTCTTTTCCCCCCATGAGGCCTGGGTTGCATTGTCGTTGAATATAACTGTAAACCGTTGCGGTCATTGATTGCGATCGAATCGAGATTAGGGTAGTAAATCTGAATTGCTTTCACGCGGTCCACGAGGTCAGGAAAAATCACGAAATTCACCAGCAGCTGACTGTCCCGACGACTCGTGAGCGGCTTCATGCTCATTCACGACCACGCACGCTCACTCACGGTCACTCACGCTCACTCACCCCCACTCACGCTCACTCACGCCACGATCGGTCACGCAGCGGTACCACAGTGATCACTCGTGACACGGCAGGGTCATTGTGTCTTGTACTGTAGAAGCTTATTATCCTCTTCAACAATAGGATAATGAGATACATGTCACGCCAACAAGAGGTAGCGATGAATATGACCTTCATGCACATTTTACACTGTAACTCAGAATACAATTTAGGGAATTTAAGGCTCATTCGTGCTGTACGGTCACATATGTGATGGATAAGACAAAATCCTGATAAGACAAACTAAATTTTGTGGCCCTACAAATTTTGTATTAAAGAGTTTCCACTGTAATATTTCCAGAACCAGTTTCAAATATTCTGAGTAAAAATTCATATGTAACTATCCTGTGTTGATACCCTTGCTTTAGGTTCAGTTATTAGCATATTTAAAAATATATCGAAATTTTGTGTCACATAAAATGATGGAAAATCAAGATTCTAACATCATTTTATGCAAATACAACTTGTTTTTAGTGAAGTAAACAAAACAGTAAATCTGCTCATCTGGACTTACATTTTGATGCCTATGGTATCGCGTCAACAAATGGTCTGGCGCCAATAAGGCCGGCGTCGACAGGTCCTCTGTCGGAATCCTGTCGACGAAGTGAATTATGTCAACATATCGACAGAACTTCGTCTATGGCGACATAGTGCTCAGGCAATGGACCAGTAAAACTTCGTCAGGGAAGCTCATTTTCACTCAAAATATTGGCCATTTCCAATGTATTTTCAACAAAATGCAATGCCAAATCTTATCTTTTACCTACTACATTGTTGTATTTCGCCAACTTTCCATGTTATTTGCCTTCAGGGGTTATACTTTTGGCAGTATTTTGCCTTGTTTTCCGGTGTAAATTGTACACTTTATCGCTATGTGCTCGCTATGAAGACGGCCATCTTGAATCATGCTGAAATTGCCGATGGTGTTTCTAGATATTTTTAGGTTAAAATTGTAAAATATTCCTAAAATCGCCGGCGCTAGGCGACAAACTATTGACAAGTGACAAGGTTTGATTGACGTTATGGAAGAGTCAATTGAGGAAGGGAACTATGCCACAACCTTTCAAATCAAGATCGGTAAACCGCAGTATTTATTAATTTTACTATAAGTATTTACAGGACTGTGGTTACATGTTAATTGTGCAGTTATTCAAGAGAGGGTGCATGTCCCACTGATACAACTATTCAGTGTAGACTCATTGGGCTACAGAATGTTATTTGGCATTTGGGTATTTTGTTGGACTGAAACTACTTTCAGTTTGAACAAATTGGGGAATGATGTGCAATTACAACAGTTAGAATAAACCATCACTCATGCAAGAAATCAACCACTCTGCAAAGCAACAACTCTTTTGATTTTGCCGATTTTTGACTAAATTGTCTACCTTTCTCTTTCGACGCAATATAGTAAACAAAAAAATATCACGCATCAATGCAGGTATGCCTGTAGAACCTCCGACAGTGATGTCACACTGTCAAGTAGAAGAAGGCAACATTGTACTTTGATCTTTGGTGTGATAATAAAACTACAGATTAATTCCAGGTCTGAATTTCACGTTGGAACAGGGGTTCAATTATTTTGCAGTTAATAGTATGTGTTTGTAGTTTTGTGAAACAAGTATTCAAGTGAAACCATATTGTATTATTATTATTTATTATTGAGCATAAATTAATAAATAATGTTAAATATATCCAATTTGTAAAGGCTTGTATCATCCAGTGTCGGATCTGGGTAATTGGGTAATCTCAAATATCTGTCAGCGACCCTGTGATGTCAATCAAACTGAGACCTGATACCGCTGCCATTGAAAGTCAGTCCAGATGAACAGATTTAATATACCGTAAAACCTTGTCTACAAGCATATATATGCCTCTAAACGAGGGTTGTTGACGAATGATACGAGAGGCAGACACTCTCCACAAAAATGTTACTTGGAGTTTGAACAACTATATTACTGATATAGGGAGCTGTACAAACACGTATCATTATAAGACCAATCTATTGTAATGTTTTGTGGAGGGTATTTGCCTTTTGTCTCTTTCGTCAAAAAATACCTTGTTTAGAACATATATGCTTGCAGACGGAATTCTACGGTATTGCTTTGATATCTACCTGGATGATTGAGAACATTCACATTTTGTTTCAAGCATGTAACAGAGTCAACTTACCTTGCCAATCAGAGCCCATATGTGGTCACACAAGTGTGGACAGATGGGAGCTAGAAGTAGAGCTTGTACTTCAATGAAACGCATCACAAGATCATGGTGCATGTTATTTAACGATCTCTCTCTGTAACTGTCTCTAGCAGCCTGTTAATATTACAAAACAAGAAAAATTAACTTTTAACATTTCAGCTAAAATTCCCTAATCTTTCTCCTAGAATTTCAAGATTATTTTGTTAACATTCTCTATATGACCGCCATCCTCCACAAAATGGGCTTTAATATACAGTCAGTCGTGAGCACGCTCAAACGCTGCTCTGTGTGAAAGTAAATATGCATAACAACCAGTGCGCGTAATGCTCCGTGGCCAATTATGCATTCTAATTAGCTCATGACATTCCCCTGTTTGAAGAGCTCCCATTTCTTTGTTTTAACACGAAAAATTACGAAACTTTCAAATTATCATGCCAACCCAATGAACTTGAAGGTTGCGAAAAAAGAAGTAGATCCAAGTTTATTTGGATGAATAAATAGCGTGTGTTTTGAATTAGCACATTTCAGTACAAATGTCGGAAAAACACAGTATTAAATTCCATTTTTCTGCATGTAATTGAAATAACACATTCAGTATAATTCAAAAATCTGACCGATACAAAGGTTTTGAATACAAATACCTCGAAAAATCCGCATTGCAATTGGCGTAAATCGACCAGGAGGTAGACACATTTTTGGGAAGGTAAAATGAGGTTCGAGAACAATCAGCCCATGACATTTCCCTGTTTGAAGAGCTCTAATTTCTTTATTTTAACACGAAAAATTATCACTCTCTCAAATTAGCATTCCAAACTAGTGAACTTGCATGTCAAAAAAAAGAAGGAAATCAAAGAATATTTAGATGAAAAATAAACGTGTGTTTTGAACTAAACAATTTCAGTAAAAAGTTGGGAAAAAAAGCATCATACTTAAACTTAATTTTGTATTTGTAATTTAAATAACACAATCGTAAAAATCACAAATATGAAAGATAAAAGCGGTTTTGTACACAAATGCCACGAAAATGTTGTACAAATTAGCGTAAATCACCCGGGAGGTAGACAGTTATCGGCGAAGATGAAATGAGCTTTGAAAATATTCAGGTTTTTTTTAAACTTTTTGTTTACTTATTTATGCTGTGGCGAACTTAAACGCGTATCACACTGTACACCACTTGCATAGCGGCGTCATGTAAAGTTAACATGGCTTGCGCCGGTGGTATTTGTGTTAGGGCGTACAACCCGAATGTTGATTGATAGGTGACTTAAAAAATACCACGAGAAAGGCCTGCAATTCGGTAAAATTTGCATTTTTCCATCATTTTTGAAGAACAATTTAGACACTTAATCTAAATAACACATATCTATAAATATACCAAACGAAGCGGAATTATGTGAACTACGTGAAAATGAAGTCAAAAAAGTTCATGATTAGGTAAATCGGAGGGGAGGTAGACGAATGTCGCCTAAGGTTTTCAATTTGGAAAAATTGAACAAAAAGTTAGTGTCATTTAAATGATCAAAAACAACAAAAATAAAGCAAACTTGGTCTCGTTTTTTGTCACAGAATTAAATGTACATGCCTCCTTAGCAATTTTGAAGCAATTTTGAAATGTTTTTCAGAAAACAGATGACAGTATATACCTTATCTTTCAGGTCAGCCAGTGCTGAGCGTGTTTTTGTCTAAATTATTGTACACGGATTGCGAAGCGAGAAACCATGAGATTCTTCGAGATCCTCATTTCACAACTAGCCGATTCAGCTCATTAGCGACCGTGCTCACGACTGACTGTATAGACGTTTTCACTTTTTGAGATATGACAGAGGTCAAATTTTATAAAATTGCTCTTCCATGTGGCCGTGTTAAAATATACATAGAAGTCATAGTAAAAATACACTCTTCAAAAGAATTAAAGGATCAGTTGAATAATAATTCACAAATAATACATAAACCCATCTCAATATGTAACTTGACCTTGACCGTGGTGACGTTTGAAAAATGGCTTCAAAATCGAAATTTTAGCCTCATATAGCAGGTATTTGTAATGAGTGAATTTTGTATACAACTTAGGGAGCAAGTGATGTAATGAAAGATCAAGCACATTTAGCAATAATATTATCATCATATCCAATGTTTTCAAAAATACTGATTATTATTCAACTGATCCTTTAAGGGGGTACTTAATACTTAATAATATTATCATTATATCCAATGTTTTCAAAAATGCTGATTATATTCAACTGATCCTTTAATTCTTTTGAAGAGTGTATAACATATGTTAGGACAAAGCTTAGGCAAGTATGACATGATATATTTAGATTTCTCATAATAAGTATGATATTATACGATTCTGAAATACATATCATGTCATAAAAATCCTCATATCTGTTCCCAAATTGACACCAAAAACCTCACCTGGAATTCAAAGAATCCTGTCCTCAAAGCCTCTTTGAACATCATGTTTCCAAAGTTCTTATCCGTTTCATGAATACCAAAGCTCATTTCATTGATGAATACTCTATCAGAGAAGGAATCCATTGGTCCGGTACGCAGGCTACTTTGTGTCTCCAGCATCTCTTTTGTCCATTCAAGGAATGTGTAGAGCCATAAGATACCAGCATCAGCCATGGATTCTACAAAGTTGGCATCTTCAATGGCCAAGTCACCTGAATCGGCCAAGGCAAGGCGCATACCTGTAGCATGCAATGATAATTCAAATAAATATCACAGAAGAGAAGACAAAATTGATGATGAGTATTTTATTAAAGTAGACATGAATAATAACAATATTTCACTAGGTAATAGCCAAATAATATAATTTTGTAGATTCATATCATAATATTTACAGCCATATTAAATAGCTCATTATCAGCGCCATGGGTCCATTTCACTAAACTTTGTAAGTAAGAGGGATTTACTACAGGGACTCTTCGTAAAGTTATGTCTAGTATTGGCTATTTGTAACTTTACAAACAGTTACTTGAGTTACAAAGGTTTAAAAGTTTAGTGAAATGGTCCCTAGGACTCAGCCAGTCTCAGCAATTTGGCACTACTTTAATCTTTAATCACTTCACCCTGGCAATGGATGCATGGCTCAAATGGGTTCACCACTAGTGATACTGAAATAAGCACAAACGATTTGTAGGATTCCGTGCATATAACTTGATTATTTTGGGATTGTACCGATTTAGCATTGGTATTAAATTCATGTCTAGGGAGGTGCGAGCAGGGCTGAAAAAAAATGAAAATTTCCCTGGAAGATGATCAAAATTTCCCTTCAAAAAGACAAATTTCCCTCCAAATTGTTATGTATTTCTTTGTTTAAGGACCATAATTTCCCTCCAAACTTCCAAATTTCCCGGGAAGGAGCTTCCCATTTTCCACATTTTTTCCAAGCCTGGGTGCGAGAAGACAGGGAGTCAGTTACTGTGTCAGTTGATTAGTTGAACATTTCGCAACCATACACAATGTATATCCACATGCCATCAAAACACTTACCATCTGCTGAGAACTTCTCAATGGCATCTGACAATGTGAGGAAGTTGCCTGTTGACTTGGACATCTTCTCATTATTCAACAACAGGTGGCCATTAGCACGTATAGCTTGTGGCCATCTCTCAGGCTCTGTGGGCCACACAGCACAGTGGTTGTATAGGAAGTATGTCAGATGGTTGGGGACAAGATCTTTACCAGACACTCTCAGGTCCACACCATACCAGTATTGGTATTCATGGCGCAGCTTGTTAAGGGTGGCTTTGGGGATCTTGGCACCTGATGGATATGAGGTTGATGGATAGAAGATGTAATCCCATACATCTGGAGTTAAATCTTCAGCTCTGTGAAAGAAATATAGATTTACAGGAACAAAGTTACAATTATAGCTTTTAATTGCATACACACTCATATTCTATTACAAACAAATTATGGTAGAATAAAAGCTACAGGCTGTATCAAAATAATTGGTATCCATCAGTTTTAACTGTTATTGAAAAGCCTGCTTCTTCTAAATGAAACACATAGTCTTCTTGAAATGAACATAATTTTTAGTTATAGGACTGTTTACAAAATTAATCAACAAATTTTGTGGATCCTATGTTGCATTTTGATTTGCTAGTATTTTTGACTTCGCACCACAAGTAATATAAAAATAGGATCCATTCAATAAGGTCTCATTTTGTCCACAAAGTGTATTTCTATTTTGAAGATATAAAAAGTAAGCCACCTTATATATTTAAGTTATAGTATTAATTCAGGACACCAGCTACTTATTTAAGGTATTTGACATTATTAATAAATTTGAGCTGTTATTTAGCCAACTTACTTGATGCCAAGAGGACTCTTGCCTGAGCCATCAACAATTCCTCCTTGTAGCAGATGGCATACAGTGTAGTATGCCATGTAGATGGTTGAATCTGACAAGGATTCAATCAAGTACTGGGGGTCCCACGGCATCTTTGTACCTAAATAAAATCAGATTAATAATGTCAAGTTGTCAGATAAAATAACCACATACATTTGTAATGGAATTTGCATCAAATATAAAACTTCAGCAAAAATACATTACAAATTTGGGCTTGCCTAGCTTATAGCAGGCATGACGATGCAAGTATTGTTGCATGTTATTTTGATTGATCATGTTTTCAACACTTGTAATACATATAGAAATAAGGGAGTACATGTAGATTAATAAAGTACGGGGACCTAAAACAAATCCACATT
This sequence comes from Amphiura filiformis, assembly GCF_039555335.1. NCBI lineage: Eukaryota > Metazoa > Echinodermata > Ophiuroidea > Amphilepidida > Amphiuridae > Amphiura > Amphiura filiformis. The sequence goes on along the minus strand of NC_092628.1, from coordinate 50,218,965 downwards.
CAAAAACAAACTTCCATTAGTATTTTAACATGTCAATTTGGGACAATGTTCAATAACTAAAACAAACTACTTTTAAAGAGATGTTGCTGTAACAATTCACAGTAACTTAAAGGCTGCAGTGATAATTACAACTCATTAATGTATCTACAATGCTGGCCATAAGTGTTGGGACGGTTTGATAGGGTAATGTAAATAAGCCCCCCCACTCCCCCGATCACTGTTGAATTCGACTTTTTTTGGTCACACGAGCCTTGTGGCACCCAACATTGATTGGTGGGGAAGGGAGGGTTGGGGTGTTAGGAAAGTGTTTAGGCTTGACACCAAAGAAACCTCCACTTTATCACGTTAATAATAACGGAAATAAGGTCATACTATAGTATACGTTTTCCATAAGTGTCCCAACACATTTTGGCCATGGTTGTATTTGAAAAAAAAAAAAAAAATCATCTAATTTCAGTTTTTTGCTTATAACTCAAAAAGTAAATATGATATTGACACCAAATTTGGAGCAGTTAGAGATCTTATCATGTGGCTTTACCAAAAAATTTTGGATGGCTACATTTGAAATTTAGGGACTGGTCACTTAAAATGTCTTAAAATGATATTTTGGCCCTGTCTAAGTTCACTATTCGTCACTTTAACTGTCAAAAACTGGGTTTTAAAATGGAAAATTATTGTTTCCACCAATTAAAATGTTACATTACAGCTATAGAAGAAAATAAAAGTTATCACAACATCTCGTGATCAAAAACAAATAAAGGAATCGAACCCATGCACACTTTGTTTTCCCAATTTACCGCAGTCTACCACAAATGAAGCAACAAATGAAGCAACGGAGTAAATCAACTTGTTAGCATTAATTTCGATTACATACAATAATGGATGAAAAAGTACTGTGTGTTAGCTCAGTTGACACTCTGCTTTTATTTGTGATGTTATTTATGAAAATAAGAATCCTACATATTTTCATTTCAACAGAAAAGTGCGAAATTGGTAATTTTAATAAGAAAGCAAAAAAAAAAAAAAAAACCCAAAAAATAAAAATTTTAAATCGTTAGGAATCGAACTCAGACTTTTTGAGCATAAGACAGACGCCTTATCAAGTGAGCTAATAGGTTCATCAAGTAACATTACGAAGTATTTTGGGGCATAAAAGCTATTGCGAAGTTAATAAAAGTGTTTAAACTAACCCGCTGCTTTTAGGACATGAAAATTGTCTTATTGGCTATAGAAGAACGGTATTCCAGGCCTTTTTGAAGAAAATATATTCTAAAAGTGTAAGAAAGTCTGGAACCCACGGTATGCACTCGTAATCTAAATAAAGAGATAGTAGTGATTCTCTTTTATTATAGCCGCATACCGTGACCGAAATCACCTTCCGTGTACAAATGTCAATGAAGAATCGAATTATTGAGCGGTTCACTGAGGCATTGTATTATCTAAATGACCTATGCCGTGCATTAGGGTTTCAGCTTTGCGCATAATGGTATACGCGAGTTATAAATATGTTTAATAAGGAAATAAATACAATTATTAGGTCTTTATGATGCTGCTGCTGATGCTGATGATGGTGGTGATCATCATCATCATCATCATCATCATTATCATCATCATCATAATCATCATCATTGGATCCAAAAGGTGTGCCTATGCCTGTAATAGACTAGTCGAATTTCTTGGAAAGGGGCATAAGCCATCAAGGTGCATTTTTTGTTTAAAGTGGTATCTATGAAAAGTCAGTTTGGGTATGCTGAGTTCATGAATCACGGATACCAAAAATAATTTATATGCTTTGACCTGCTAATTTGCATCAAACAAAATGACTACCAAAGTTATCAGAGTTTTAAATATTAATTTGATGATTTTGGCGGTTATTTTGTTTTTATGCAAATTATAATGTCAAAACATTACAATTGTTAATGGTATCCACGTTTGTTGATTCAGCCTACCCCAATCATGCCAATTGACTTTAAAAACATAGAGACTGTTTTTAACTTTAAAACAACGCACCTAAGACTTCTATTACTCAGCAGAAACTCGACTAGTCTAATAGGATATGAAGGTGAATAGTCAATGATGTTTGCTATCTTCTGAAGATGATGAAATTCTAATTTAGAAATTATGTGTAATATTATGATAATTACTTTTTTATGTGCTATGTTATTTTTTATATTAATAGAGCAGCGAATATAATATGATGAAGGATATTGTAAAATAATAACAAAAAGAAAAGAAAAAGATATATAAATAAATTCAGGGGCTCGAACCCGTGTCCACTGTGCCTGTGGCAGATGCAGTATCGATTGCACCACAGAGCTGTATTACTTTAACAGGCTTAAACTGTAATATAATGCTATTCAAGATGCATGTATATAAATATCGCTCTACGGACGATAAACAGTCAAACAAACTTTTACGGCACATTAACTGAATATTTATCGGCATTTGACATTTCACATAATTTCAGTTTTGAATATTTTATATATTGTAAAAAGAAAAAGAAAGTAATATTATATTAAAATTCTTTACTCTTTAAAGATGTATACCGTCCGATTTTGTCCCGTAGTCATTTATCCGGACAAAAACTGAACTAAATGTGGAGCACAATGTCAGCCAACACCTGCTATATGATAAATATTCAGTTAATGAAACAAATGCCGTAAAATGTATTTTTGGACTGTATATCGTGTAGAGCGATATTTATATACATGCATGTTGAATAGCATTATATTATAGTTTAAGCCTGTTGAAGTTACACAGCTCTGGAGCAATGGATACAGCATCTGCCACAGGCGCAGTGGACACGGGTTCGAGCCCCTGAATTTATTTAGATTTCTTTTTTCTTTTCTTTTTGTTATTATTTTACAATATCCTTCATCATATTATATTCGTCTGTTCTATTAATTTTTGCCAATGTCCGTCCTTCTTTTTTTCTGTATGTCTACCTATATTTTACTTTCTATACTTACTATAAGTTTCTTTGAAAGCGCTTTAATAAATTTCAGTCATAAAATGTAATTTAAGCCTACTCCTGCCGACTATGATTATATTTACACGATATACTCAAGTTGTAAATACCACATACGCTTTTTGATGCAAACGATGAAAATGATTAAAGTTTGTTTGTTTTTTGTCTAAAATTTTTTTTCCCCAAAATCACTCTTTTAAAAGACTTCAATCAATTCCTGTCAACAAATATCATGTATTTCTGGCGATTAAATCACTACTCTTTCAAAATAAAACGTCATTTACGCAAAATACGTAGTTGGCATAGGCTAATAATGTTCAGAACGCACTGTAAAATACATGATATTGCGTATAAAACGTGACCGTATCCCTAAATCACATGAGGAAAATGCAATAATTTTTATATAAGTGAAAAGATAAATAGTTTCTCCGTTTTCATGTAAAATTTGATGAAAATCCAAGCTATGGTTGAGGAGATATGGGCCAAAACACACATTTTAAAATTTGATTTTTTGTACCTTAGAGACAATGCTGGCCATAAGTGTTGGGACGGTTTGATAGGGTAATGTAAATAAGCCCCCACTCCCCGATCAATGTTGAATTCGATTTTTTTGGTCACACGAGCCTTGTGGCACCCAACATTGATTGGTGGGGAAGGGGAGGTTGGGGTGTTAGGAAAGTGTTTAGGCTTGACACCAAAGAAACCTCCACTTTATCACGTTAATAATAACGGAAATAAGGTCATACTATAGTGTACGTTTTCCATAAGTGTCCCAACACATTTTGGCCATGGTTGTAGGTGGACTTACCTAATCCATAGGACCTAGAGCAAGCATGTTCATGAAGCCAATCCAGGGTGGCTACAAAATTCTTCCTTGTCTCTTCTGAATATCTGTAAGAATAAAATAATCAATCTCATTCTTAGTTAAATGCCCCTTGAAGTAATATGTTGGACTTATTTCCAATAAGTGCATATGTGACCTGCTCTGATAAAACCTGCCGTAAGTCGTACTCAGCCATTTCGAGATACAGCGAATCAAAGTTTGGAAAGGGGTGAAAAACCTTGCAGATTTAGTTTTTCAGTTGTTATTATTTTTTGATTCCTTATATGTATACTTTAACCTACCATTACAATCTAAATATTCTTTTACGTCTAAAGCACCCAAATCTAGTATTTTTTGAGCCAAACCAAATCCTTAACATGTCATTTTACTGAGGTCATTTTTCTTGCATTTGCCTTTTCTTTATGTGTTGCTTCCCCCCTTCCTGTTGAAAGATCGTAGAATGAGGACCACATGTCCCAGCAACATAATTTTGGTATCATATGAAAGCTGAAGACCTATACTAAATAATGACATCAAAAACTCAATTTTCAAAATTAGTGACTTATGTCTGGTTTTGTGGGAGCGGGTCACATATTGTTATGATCATGTGCATAATTAACATGCACATACTACTGCAAGTAATTAAGACAGTCTGCAGCAATTTGAATTCATACAAAATAATGAGTAATGAGCTTTTCCCTCTTGTTACTCATTTTCCTCTCTTTTTCATAATTAAGAAAGATTTTCAGACATTTTCTGTAACAGGTGCACATAACTGTGAAGTGAAATCTTGTTAATCATCCAAATCAGAACTGAGACCTTAAACATGGTAACAATCATTTTACCAAATAGTAAAATGTCAAAGCCTCAGACTGCACGAGGCCATTTTATGCATATCATTATACTTTGTTCACCCTAGAAGTGGCAAAATTATTTGGTTTTTGTTACTGCGCACATCAATAAAATATAAAGTCCCATATTCTGCTCGCACAAATTCCCAGAAGTGTGTACCAGACTAGTCACACATTACGCAACGCTCACTTAGTGCAGGTGTTGCACCCAACTGCATGCATTATTATGTTCTCAGAATCTTCCTTCCTATACTTTGTACAGAGTTGAAGAGTCCAATATAATCAACACTTGGACTCAAAACTTGGACTGTGTTGGATAGGCTCACTTTTTCCCCAAAAATTGTGTTTTTGACCAAAAATCACATTTTGACCAAAAAATCACATTTTTTACCAAAAGTCATGTTTTGACCAAGAAAAGTTTCGTCTCGTCCAATATTTTAAAACTCATAGCTCGACCAATAAATTTGTGTATTGGGTGAAAAAACCATCCAATTTTATATCACACCATTCTATCTTAATCCACAAGATGTTACAAGTCTTGCCACTTATAGGTTGAACAAACTTTAACACTCTGGATTTTCTATTGCCGCTGTTGTTATCTGGTCAATTTAGTGACAAGACAGAAAAGCACAATAGGATTTCTAAAACTCTGTCCCTACTTAGTAAGTCCAGCACAATATATTGTGATGATGCATTGCCTGTGTGATCCATTTCCTGAAATGAGAACATTTCCTCACAACATCTATCATTAAGGGAACTGGAATGAGCGTTTATGGCGTTTCGACAGTATTTTTTATGGGACATGAGAGCACCTCAGACGTGTCGAATTGCATTCTGAATACGAAGCATGTCTTTCTGATATCAAATAATTTTCATTTTTGAAAATCACGATATAATACAAATTTTATGACAAATTATAAAAATTTGATATTTTTCAAATTTTTGATATATAACAGTCCTCGAAGTAAATTTTATAAATCTAATGATATATTCTTAAAGTGTATGTAGCTGGGAGGAAAAGCCGACGATCAATTGAAAATTTTGACCTTTCATATTCAAGATATGGATTTTTTTCCCAAAAAGACCTAATTTTTTTTGGTGTTTTGGGAAAAAAATCCATATCTTCAATACGAAATGTCAAAATTTTCAATTGATCGTCGGCTTTTCATCCCACCCACATGCACTTTAAGTATAAATCATCAGATTTATAAAGTTTACTTCGAGTAATGTTAAATATCAAAAATATTAATTTTTAATGATTTGTCATAAAATGTGTATTACATTGCGAATTTCAAAAAATCAAAATTATTTGATATCAGAAGGACATTCTTCGTATTCAGAATGCGATTCGATATGTCTGATGTGCTCTAATGTCCCACAATAAATACTGTCCAAACGTTCATACCCCAGCCCTTAATCAACACAGTAAAGCAAAAGCACAAATGGCAAGGCTTATATTAAGCAGGCACCTGGGCTTTTTTTTACCCCATGGTTCCCCAGTTTTGGCTCCTGGTGTGTCCAATATTTTACACTACAAACTATAGACCAGGAACCATCTTTGGGACCAGGAGCTCATTTTAACTCCTGGTCCAGGCATACTTAATGTAAGGCCTGACAACTGGTTATGCAACTGACTTACGTATTGAGTTTCTCTAGCGCCTTTGTTGCTTGCGCCCTCCACATTTTCTCTCCATAATCCAAGTACCACTGATCACATAAGGCTACCACACACTCATCAGCAGATCTGGACATCACCTTCTTCTCCGGCTCAAAATATATGATGGCTCCATTGCTCTCCAACATCTGTTTCTGCACCACCTTTTTTACATCCTGCACTTTTTGGCCTTTGAAGTCACCGATGATCATAACCTGCAAATACATACATAAATACACAATTAGGCTTTTATATCAGACTATTTAAGCAAGATCAGAGCACTGTTATTTTATTGTGTATCAGATCAATTCACTTCACAATCAGTTCACTGTCTATACTTTGTTCACCTTGAAATTTGTGTGTTTTTATATAGATGTCATTCTTTAAAAGTTTTTGAATGTTTGTTGTTTTTATCTTTGTAAATTTATCATGTAATTTGACCTTCGGGTCACCTTTTGATAAATGTTAATAAAATATGAATATGAACTTCTGCAACAAGAGGTCACCAAAGGTACCGGTGAAGTGTTGTATGAACATGAATTTCTAGTCTACAATGTACATGGACTACTACATCTTGAACAAGAAGTGAGAATGATTGGTACCCTTGGCAACTGTGCAGCATGGAAGTTTGATAGCTATATGAAATGCCAGAAAAGAAGGGATAGATCTCTGGGATTTTGTTTGTATACATCACTTTCCAATTTCTGCTATACACAGGACAATTTGTCATGACGAATATTCTTCCACAGGCAAAATACACACACTTTATGGCTTTGAATGTTGCCATTTCCATTTTAGTCAATGCAGCACATAATGTAAAATATGGCAACTATATGCACACCAACTTCTGAAACATGTGGTCACCAAAGGTCCTGGTAAAGTGTTGTATGGACTTGAATTTCTAATGAAGCTGATGACAGGTGATGTACATGTAGCATTAGCAGGCTGCAAATCTGACGCTTACTGAAGAATCGAAGGAATGGAATAAAACATTTGAAGTAAAGGATAATGTTATTGACACGCTGTTAAAGATTATGAACAACAACGGCCATCCTGAAATTCCACTTAATTCATTATTGGTAACACAAAGAAATGTGAACGTCAAGACTGTTTCAGGCATGGATTGTTTCCATTTTGGACACCAGAAAAAAGGCTTGGCCTATTCTTTCTTGCATAAACAACATTGTACCTACCATAGTGTTCCCGTTGACAATGACCATAAGAGTGCTGAAACCAACAAGCCTGGACTTGCTATAAAATGCAAGGAAAATGCTTGAGTGTTACAGAAATCATATGTGATGCCCCAGCAAGAGCCATGGTAAAATGCAAAAAAGATGTACAGTTTGTATTATGGCTGTGATAAGTGCACTCACAGGTCGGTGTATTGGAAGAAATATCGGATGGTATAGGTACACTATTTCGAATCTAACCTTGAGAATCGATGATGCGTTCAGACGAAAAACTCAAATACAGCATCATAATTATACCAAAATGAGACTTGCCGTTCCTCAACTACACCGGTGTTGATATGATAAAGGACTTCCCTGTCAAACTTGCTTGGGGTCATGAAGAAGATGACATGCCTGCATGTGGGTAATAAGTGGTCCAAGAAATATGTGCCACATTTCAACAACACAGATAGCTCTGGTCTCGAAGCACTTTAATCAACTTCAGGGAAACAAATTCCTAGAGATTTTGCAGGGAAGTCAAGAAAACTTATGAAATTGATCGCTGAAAAGCCACTTTGCCAATTTCTGCTATACACAGGACAATTTGCCATGAAGGCAAATTACACACACTTTATGGCTTTGAATGTTGCCATTTCCATGTTAATCAATGCAGCACATGATGTAAAATATGGCAACTATGCACACCAACGTCTGCAACAAGAAGTCACCAAAGGTACCAGTGAAGTGTTGTATGAACATGAATGTCTAGTCTACAATGTACATGGACTACTACATCTTGAACAAGAAGTGGGAATGATTGGTAGCCTTGGCAACTGTGCAGCATGGAAGTTTGATAGCTATATGAAATGCCAGAAAAGAAAGGATAGATCTCTGGGATTTTGTTTGTATACATCATTATCCAACTTCTGCTATACACAGGACAATTTGTCATGACGAATATTCTTCCCACAGACAAACTACACACACTTTATGGCTTTTAAAGTTGCCATTTCCATGTTAGTCAATGTAGCACATGATGTAAAATATGGCAAATATGTACACCAACTTCCCGAAACATGTGGTTACCAAAGGTCCCGGTAAAGTGTTATATGGACATGAATTTCTAGTGAAGCTGATTACAGGTGATACACACGTAGCATTTGCATTCTGCAAATCTGATGGCAATACAACACTGAAGATCAGCATACGCTTACTGAAGAATTGAGGGGATGCACTAATACATTTGAATTAAAGGGTAATGCGGTTGACACGCTGTTCAAGATTGTGAACAAGAACAGCCATCCTGAAATTCCACTTAATTCATTATTGGGAACACCAAGAAATGTGGACGTCAAGACTGTTTCAGGCATGGATTGTTTCCATTTTGGACACCAGAAAAAAGGCTTGACCTATTCTTTCTTGCATAAACAACATTGTACCTACCATAGTGTTCCCGTTGACAATGACCATAAGAGTGCTGAAACCAACAAGCCTGGACTTGCTATAAAATGCAAGGAAAATGCTTGAGTGTTACAGAAATCATATGTGATGCCCCAGCAAGAGCCATGGTAAAATGCAAAAAAGATGTACAGTTTGTATTATGGCTGTGATAAGTGCACTCACAGGTCGGTGTATTGGAAGAAATATCGGATGGTATACATGTAGGTACATGTACACTATTTCGAATGTAACCTTGAGAACCGATGATGCGTTCAGACTAAAAACTCAAATACAGCATCATAATTTAACCAAAATGAGACTTGCCATTCCTCAACTACACGAGTGTTGATATGATAAAGGACTTCCCTGTCAAACTTGCTTGGGGTCATGAAGAAGATGATATGCCTGCATGTGCGGGTAAGTGGTCCAAGAAATATGTGCCACCTTTCAACAACACAGATAGCTCTGGTCTCGAAGCACTTTTAATCAACTTCAGGAAAACAAATTCCTAGAGATTTTGCATGGAAGTCAAGAAAACTTCATGACATTGATCGCTGAAAAGCCACAGAACTTTGCCAATTTCTGCTATACACAGGACAATTTGCCATGAAGACAAATTACACGCATGCACTTTATGGCTTTGAATGTTGCCATTTCCATGTTAATCAATGCAGCACATGATATAAAATATGGCAACTATGCACACCAACGTCTGCAACAAGTGGTCACCAAAGGTACCGGTGAAGTGTTGTATGAACATGAATGTCTAGTCTACAATGTACATGGACTACTACATCTTGAACAAGAAGCAGGAATGATTGGTACCCTTGGCAACTGTGCAGCATGGAAGTTTGATAGCTATATGAAATGCCAGAAAAGAAAGGATAGATATCTGGGATTTTGTTTGCATACATCACTTTCCAATTTCTGCTATACACAGGACCCCCAATTTGTCAGGAAGAATATTCTACCCACAGACAAACTACACACACTTTATAGCTTTTAAAGTTGCTATTTCCATGTTAGTCAATGTAGCACATGATGTAAAATATGGCAAACATGTACACCAACTTCCGAAACATGTGGTTACCAAAGTTCCAGGTAAAGTGTTATATGGACATGAATTTCTAGTGAAGCTGATGACAGGTGATGTACACGTAGCATTTGCATTCTGCAAATCTGATGGCAAATACAACACTGAAGATCAGCATACGCTTACTGAAGAATTGAGGGGATGCACTAATACATTTGAAGTAAAGGATAATGTTGTTGACACGCTGTTAAAGATTATGAACAAGAACGGCCATCCTGAAATTCCACTTACTTCATTATTGGTAACACAAAGAAATGTGGATGTCAAGACAGGCATGGATTGTTTCCATTTTGGACACCAGAAAAAAGGCTTGGCCTATTCTTTCTTGCATAAACAACATTGTACCTAGCAAAGTGTTCCCGTTGACAACGACCATAAGAGTGCCGAAACCAACAAACCTGGACTTGCTATAAAATGCAAGGAAAATTCTTGAGTGTTACAGAAATCATAATGTGATGCCCCAGCAAGAGCCATGGTAAAATGCAAAAAAGATGTACAGTTTGTATTATGGCTGTGATAAGTGCACTCACAGGTCGGTGTATTGGAAGAAATATTGGATGGTATAGGTACACTATTTCGAATCTAACCTTGAGAACCGATGATGCGTTCAGACGAAAAACTCAAATACAGCATCATAATTATACCAAAATGAGACTTGCCGTTCCTCAACTACACCGGTGTTGATATGATAAAGGACTTCCCTGTCAAACTTGCTTGGGGTCATGAAGAAGATGTCATGCCTGCATGTAAAGTGGTCCAAGAAATATGTGCCACCTATCAACAACACAGATAGCTCTGATCTCGAAGCACTTTAAGAAACTTCAGGAAAACAAATTCCTAGAGATTTTGCATGAAGCCAAAAAGTTCATGACATTGATCGCTGGAAAGCCACAGAACTTTGCCAATTTCTGCTATACACAGGACAGTTTGCCATGAAGGCAAATTACACACACTTTATGGCTTTGAATGTTGCCATTTCCATGTTAATCAATGCAGCACATGATGTAAAATATGGCAACTATGCACACCAACGTCTGCAGCAAGAAGTCACCAAAGGTACCAGTGAAGTGTTGTATGAACATGAATGTCTAGTCTACAATGTACATGGACTACTACATCTTGAACAAGAATTGAGAATATATGCATTGTACCCTTGACAATTGTGCAGCATGGAAGTTTGATAGCTATAGGAAATGCCAGAAAAGAAAGGGTTGATCTCTGCGATTTTGTTTGTATATATCATTTTCTAACTTCTGCTATACACAGGACAATTTGTCAAAGAATATTCTTCCCACAGACAAACTACACACACTTTATGGCTTTTAAAGTTGTCATTTCCATGTTAATCAATGTAGCACATGATGTAAAATATGACAAATATGTACACCAACTTCTGAAACATGTGGTTACCAAAGGTACCAGTAAAGTGTTGTATGGACATGAATTTCTAGTGAAGCTGATGACAGGTGATGATGTACATGTAGCATTAGCATTCTGCAAATCTGATGGCAAATACAACACTGAAGATCAGCATACGCTTACTGAAGAATTGAGGGGATGTACTAATACATTTGAATTAAAGGGTAATGCGGTTGACACACTGTTAAAGATTGTAATCAAGAACAGCCATCCTGAAATTCCACTTAATTCATTATTGGGAACACCAAGAAATGTGGACGTCAATACTCTTTCAGGCTTGGGTTATATAATTTCCATTTTGGACTCAACACTATGATGTTCGATTGCTTGTAGCAGTATTCAAAGGACATCATTTCTGAGGACGACTACTAAAATGTGACAGAGATGACTTATACATGTACCTCTTTCAAGGACAAGAGAAGCCTGCGGATACTGCTGTACTGCAGCCGGCCAGCACAGATGTCCTTCTTTGGTGTGTTCTTATATGATGTTAATTGTTAAATCCATGGTATGTAATGATATGCATATAAAGGTGCTATCTTTTGGACAATTAGGATGAGTGTATACACATTTTTGAACACAGATTTTTGAAAATAAGGTTAAGAATGTTTAATTGTATTTACTTGTCTTGCTTTAATTGAAGGCTGTATAAATGTAAAATTGTTTAACTTGTATATTTCTATTTATTAACATGTTATCATATTTTCTGGTTGAATTAGGCTTCTGTGGTGCAATAAAGTTGCATGAATGATAATGATAACCTGTTGCCATGATTATCAAGGCTAATTACATTTTCCCTTTGCTAACATGGACCCAGTGGAGGACCTCAGTAAACCTGAGAACAGTAATCCATTGCAGCTAGTTGCACAGTTGGAAGGCAAAAGGTCTTGTGTGCATCCTATATGTTGTAGGTAAACATGCCACACATACATTGTATCCCCTAGCTCAAGTATTCTTTCTCTCTGGTCTTTCTCTACTATTCCAGCTCCTAACATTCAGTGACAGGAACCTGTCTGTGCCTTTGTGGCCTCTTAAATAATAATACTTCATATACTGATGTAATGCATACATAAGCCTTCATCCTGCAGATCACATTTTTCCTTTGGCCCTGTAAAATCAAATTCTGTCTTTCTTACTCTTTATTCTTCACTTCACTCTCTGTTAATGAGCGAACTCAGTATAAGATCCTGTTGTATATTTACAAATGTCTCCATGGTGAAGCTCCTTCTTATTTGGAAGACCTTATTTGTTTACAAAGAAGTAATGATCCCAATTGGTGCTAGACGCCGACTCCGCTCTCATGCCGACTGCACCCGTCTGTCCACTCTAGCTGAGATCTCACAAAAAGGCGGGTGATTCTTCCTTTGCTGTCGGTGCTCCACGCATTTGGAATAATGTGCCCACGGAGATCCGGCGGAGTCTGTGTCTTGCTTCAAGCGTATCTTGAAAACATTTTTATTCCCATGTTGAGTTTTGTTGCTCACTTTTTTTTTCATTTTGTGCTTTAATTTGTTTTTTTTCCTGTAGTATATTTGTTTCTCATTGTAAAGTGCTGTGTTCTTTGTAGAGCGCTTATAAATGCTTGTATAGAATAGAATACACATGGACAATGACATGATAGTTAAATCTCCAGCACCTTTTAAAGGCATCATTAACAATGCCACATTTGTATTATACATACCCCTTCATAAAATCCTTTGAGGTAGACTCTTTCTTTGGCCTCCACCAGCTTATCCTTGTCATTCTGACTCTTGATTTTGAGTTCATCACATACTGTGACAGCAGAGAGATTGCCTATGCCTGGGATCTCTATAATAGGGATGGGTTCAAATGGCAGCACCATCTCATCTTGAATATTGTACTTATCTCGAAAATCCTGTGAGAAAAGAAAATATAAAGTTCCTTGCTTATTTGAATATCATGTGTGTCCCATAGAATAAATAAAGTAAAAAAAACTGTTATACAAATTCCTTGTTAGTATAGGTTAAAAAAGAATTCAAATTAATACAACACAATTTTCCTTTCACTACTCATATGCAGGATTTTATAAATCACAAATTCAGGGAAAATATCCTGCCAATTCCATCTTCAAATTTATGCAATACAAAATTTTGTCAAACAAATTTATAGCAAAATTTTTTTTAAATTACCAAATCTAAAACATGTTTAAATTACAAAACAAGAGCGATAACCGCACCATAGCTGAACCATGTGTCTTTGGCAGTATATTGTGGTAGGCCTATACCACTGTCATCATTGCATTTAAATTTCAGCTCAATTGAAGCATTTTGAAAACTTGACATTTGACCCCTTTATTGGCCCTTAATGACCTTAAATGAATTTTAAAATATTTTAAACATGTTTAGAATGTCATAAGGATCATTTGCGTTTAAATTTCAGCTCAATCGAGCATTTTGGAAAACTTGACCTTTGACCCCTTTATGACCCCTTAATGACCTTAAATGAATCTTAAAATGTTTTTAAAATGTTTAGAATGTCATAAGGATCATTGCATATAAATTTCAGCTTGATTGGAGCATTTTGAAAAACTTGACCTTTGACCCCTTTATGACCCCTTAATGACCTTAAATGAATTATAAAATATTTTTAAATGTTTACAATGTCATAAGAATCATTGCATTTAAATTTCAGCTCAATTGGAGCATTTTGAAAACCTTGACCTTTGACCCCTTTATGACCCCTTAATGACCTGAAATAAATGTTTAAATGTTTTAAACATGCTTAGAATGTCATAAGGATCATTGCATTTAAATTTGAGCTCAATCGAGCATTTTCGGTTAAAATGACCTTTTTGACCCCTGTGACCCCAGGATGACCTCTGACGTTTGGAAATATTTTTATTATATTCTTTATGTTTTCCTCTTTCATATGACACCACTCGTGGGGTCATACCTTCGTGGCATTTAGAGATATGTCCATTTCAGACCAAATGGTTAGTCAGTTAGTAAGCTAGTAAGTAAGTAAGCTAGTAAGTAAGTAAGCTAGTAAGCTAGTAAGTAAGTAAGCTAGTAACATTCACTCATATAGGCTGATACCATTTCATGGTTCAGCAAAAATATGACTCTTCAATTTGGTAATATCTATTCTTAATCATAAATCAACATGAGCATCCTCTACCACCCAAAAACTTTTCCAGAGTGTACATAGTAAATTTATAAGTGCCTAACTAATTAACACCAAATAGACATTTTGGAACTACCAGATTGATGATGCGTAGTATAGTCCCACCCGCTTTTGGGTGAACATTTTTCAAAATTGGGGGTGGGACTATACTCAATTTCAAAAAAAATTTTTTTTTTATTTTTTCGGTTTTGTAGTGTCCCTGGACCTAGACCTAAAAGCTAGGATCATTCATGGTTGACCTAAAAAAAAAATTGAATTTTACACGGTGTTTTGTGTTTTTAATATGAAAATTGATACTTTGCTTTCATGTCATACTCTATTAATGATATCAAAATGCATTGAATTTGAATTTTTTTTATTTCTGAAATTTTTCGAAAATTTGGGGGTGGGACTTTACTCGAAGGTGGGACTATACTCGCGTCAGTACGGTAATAACAAAACTTGAACAAATACATATTTGATTGATACCACACACATTATTATCTATGATCATTTGAATTCATTAGGAGAATACAATGTGACCAGTTTGATACCTTTTTCCTTTTGAGATCTCTGAGAGCAGCCAGATCATCAGGTGCATCTGAGGGTACACTGGTTACTATACCGGTACCTTTATCTTCTTTGATGGTCATCATAGGTAAGGTATATATGGTTTGGTACTTTGTCAGGGGTGCATTCAAAGGCATACCCAAGATATCCTGTGCGGGAATCAACATTGAAGAAAAAAAGTCATATATTTGATATAAACATGTAACAATTAACTATTCATTCTGAGCTGTATAGTTATGTCCCTTGCCTTGAGTATACACAAGCGTATAAATGATAAATCATGTTGACTGCCAGATCACTAATCATAACAACGACTATTGGTCATCGAGTGTGTTGAAGGGCGCAGCCTTTGCCTCTTTATATACTGTGTTTGGTATGTGTAAACATCAAGTGAGGCAACCATGGTTATTGGTTAAGTTGAATTTCTTGGTAATTTAAAGTTTGGTTGTACAATGAAATTGATTCAATGAGATAATTTGGTCCATGTCCATGCAGACATTTAAACACATAAAGCAAATTCTCTGCTTCACAGGAGCCAGTGAAGTTCTTGCAAATACTGGCTGGCATGGTCATACTTAGAAGCAGAGAAAATTAATTTTGCACTCCAGTTCTGCAAGCGTTGTAATTTCAAATATGTACAGTGTAAATACAAGTGTAAATACATACCTGACCAATAAGCTCCATAAGTATATTGACTTTATTAACTATTCATTCTGAGCTGTATAGTTATGTCCCTTGCCTTGAGTATACACAAGCGTATAAATGATAAATCATGTTGACTGCCAGATCACTAATCATAACAACGACTATTGGTCATCGAGTGTGTTGAAGGGCGCAGCCTTTGCCTCTTTATATACTGTGTTTGGTATGTGTAAACATCAAGTGAGGCAACCATGGTTATTGGTTAAGTTGAATTTCTTGGTAATTTAACATAGCGATGAATTGGTTGTAAAAGGTGATGGTAAATCACTTTCAAAAAGCAAAATATTGCTCACTTATGCGCTTACACTACGTGACCAAACTAGAGGGCAAACTTGTAGAAGCATAAGTTTTCTTTGCACAATGCACAGAGAAGGTTAAAGTATCCCAGCTACACCCACCCATACTTGGCACTAACCGTGATCCTAACGCATATGTTAACCTTCCATTCCACATTCATTCATTTGGAGTAACTTGTATTAATAATGTAGATTTCCTATTTTGGAAAATGGTCATGATACAAAACCTCCAAAATGATATGGAATCTCTTACATTTAGCTTCTCCTGCAAATATGTACATTACATTACATTACATTACATTACATTACATTACATTACATTACATTACATACAAGGCATCTATAGGGCGCCATTTCATAAAGACCACGGCGCCAAGATGGAAAACAAAACATTTGAAAGGAAAAATAAAACAGCAAACTGAAACAAAGCACCAGATTATTGTGGGAACAGGAAGGTTTTGAGACCTTTCTTGAAACTTAGCAGATAGACAGCAGTACGGAGTTCAGATGGAAGTGAGTTCCAGAGTGCAGGTGCGGTGAGAAAAAAACTCTTGTCGAATGCTGATTGCAGGCCTTTAGGGTTGAGTTTTGGTACAGAGAGATGTGTAGTGTCTGTTGCAGAATGCAAGCCGGGACGAGTTTGGTTGTACAATGAAATTGATTCAATGAGATAATTTGGTCCATGTCCATGCAGACATTTAAACACATAAAGCAAATTCTCTGCTTCACAGGGAGCCAGTGAAGTTCTTGCAAATACTGGCTGGCATGGTCATACTTAGAAGCAGAGAAAATTAATTTTGCACTCCAGTTCTGCAAGCGTTGTAATTTCAAATATGTACAGTGTAAATACAAGTGTAAATACATACCTGACCAATAAGCTCCATAAGTATATTGACTTTATTCTGTTGTTTCAACATTCCCTGGTAGGCCATGTTCTTAGCAGATCTATGGGTGCTTATGAACACCTCACCCTTAGCAGTCTCATAGGCTATATACCTCATGTCTGGTCTAACCCAGCAATTTGTTTGTCCATACATAGTTTCAGGGCGAAGGGTGGCAGCAACAAGGAAGATGTCTTTCTTTGAAAACTTCCTGCATATACACAAACAAAATTGGTCAAAATTTCAAAAGTTTACTATTTTTCAAGCAACTTCTGATGATTGGATTATATAAATAGAACGGATTTTATACTTTATATCAATACTACCATTGACAATTTAACTTTCACTTGCCTTAATATACAAGGCTATAATGCGAGATGCTAGTGTCTTGTTCAACAATATTTAGCTCTTGAGGTCTCATTCTCTCCCTGTATGTATTAATGTCTGTTCACATACATATGTCTTTTTATGAATGCTCAATTAGGGGGAGCAAATGATGTTTTACTTATAGATACCAAATTTCAATTTATTCCATGGTATGAGATTTCATCTTCACCAGCATATTCCAGATGAGCTGGTGACATAATATGCCCTCAATGTTCCACCACAGAGCAATGCTATGACAATGCATGGTTTTCTTAAAATATATTTGGTGCATCCGAACCAAATTGTTTCCATGGCTGAGGATCCTATTTAATTGGTTGAAGGATGATGATGACCAACAATAATTCTTGTATGTGGGCCAACTTGTTTTAAAACTATTAATAGAGTATTAAAGCTATCTTTCTGTCTCTCCATGTTACTTATGTGTGACTGATGTCAGAGAAAGGTGGCTTTAATAGATAATGCTAGACTTACTTGAGTTTTGGAGGATATGGTTTCACAGCATTCATCTTGATCAATGTATATTCCTGCGGTCCCACTCCTTCCCCAGTCTGTCTGTCGTGGTCCATACATGGCTGGCCATCTTTAGGCGAATAGATAGTGTGACGTTTACCAAACTTAACTTTGTTATGCTTCTTTAGAGTCAGGAAATGCCACCTGACAAAAGAGTCATAGTATGGGTTGGCATCTGTAGTGATGAACGACCTCCTCCAGTCAGTCTGTAATAGGGAAAAAGCTTGATATGATATAAACTGAGCTCAAAAAGAAACTTATAATTTTTCACAAGGTCATATCATAAAATCCTGTCCATCAAAATCAACCAAAATTACACACATGCTTACTTCAATACTCTACTCTTAACAAATGTCAGTAACCAAGCAGTTATCCAACTGACACAACAGCAAAATGCACTGACATGGAACAGCTTCCCGGACCACATTCACAGCCAAATAATTGGCACCCAGCAAAAGAAATCTTGCAAATTCCCAAAGGGTAAGTGGAATAGTGTGGAACAAGACCTGTTTCTTGAAGAAAGTGTGTGAAAAGAAAAAAGCAGCACCCTTTCATCATCTGTGCCAGGATCTTGTATGATCCTCACAGATTTCTTGTGCTGGGTGCCTAATATTGGGCTGTGAAAGTGGTCCAGGAAGCTGTTCCGTGTCAGTGCTTTTTGCTGTTATGTCAGTTGGACAACTGCTTGGTTACTGACATGTGTTTTGAGTAGAGTATTGAAGTAATCCTGGGTGTAATTTTGGTTTATTTTGATTGACATGATTTTACGATATGACCTTGTGATTCACAAGTTGTGAAAAATTATAAGTTTCTTTTTGAGCTCAGTTTATATTGTTTAGTGATATATCCTAGAAAAAAGATAAGTTTATATAAATACTTTAGTTTGGGATGTGTGCAAAAATCTTGAAAATGCCAATTAGGTCCAGTGTAATTTGGTAATGATAGGTATACATTTGGAAGTACAAACGCTATTTTTCCCTTCAATGACTGTATTGTTAAAACCTGTTTTCTCATCCATATTACACAGGTGAAGATAAGAGTATCTAAAATGGAGTCTGCTTTGAGACAATAATGACAATCTACTTCTGAATAGAATCACATGTTCAATTTACCACAAAGCCAAAAATAGAAAATTGAAAGTCAATACGACTTTATCCTACTGATTTCATTCATTAAACAAGTTTCGCAAACTTAAGATCAAATAACTTTGTAAGTCAATCATGATGTCAACATTAATATCCCTTTATCTTTATCTTTACACTATAAGCAACTCTGATCTTTCTCCTAAAACCAAATGTTTACAGTGGTGGTTCTTTAATGTTTTATCATCACAGCATAGATCATATTTTACATTGGTATTCAAGTAAAGACAAACATTTCTAGTATGTATCATTAATTCAAACATTATGTCAGGAACTTATTCAAATACATCACAAATACACCTGTGGATATCTCAGTCACTATTATATTATTGCAGGACCTACCCACAGCAGCTGAAGGGAGTATCCCATTATGCTTTGCGGTACCATTATAGAACTGAATGTGCCATAGAAAATGTACAAAAAATCCCCCACTTCAACTTTAAATAATTCGCTTAAATCAGGGAAGCTTAGACTTTTGTTTGCAAAAACATGACCCCTAAAGTATTGTAAAACTATCCATAGCTCTCAAGATCTAATCAGCTCTTGTTTATATTTTGTATATATTTGCTATGGGGCATGCAGATATACTGCAATGCATGATGGGATACTCCTTTCAACTGCTGTGGGACCTACCTTAAGTCCCATCCTCTTCAAATCTTGCTTGGCCAATGGTGGGAAGTATTCCAACCAGTGATCTGTGTTAGCAAATCGGGGGATCTCTTCCCCAGGAATACCAAGGGACTCCATGATCTGCCACTGGAATTTGGCGCTGCCACTTTTGGCTTTAGCTTTACTCTGTGAAAAATAATGGTTAATTTGACAAATTATGGGAAGAGAAATGGTTACATATATGACTGGAACAGCTGCTCAGTGCTTATTTATCATTGATTACAAGGGAAATAAACAAAACTTTATAAAAATTTAATGGTCATGCCAAATAGGCCTAATTAAAGATCAAACATTTTAAATTTACTTGTAAGAAACTGGTGTCTCCAAATCTGCAAATTTACTTGTAAGAAACTGGTGTCTCCAAATCTGTTAGAAAACGTACATATATTAAGAGTGCTTCTTTCTTGTTTCAGACACAAAATGCACGATCTGGAGCGGATGGCAAGTTTAATATCATGAATATCAGGCAGCTATTATAACAACCTCCATTTAGGATCAATCAACAGAAACAACATGTACCTTCTTTCCTTTAGATTTATCCTTGATAATTGGCTCACTATCATCCGGTTTCTCTTCCTCATCTTCCTCCTCTTCAGGAAATGTTGGCGGGCAACCGTAATCTTCCATCTCACGTTTAAGCTTATCTGCACAGGCCTTGTATAATGAACAGCAAAATATTAAAAAGTGTTTGTCATCATCTATATATATAAACATGAGGTAAATCCATGATCTTGCAACAATTCAAATTCAGTATGAGGTGAAGTAACAGGCAGTAAGGGTTATAGCTTAATAACTGCGCATTAGTTATTTGGAGGGCATTGTGAAAAATCTAAACATTTTGCCTTTGGAACCGAGGAATATTCCGAGGTCCAAAGCAAAATGTTTAGATTTTTCACAATGCCCGATATACAATGTATAACTGATGCAAAGTTATTAACCGAATTCATAACCGTCATTTTTAACTCATCACTCAACCAAATCTCAAGATTTTACTCTCTGAAATTTGTTGAAATAAACAGTTTTTATCAAAACTTATATTTCGCCCTTTAAAAAGTCGAACAGGCTAAAACGGTCTTACCAATTACAGCACTGTGCAATCACGCCATGTGCAAATATGGTAGTTGCGTGTGCGTGAAGTGTTCCGGCGCAACAGATGCGCACACGCGGAAGTCATTGTACCGCGTAAGCATATGCGGAGGTCATTGATGGATATCAATAACCTCCGCGCCGGTACACCGTGGTGTGCGTAAATCATCTAACGACCAATTTGATTGGGACGCACAAATGGCGTGATACGCGGAGGTTATGAATGTGCAATATCGCGCTAGGCTACAATTATTGTGAGTAATTCTCACTACTTCATTGATGACCCCACGATAATGCAAACTTGAATTTAATTGATTCCTTGAGCTTCCTGTTGTACTTCTTACCTTAATTGGCATTCCAGTGCAATGGAAACCAAATGGAAACAAACATTGCTTGCCCTTCATCCGTTGGTAACCAACTCCAAACTTCAAAAACAAAAGACAAACATTGTTTACAACATGTATACATGTACCTTGCATGAGTATACATGTATCGAAACATGATGAAGAAAATTGAATGTATTACTGACAATTTAATCCGCAGTAAGGAGTTCTGTATTTCAAATTCTGGGGTGAAATTAATTTATCAGGTTTTGTTTATAGCCAGCAGAAGTTGAGTGCCAGGTGGCAATTTACAAAAACTTAACATTTTTAGCAAGATTAGAAAACACTTTCAGGACAATAAATGTAAAATGCATGTATGTTTTTTGAGTTTGAGTGGTGAGCTCCAGCATTGAAATTGACCTTTATTGGTGGGCTCCACCATCCACTGCCACCCACTGTAGCTACAGTACAACCCTGCTCGTAGCAATATCCCATGATATCTTCAATGGTCTGTATCAGTATTGCTCTCCCTGTACCACATGGCTGCTTTGCCATTAAGTATAACCATAAGGCTATGACCACTACCACCTAGAGATATGGCTAGTTACTGACCATGGAGGTAGCAGATTCTCTTACATTTTGTACATCCATGTGACACATTCTTGTGTAAAAAATAAATTGAGTTAGCTTGAAATTCCCCTGCACAAAGAACTTACTGCTAATTGTCTCGTTGTAACCCATACGAAATTCTGATCCTGGCTGCAAAGGTCTATTGTGGAATGTCTAGGGTGTGTGCTTCTTAGCTGCAAGTCTGTGTTGTTGTTTAATGGTTTATGGAATGATGTGGGCAGTAGTGGTCAGTGACAACCTGTGAAGTGTGCTGATGCTTGTGGATCAACATTTAGGCGTTTTGCCTGTACATAGCGCACTAAAAATCACTGTGCTTTCTTATTTTTTACATCTGCAACACCTCTGGAGCTGTCTTATCTTTTTTTAAGTATTCCCATCTGTAAAGTGGCCTTGGTGATGGCTATACACTTCCACACAATGGCAACATAGCCCAGTATGAGGATAACTAAACATGCCCTCTAAGATTCAACTATAGTGTTAAGAATTTTGCCTCTGGTGATTATATTGTAATAACAAACAAAATATTAAGTTTGATAAATAATTGAATGAAACTCACCTCGCACTTTGACAGAGAAAATGTGTGTCCCAAATGGAGTCGGCCATTCATATAGGGGTAGGGGAAAGTCACCAGGTACTTGTCTTTCCTAAAACAGACAACATCAAAATAAATAATAAATGACTCTAAAAAAGATACCTAAAATAAGTATGATACACAGCACATATGAAGAGCTTATTTCCAAACCGTGTTTAAGGATGACTCCGGCAATCACAACATTATGCCTTATATGATAGAAAATTAATTATCATGCACGAATCACGTGGTTTTATTTGAAACAAACTCATAGTGACCATAAAACGAATAAAACATCCGTCTCTCAACACGCGATATTCAAAATTCCCCTGCGCCGAAATTGTCGAGTGCGATGACGCTCCAGTAATACAATGAAGGCTGACGACAATTGAACACAAATAACCATTATGTCATTGCACTTAGATATATTCGGCGCTGGAATTTTGAATACCGCGTGTTGAGAGCCGACTGTTTTATTCGCTTTTATGGTCAATATGGGTTTGTTTTAAATAAAACCATGAAATTCGTGCTTGATAATTATTTCTCTAACATATAAGGCTCAATGTTATGATTGCCGGAGACCCTCTTTAAGTCCACAACCACAAGTTTCTCATTTACAAAATTTCACAATTTATACTTTGACAAGTTTGACATTAGCAACAATGAGTTGTACCATCAACAAGCCATCATTTACCACAACAATGGTGGTTAACAATATGCAGACTATTGTTCTCATTTCGGAAACAAAGGCCTCACACAGTACTGTTACTGTGCGTCCATCCACTGCTTGCTTTGTAATGGTGCATCCAACTGAAATTATAATACCTATATAATTATAATACCTTATAGCATCACAACACATAGCAATATCGCACAGGTTCATATATAGGGTGATGATGGTGTGAGCCGTCGTATCCGACAGATCTCCTTTCTCTCAAAGCTGGTTGAGGGTTCGATGTTTTCTGCGGTGGCTGACCAATCCTGCGCGGGAACGGCACTGTCGTTGACAGTCAGGGCAGACATAATCAGTATTGCTTGGTGGAATTTGGCTTTGTGTAGCATGGCGGGCTGAGCGGGCTTCCTGGAGCGTCTTGATACGTTGCTGCTCGAATTTCCTAACACCAGCACGACAAGCGGAGCGCCACTCTGGACGGGTGAGAGCCTGACTCTCCCAAGATGCAGTTGGTATATCACATGCTTTCAGACTGGATTTAAGGACATCCTTGAATCTCTTGTGTTGACCTCCTCGTGAACGCTGACCATTGACTAGCTCGCCATAAAACAGGGCCTTTGGTATTCTGCTATCATCCATGCGAACAAGATGTCCAGCCCATTGGAGTTGACCTTTGATGAGGATTGCCTCGATACCTTCCGATTCACAGCGCCAAGTACCGAGGTGTTTGGTACTCTGTCCTTCCATGAGATACCACAGATTTTACGAAGGCACCTTAGATGGAATTGGTCAAGTTTTCTCACATGCCGGCGATACCAGGTCCAAGAGACACTTCCATAAAGGAGGGTGGAGAGCAAAACTGTTCTATATACACCGAGCTTAGTACTGAGTCAGATGCCATGATCAGACCAGAGTCTGTGCTGCAACCGTCCGAAACTGGCACTTGCTTTGCTAATTGGTGAAGTGATCTCATCATCAATGCAGGCATTCTGTGAGAGGAAACCACCTAGATAGCAGAACTTCTGCACAACCTTTAGTTGATCGTCGCCGATCTTGATGACTGGGTCTATAGGTGGGCTGCCTGGCTTTGGCTGGAACATCAATTCTGTTTTCTTAATGCTTATGGTAAGACCATAGCGTGTGGCTGCTCTAGCAAAGTCGTTGAGAATGCTCTGTAGATCCTCTTTGGTAAAGGCAATCAGGCGCAATCATCAGCAAATAGTAGCTCACAGAAGTGATAGAGACACCTTTGTCTTGGCTTTCAGGCGTTGAAGGTTGAAGATTCCACCATCGCTTCTAAACCTGATCATGACTCCTTCGTTACAGTCCTTGAAGGCATCTTGAAGCATTGCAGAGAAGATGATGCTAAACAATAGAGGGGCCATAACACATCCCTGCTTGGTACCATTTGACACTGGAAATGCTTCCGATGTTGTGCCTAGGTCAGATATGCGGGCCATCATGCCATCATGAAATGAGCGGATTATCTTAACTACTCTTGGTGGGCATCCTATCTTCAGTAGTAACCTCCAGAGGCCTTCACGACTGACAGAGTCGAAGGCTTTGGTGAGATCAACAAACACCATATACAGGTCTAGGTTGTGTTCCCTGCATTTCTCTTGGACTTGTCTAGCTGCAAACAGCATGTCTGTTGTGCCTCTGCCAGCTCTAAAGCCACATTGACTCTCTGGAAAGGTGCTATCAAGATGGGTAGTGAGACGATTGATGATCACTCTGGCGAAGATCTTACCAGCAATGCTTAACAGCGATATACCACGATGGTTGTCACAAATGCGTCTATCCCCTTTGTTCTTGTAGAGGTGTATTATCAGAGCATCTTTGAAATCCTGTGGAACCTCACCTTCAGCCCAGAGTTCTTTGAAGAGCCGCGTTAGCTCGGACACAAGCTTATCTCCACCATATTTGTAAACTTCTGGGGGAATGCCATCCTCGCCTGGAGCTTTGCCACTAGAAAGCTGTTTGATCGCCTTGTACATGTATGTATAAAATGTCCCTTGACCAGCATCTGTGCAAAAACAGATCTATCCTCCATGTATATGCACACATGTTGATATGTGAAACATCAGAAACAAAAAATTCTATCTTTGGGTCACATGTGTGTGACATAAATATGAGCTTGTCTGATTTTGACTGTAATATTTATCTTAATTTTAAACATCATAATTCACATCAAGTTTGTCAAATTCAAAAATGTCCCATTTCTGAAATTTGCACTTTTCTCCACAATGTTTTTCCAAATAGTCATGACTATTATACAAATTACACACATTCATTTTTGGGTATTGACTCCTTGACTAACCTTTCTTAAATATGATAATTTTTGGGACATGTACATGCTAAGGTGTCATATTATAGCCATATATTTTGACATCTTTTTTTTAAAATAATAATTATAGAAATGGAATATTTGCTAGTTTAGTGGCAAGTTCAGGTAGTAAAGACATAGCATACACAATTTAAGTAAAATCCTTTCACTCTAAATAATAATAAAAAAAATAAAAAAATAGCTGTAAAAATGCCTATTTTTACACTTTTATTTGTAACATGCCAAGAGACGCCTTTTTTCAACAGCTTTTAATTTTTTTATGGATCCTTATAGAAATTCATGTGACCTGTTTCCCAAAATGGTGCAGTAAACCAATCAAAAAAACAGAAAGAGGCATTATGAATTATAAGTTAACAGATCAAAAAAAGGATTTAAAAGTTTGCCTTGTATGTTACTATTGTCTGTCAAACTTTTGATTGATTTTGAAGTCCCTCAGTTTTTTATAAACAAAGACTTGAAGCATAAACTAAAGGGTAAATCTATTGTAAATAACTTCATTTCTCCATATTATAATCAATTTGTAAGTGGCTGCCATCTTTTTTGAACATATAACAATTTTAAAATTTTTCTTGAAATGTCTGTCAAATAGTAACATACGCGAGACGGTGCTGTAATTCCTGCTAAACTAGGGTGATACAGCTAATTATGCTACATGACATAGCATTTAGCTCCACCTAGCTTTGTGGCACTATCACTTTGTGAGGAGAAGCTTTTGTGATGACACAATCCATTGTTAAGTGTTGTCTGTCAAACATTTGTACGCAAGTAACATACGCAAGATATGTATGTGTCTGTCAAAAGTAACATACGCAATACGTTTAAAAAAATTAAAAATCACTTGCTGTTCACATTATGATGATAGTTTAGAGTTTATAGAAGTGTTTTAAAACATGTGATTTATAAACTGCATGTGATCTTTATTCAATTTCCCATCTTGAACTACTGTTTTTGCCAAATTATTATTCTGTATGTTACATTTGACAGACATCTTATGTATGTTATGGCTTGACAGACACACATATTTTATTTATAACAATTTATCCTCCTTATTGTAATATTTGGACACATTTTTTCCACAATCAGTTGCTGTAGGTCCTACACCTAAATAACCACAAAATACCTTATGTAATACTTTATAAATTTTTATTTGATTGCAGAAAATCATCAAAATTGTGTCTGTCAAATATAACGCATTTAAGGGCTAGAAAATTAAATTTGTGAAGTAAATGGTCTATAACTTATCTTTCTTTTAGTGTATTATGAACTATATATGTGCATACTATAATTTAAACCTGGTTGGAGACCAAAAGAAAAGAGCTGGAAAAATAATTGTGTGTTACACTTTTATGACACCTTAGCTTATGATGTGTGTTACATTTGGTCAAAGAGCCATCAATGTTTACTTCTTTCAAAAAACAAAACAAAATAGTTTCAGTTTTCCCAAATAAATGGCAGCGTTCATGAGATTACTGGAATGGTCCAAATAATGGCATACCGGGGGTACAGTGTTCAGGAGATTATTGGAAACTTACCCTGGTCCTTTCGCTCCTGCTGGGGCATTTTCTTCAAATATCTTTTCTTCATCCCATCTCTGCTGTACAGCTACTTCAATGTCTTGTAGTGCCCTGACCTTTGCAGTCCCCTTTCTTTCCATGTTGGGATCAAGCTCTATACGCAAGGGTGGAAAATGTAATAAAAGAAACCTGATTTAACAAAAGTAAATACTGGTCCAATCTGGTACTGGCCTACAGTACAGTCCACATAAAATAGTCACCTAGGGAGGTCACTGAAATAGCAACATAGTTTAGAATTATAACCTCATAGATTCCTGCACATAATCTGTGATTCCTGTCATCTGATTAAAAGTGTGGTCACTGAATTAGCTATGCCCCCTTTTTAAGAATTATAATGTCAAAACTGACCTATTCCCCGGCAATAGTCCATTTGTTTTACTATTGCCTGGGCAATAATCATTTTAAGGATGTGCCGGCAATCACAACAGGGCCAGTCCATGCCAAATAACTATCAAAGAATGATCCTAGCACTTCAGAATAGGTCCAGTAGTTTCATATTCTTGCCGTAATCGCAGTGTAAGTGTTACGGCGAAGCTGCCAAACAATTCAACACTGATGGCCATGTCACAGGGTTGACAGTGATTCGCCGATTCTCTAAATTTGGCAAAATTTGCACACTACGGTATGCTGTACAGAAGCTGCCGCGAACCACTAATTTGACTTCCCATATTGCATTGCGCTTGAAAAACATGGACGACTACTGCGTAGTAAGAACTTTGGCGTGTTCTCACTGATTTCATCTTTAAATGTGTAACAAATAAATCATCTGATTTCAATATGCCATGGAATAAAGAAGAAACCATGTAATCACCTCATATATGACTAGAGACAATTTCAGTAGAAAATAAAGTTAATTTTTTATAACTTCCGTGGTCCGAGCTGTGCGCCAAGCGTAGACGAGCGTACACACCTAGAAGAAATAAACAATCACCTGATCACACGCTGATTGGCTGATCAACGACTTGACAACAAGCCGGTTGACCCATTGGTCTTCGGTGCGGCGCGCCTACGCGATCGCAATTCACCAGCGCGTACCCGGACCACGGAA
Organism: Amphiura filiformis; assembly: GCF_039555335.1. Lineage (NCBI taxonomy): Eukaryota > Metazoa > Echinodermata > Ophiuroidea > Amphilepidida > Amphiuridae > Amphiura > Amphiura filiformis. The sequence continues at coordinate 50,191,016 of NC_092628.1, read as the reverse complement.
GTAATAAAAAATTATTTTTAGTAAGTGTGTAGGTATCCCAGGCAAACCTTAGTTAACACATTTGCTAGTCAGCCAAATTCGCCGACAATGTCAATGCATATTTACATAGAAATTTAAAACAACTGGCCGAAGAAGGAAACCTACAATGTACATAAATATGTTTTCTATACTTCACTTGACCCAAATATATGATTTTTTATGGTGATAAGACAATCGCACATGGAATCTTAGAGGGATTTTGATAGCAGTCCCATTAAAAAAAATTACTACATGTATCATAATGAGACTAAGATCTAGAAACACCCCGAAATGCCGTTTTGGGGAATTTTGCTAGCTGAATCTTTTTGATGAAAGTCAACCTTTGACAAGATGTAACTTTGCTACGGAAAGTGCTATGAAAAAAAGGTTTTCAGTTTTGGCTTTGTTTACTCAAAGGCTTTAATTTGATTTATAAAATGATGCAGTTTGATGGCAAATTTGAATTCATCTAGCATACCTAAAGTGTGCGTAATTGCTAATGAAGATGAATTAAGTACCGTAAATAACAGGTAACCAACAGTACGGACGCACAGACTTTATACCGGACTTTCTTACATTAGAGGATGTCTTGCAATAAACAGACATTATTAAATATTCCTAATTAGTCCGTATAAAATTAATGTTTTGGTTCTCGGCCCAGAGGATTTTCATGAATTGATGAGGGAGGGAGGTGTTTTTGTTTTGTTTTTTTTTTCAATGTAAAATTAGCATTGTCAGTAGTTTTCGGTCTTCTCCAACAGTGCTCGAGGAAACGATGAGGCCCTTTTTTTTTTTTTTTCCAAATGTGAGATTGTGAGGGATAAACCCCCTAGAGTATCACAAAAAGACTTGGAAGTGATGCTTGTTCTCTAATAAACTTATATGTATGAAGATTTCATAAATCATTCCAAAGTCTAAAAAAATTGAAAAATCTAAAAAAAAAAAAAAATCGGACAAATCCCAGAAATTGAGGAGGGAGGGGACGAGAACCAAAATATTAATTTTACACGGCCTTATTATTTCCCACCGTACCCTAAAGTCCGGTGATTGAAGGAAGTCTCGTTATAACGTGAAAACTACCATGAGAGGACATTATTGAAGTATGCATTCGGCAGTGTGTAAATGACCGCTGTTATTTTCACTCGGCGCAAGCGCAGATGGCTCATTTTTAGATGACGTCACCACCATAATTGGTCGGGAAAAGCTTCCGACTTTGGATTTATGAATGAAATTTAGCAGCAGAGTTGCCGGATTTTTCCGAATTATGCATGCAAATACTCAACCTATGACCTTTTTACGTCAGAATATTAAGCATCATGGCACCCACTGAAAAAAAATCCGATGGGAATTGATTCAGTTTTCAGCAAATTATGCTACTTTTTTGAGCAGCTTTTCGATAAATAATTCCACGAATGTGAGCACGATATTTTGAAAATGTATGCAGTGGAATGTGGTTTAAAATGACTTATAAATTTTGTTTGGGAGTCGGGAAATTAACTGTAGTAAAATTTGACTCCTCAGTTGTTGGAAATTCTTTCTTGGAACAAATAAAATATATTTTGTTTGAAATAAGTCAAATAAAAAATTGTTTATATTACGTTGCTAAATACGTATTGCATTGTTCGAATCGTCTGGAAATAGCAAAATATCAGTAACATCCCAGTTTGCCGTAACCCCCCGCCATGGTCCACTTAGGGGTTCTTTTCACGCTGAACACGATGACGATATTCATGACATGCGATACTCAATCGTTTAGCCCGAAGAGCATGTTAAAAACATAATGTCTCGTTATGACAGGATTTCCCGATATTGCAGGACAGCAAAGTCCGGTTGGTAAAAGAATCCCCGTTAAATATTGCAGGACAAGTAAGTATTATGCCACATCCACATACTTGTGCATAATACGGAAGGTCGATTTGTGCCCAGAAATGTTTAGGCCTAGATGTCAAACTGTATGTTATACAAATTGTACAGCTATCATTTCTACCCTATGACGAACCGACATACCTGTAAATCAAATAACCCGCAAAGAACTGGTCATCGCTAGTATTTTTCATGAAGAAAAACTACACTTTTTACGCCGGAACAAGTCCAAAAAACATCAGCTGGCGTACAAGCCTCCCCACGCATGTACATAAACAAGCCGTGTTCATTGTTTAATTGTAACCTGCAGCTGTTCGCAAGGAAACTTTCTGCATAAAATTACCTGGGGTCGTTATCAGGCCTGAGACACACAGGCGCTAGTTTGAGGACAGTTACTAATGCAAATGAATGTCATGCAGAAAATGCGAGATGCATCGCCATTTTGTGACTCGTGCAAGCTAACGCAAACAAAATATTGGACTAAATAATCTTTTCAAGTTTTAATAAAAGGTGCATCTATCATGATAATATTACATTTTTTATTTTATTATTTGAATTACATAAGCTAGGCCTATGTCAATTTTGTGTCCATGTTAATTTTTATATGTATTTACCTGTGTTGAATTTAAACTGTTGTGAACGTGGAGCTACGCAAACTAGTCAAAACTGGCAGGCGATTACCCACCATGCAATGCGAATACACGGAAACGATCCAGTTTAGGATGCATCGCAGTTCCTATTGTGTAAACCGCCCATCCAACCATCGTGTGCACAGGATTTGTGCTGGAGGCTAGTTAATGCGCACAACCAATGCGCAGAAGAAGACCTTGATACTAGGCGGAGCTTACGTTTCACAAGAATGATTGACAGCTGTGAGTAGGTGAAATTCTGTTCTGTGATTGGTACAAAAATATGGTTCTCGTGATAAATGAATATATTATCCATGGCTTCAAAATTAGGAACCGTTTCTTCCACAGAGCCCTATATAGGGCTCTATGGTCTCTACTCATTATACACAACCGTAGAAGATCTGGCCAGCGATGACGCTTGCGAATCAGGCTATTTGTACGGCGTGGCCTCTCATCCTTTTATTATCTCTGGTCTTGTCACGCTGGTAGATTCGCCCACCTGTGATTACTGACCTGGATCTGACAGAACTTCGTAGAACTTATGATTTTAAGCAGCGGGATTTTATGAAACTGCCAATATTTGCAAGTATTCTGAAGGATCGGTAATAATTAATATATTTTTCATTGTGTTGGTAGTGTAAGTTGAAGTTAGTGAATTTGTGGTTTTGTGGTCACAAACGTGTGATGTATCCAGACTGGATATAAGTAAGTATGTCTTGTAGTCGTAAAAACTCTGTGCGCCCGTACTGACCAACACGATAAAGGGTGCACCTCCGTGTACAGACATAGACCGTAAGGTACGGTACATACTAATTTTGAGGTGCATAACAAACACCAAATTGGTGTCATAACAAACACCAAATTGGTGTCGTGTGTCGTGTGGTCTTTCAATTTGTGCCGAGTGTCCTTGGCAGACTTGACTATGCTTCAGTGGTCATGAAAGGATTCAATAGATAACCTCTGCCCCACTAATCCCCAGCTATTGTCTGAAATTGCTCCTCGGAAAATATATTATAACAACTCAGTCCTCAAATGATAGTCATATAACGACCAAAAGATAAATGACTGACTATCATGTGAGGACTGAGTTCCGCAGTCTACTCCGTGTATGCAGGTCTCAGTCTCTCCCTGATAGTCATATAACGACCAAATGATAAATGACGACTATCATGGAAGACTGAGTTCCGCAGTCTATACTAGACTTGCTTGCCAGTCCTATATACGCCGTACCTATGTATATTAAGGACTGGCTTACGCCATTTTGGATGTCAATGGGAAATACACACTTAACGATTTTGGCGCCAGTTAGAAACTTGAAAAAAAAATCTTACAAATTTTATCAATGTATATAAAAGTGGTACCAACCTTATTGTGCTTGCTAATTAAGACTCGGTTGAAACAAAATTAAGGATCGAATGCATTTTAGTGTCCAAAAAGGCAAAATTATCGTCAAAGTTCTGCCGAAATCGGCACCCTTGCGAAGGGTTCAGAATTTGAATCGGGAATGAAAATATCCGATCTTTGCAATCAAAAACACAAAATTACAACTTTAAACATACTATTGGCAAAAGACATAAATTACCAAACAATATAGAGTAGACATGATAGAATAGAAAAGTTGACATCATTTTCTCAAAATATTGAAGAAATTTGCTCACTAGACATCGAAAAAAGTAAGCAATCCAATTCCCGTTCAAACGTGTGAGAAACTGAAAGTGCATAATCCCGACTAGTCTAGATACGTAGTACGAGGAACCCATACGGTACCGTACTTAGCTCTGCTAGTACGGTATGGGAGGATCTGTATGCAGAAAGCGAGTGCAACGTAATTTCAATTAGAGCAATTAATAAACAGTACAAGGCTCCAGAAGCTTAAATATCTGCATGTTTGTCATAATATTAATTATACGGGTTGTTGTACTTCTTACCTAAACGTGCATGGCTGAAATTGTAATTAATACTCCATTATGAATCCAGAAAAAAATAAGTTTCCAGAGCACACAATTTCAATGCAACTTCAACTTTTAATGCCGTAAATATGAAATATCACATGATCAGATGTCACATGGTACATGTCAGCGCTACGTCATTGGCTCTGTGGCAAAGCGATAGACGTCACTTTGTTTATAGGCTGTTTTGTGACTTTGATTTTGGTCCCGTAAGCTTGCACGTACCGAATTTTTTAGATGCGTTTTTCATCTTTTTTGGTGATTGTACATACAATGCAGTATGGTTCTTTTCATAAGGAATGCAGGATTAGTTTGATGAACAATTTAGAGTGCAGTGAGTGAGTATATGTGCATTTTTACTGACAATCGAGTCTGAATCGACGCACTAAAACTGAGATGCCTCTTCTGTGCAAACTTAACTAGGCAGCGTCAATAACGAAAATGTCATACCGATAAATGACACGTCTGTATTGCCCGGTTTTTTTAAGTTTGCCTTGCGAACTAGTCTATACATACATGCATGACATGTATTAATTTAGTCCGAATATAAATCAGTCCCAGAACAAATTATTAATTTCTGACATGATCGTGTTCTGGGTCTGAACTGTTTCCATATGAAATCTTGATGGCAAATTGGACAAAAGAAGCACATGGTTCTACTTGACAGCTTATTAATCCCTATTCATGTTACGTGAATCACGCTATTGTGGGCCATCTTTCTGATACTTGTGTGTTTGGACAAGCGGAACGGTCTTTTGTCTACCTCTCTGTTTGTAAACAGACGAGGATGTCGAAATTGACATCCTCTCCGAATAGGAAAGTCAGCGTAATAGTACGGCACTGGTATTAAAGGAGTATTTCGTGATCCTAGCATCCTCTTTTTATGACATTTTTCAGTACATAAAAATAACCACGAAAAAAGCCTATTCCCAAAATTTCAGTTGATTCCGATTTTGCGTTTGCGAGTTATGCATGATTATGTGTATTGCAGGCTCATTCTTGTATTATGGGGTCCAATGGTGTGACATACAGTCAAATTTTCAAAATTGAATATTAATGTCAAAAGTTAGCTTAAATTGAGTGGAATTATATACTCTTTCAAAATCTGCAAAATATTTTCAGCGATGATTGCCCAGAAATCTGTAATGAAGCACATAACTGTGGAGAAATCACTCTAAAATGTCGCAAGCATAACCGGACACCAAACATGTTTTAACCCCTGCTAAACAAAAAATATAAATGCCAAAATGGCTAAAAAGTTGCAAGTTAAATGTGGTTTAGGAGCTTTTATAATGTAAAAATAAAATAACATTATAAGAAGTTGCTGTAACCTTCAAAACAGCATATTTGCATTTTGGTCAAAATACATGGTCAAAAATTGACCCAAAAGTTAATTATTGGGCCTGTTTTGTACAATTTCTGTCAGTTTGGATTAAAAGTTGCCATTTTTATGTGGGGCCAGCACAAGTGTGGCATAATAGATAAGTGGATGACTTTCTATAACATCAATTTTGTGCACATGAGAGAATTTAAGGTGCCCAGTGGTGTCACAGATAACTGGACACCAAAATATTTGGTGTCCAGTTATGACTGACAATAACAAGCTATCTGTAATTATGTCATACTTTGAAAAGTATATTTGACCTGCAAATTTATCTAAACATATCACACTGTTGTTTTAAGTATTCATTGTTTATCAGATACCCAATTTGTAAAAATTATGACATATTATTCATTTTCATGTGTCGGTCATAACTCGGTGTCCAGTTTGTCGTACAATATCCAGCTTTAACTTTAATTCAACTTATTTTGCAATTTCCATTTGTCAGTCATATATTTAAACATGTCATAATATATCATTTGAAGTATTTGTTGTTTACAAATTACCCCATTTTCAAAAAATATAGCACATTTTGCATTTTTACATGTCGGTCATAACGTCGCGCATAGCGGACACCAAAATATGTACTTTTATGTAAGCGCTGTCTTTGTTAACAGATGTTTTGTCGCTAACATTTCTTTCATAATACAATTTTAGTATACATCCTATTCACTCAATAAGACCACAAAAAATAAGCAATGGTCATATATAAATGAAACTAACAGGCAACCAGATGTAGATGATCTTTTTTGTCACAAGTGGTGTCCATGATTTTCGAGACCTTACATGTAATAAAAATTAAAAATAGCTGTTAACAATTTCTTTTTTGAAAGTTTTTAGTAATAACCCACTTGTTTTGTATAAAAATTTACAAATAGGCCAAATACCTGTTACAGTTTTCAAAATTCAGGGCAAATTATGTGTCGGTCATAACCGGACACCATTGGACCCCATAATACAAGAATGAGCCTGCACTGCTCCATAGACAATGCGTTGTAATTTCGTTCTGGTGCACCAGAACGAAATTCAAATTTCACGATATCTTTACAAAACGAATTAATCTGCAAGAAATATTTTGTACATAAACATTATGTAGCCAGAGGTTTCCAGTGATATAAAAATCTCAACTTTTTTTGAGAAAAGTGGGGGATGAGGCTGTGGATCACGAAATGCCCTTTAATTTAAACATGAATTTTACTTAAGCTTAAGTACATGTTTACCCTGTGTAAAGATAGTCACTTGTGCTGAGCATGAAATTGGTCACTTATCGCTCACTGTTCAAAATGTGACATCTACACCAATTACAGTCCCCGAAACTGTCTACTTTTTAGCCGACCTCAATTCCGAAACATTTAGTGATAGTTAAAAATGCGATCCCCAACCCTTTGGTTACCTTTGGACGAATTTTTGAAATCTCCATGAGTCTCCGTGTCTGAAATTCCCGGTACAAACATCGAAAATGTCGCAATTATCAGTTCTCGGTGATGATACTATATCCGCATCGCTGTTTTCATACATGAATATGCATATCTCTGACCCTGTAAGGTCAAAAGCGTGGCGTTGATTTCAACCAATCCGATCCACCGCTTAATAAGCAGCTTGATACTGACGTCATATCTGAGGTGACCAGGAGGCAGGAGCTACCATTTTGGTAAACTGAACTCGACTCGTGCGTTCTTTTGGTTCACATAAATCGAACAAAATTTTCAATAACGGGTTATAGTATGATTTCAATTTTTTATTAATGAAGTTACTTGTAGTTTTGAGGAATGACAAAGTTGTTTTTGGAAACTTAGATGTTTGTTTCAACTGATGATGTAGGATCGCAAGGTGAGTGAATTCGTGAAGAGATTTGCTTGTTTGAGTGATAGTAGGATACGGGATGTAGGCTAGTCCTCTGTGTTTGACCGGCTCCGACGTCTCAATTCACAACGTCTCAATTCGTACCTGCTTACCAGACAGCAATACTGCGTATTGCTGTATGGAACCAGATATAGTACATGTTAAGCTTACTTGATTTTTGATACGGATCCTGTGACAATCCTGCATTCGCTTAAATCTCTACACCGTCCTTACTATTATTTCACAAATGACTAATGGACGTAATTTTAGTACTTACTAACAAACGACCTCTGCTGTTACAGTAAATATCGTCTCGATGCTGATCAAACATTCACCGGAAGTGATACAGAAACATTCACCGGAAGTGATACCCATGTGGATCTCGCGTGTTGAGTTGTGGGTAAAAAGAAAGTACACGAAACAAAGGTCATTGGAGGTCACACGTGTCAGACATCGGAAGTGTTTGTTTTCACCGCGAGGGAGAAAGGTAAACAAAAACAAGACGATAAAATGATAAAATGTCAGTGGGAAGTTTTATTTTTGTAGTCTAAGCACCATCTATATATTATCAAGTCAAGAATAAACTTTACATGATTATTATTTAGCTTACTTGAATTTCAAATTATTATTTTTATATTTTTAATTTTAATTTTTTAAGCTTACCGGTACTGTAAGTGTAACTTGTAACTTGACATGCATGCATCTTCATCTTCATTATGTTACACGGCTACAGAACGTTTGGTTCCATGACGCCAATACACGACATGATTGACATGTTGATGCATGCTTGAACTTTGCATGTTTGACAATTGATGCATGATGACACACAGCGTCATCAACCAGTATATCTTCGTGTCAAAAATTGCTGTGATAGTTATAGTACAACAAATCTACTAGTCACGATTATCGCACTTTCAGTTTCTCACACGTTTGAACGGGAATTGGATTGCGTACTTTTTCGATGTCAAGTGAGCAAATTTCTTCAATATTTTGAGAAAATGATGTCAAATTTTCTATTCTATATTGTTTGGTAATAATGTCTTTTGCCAATAGTATGTTTAAAGTTGTAATTTTGTGTTTTTGATCGCAAAGATCGGATATTTTCGTTCGATTGAATTCTGAACCCTTCGCAAGGGTGCCGATTTCGACCGAACTTTGACGATAATTTTGCCTTTTTGGACACTAAAATGCATTCGATCCTTAATTTTGTTTCAACCGAGTCTTAAATTAGCAAGCACAATAAGGTTGGTACCACTTTTATATACATTGATAAAATTTTAAAGATTTTTTTCAAGTTTATAACTTGGCAAGAATCGTTAAGTGTGTATTTCCCATTGACATCCAAAATGGGAAATACGAGTCTGATGGACATAGGAACGGCGTCCATGAGACTCAGCGAGTCTAAATCTACTCGTTCTTCAACAGCTATGCATGCAGGTGATTTTGTTCGAGATAGGCCGAGCGACCGGGGCCGAGCGGCTCACGCTAAGCATCCATGATATCACTTAATACGCAGAAAATGGTACATACTTACAATCCACATACAAACTAGGAAAGCATACTTTCAATGTACAGCTGGTTTTTTCACAACAAATGACTTACTCACCAATGTCTTCTGTGGCCAAACTTGATTATTTAAAGTCCTACTGCATTATAGTCCACTTAAAATATCAATTTGGTTGAAATTTGTTGCCAAAAACTGTGTTTAAATGTGTTTAATTTATTCCACCACATAAATTCTTGTGATCAAAATTCCCCACCGCTGTTTATGCATGACATTTTAGTTGTACGCGCTCGCGCATGGGCACGGCATTTACAGCAGGAAATGGCGGGAAATTTCAACCATTTTCGCGATACCGTACATAAGACGCACCTGGTCACAGTTCCTTCCAAAGCTTCAATTTCTTGTGTCCAATTACTTGAACCCGATATTATTTTTGTTTAAAAGCGTTATTCCTAGAAGTTAGAAATGGTTTTTCCTTGCTTAGGCTCTTCAAAATATTAAATTCACTTCATTCAAAAGGGTTCAAAATATGCAACATTTTATCATGTCAACACTGATTATAAGATAAAAATCACCTTTTTGATCACAATTTTACATTTTTTCTGAGGTTATCCCACTGATTGGAATATTTTATTATGAAACAACGGCCTTTGATAAATACACTGAACCTTTAGTTTCTTTCTCAATAGGTCGATTTAGATTTTAAAGGAAAATTGAATTTACCGGTTTTTCTACCATGATTTTCTCTAACTTCTCGAATTCAATATTAATAAGTCCATGTTGATATATTTCAACCTCATCCACTCCATTAAATTTGAAATGAAATCATTTCATTGAAATGTATGAACTTTAATACTATTATAATTAAAGAAATTATATTATAAATCCGTCACAGGTAGGCCGGCCTATCTGTAACTAGCCCCTTCTGAGGTGGTTTGTTTACAAACAAGTCAGCATGACATGACATGTGACACGTACTGGCTAGCTAATCGAGGAAGAGCAGTATGGAACCAGAGTCGTGTATGGAACAGAAATGTGTACATTTTCAGATGCCAAAATAGAGATTGAGTATTATTAAAAAAAATATCTGCATGACATACTGAACTCTAAATATTACAGAGCTAGATCCAGTTTATTATGGCATTTAAATACACGCCAGCGACACGGCGGAACAGCATTAAAAATGCAGGCTGTTGTTTAATCACGAAGAAACTACGGCCGCCCACGCAGCACGCTAGCCCGCGCCGGGGACGCTAGCTGTGAATCTCATGGCAGCCCGGCATGGCAGGGACATGGGGAATACGTAAAACCTTCATAATTAAATTTTAATAAATAAATAAATAATAAATTATATTAAAAATGATTTATTGGTTAAGGAAAACACTGTCTGACCCCTGCTGAAAACTGAAGCATTTCTCGGCAGCATGACTAGGCCTACTAGGCCTATCCCGCATGTAGGCCTACATCAACATCATTTCATGAAAATAAATTTCATGAAATGATGTTGATGTAGGCCTACATGCGGGATAGGCCTCATGTAGGCCTTCATCAACATAATTTCATGAAAATGATTTTCATGAATGATGCATGATGTAGGCCTACATGCGGGATAGGCCTAGTAGGCCCAGTCATGCTGCCGAGAGCCACTGCGGGTAAAATGAACGCCGGGCCAATTTCTGTGCTTTTAGGGACCGTTCACAAGCAATTGTAAGGGGGCCTGATGCAAAAAAAAAAAAATCATCATGAAACATTTTTGGGGCCCCACCTTTTAATACAGACCTCAAAAATTTCAGGCCCCCCCTTTTTGGCATTAAAATTATGGGTCAACCCCATAGAAAAGCATTTTAACTCAATTTTTCTAGGAAAATTTGTCATTTTTTTCAGGGCCCCCCTTAGGAGGGTCAAAATTTTCAGGGACCCCTTTTGCATCAGGCCCCCTAACAAATGTTTGTGAACAGTCCCTTATGGCCCCATTAACCTTGCCCATTAAGGTATGTTTTCTTTATTTTTTACAGGCACCCCCATAACCCCCTTGTCGGCAGCACTGAGTAGGCTTATTGATAAAGCTTAGGGGTGGTGCCATAATCATGTCTACCCCCAGGGTGGTCAATTGTCAAAAGGTCTGCCAAAATCACTTCCCACTTCACCTAGGGAGGGTGAGTTAAGCGAGCGGTAGTTCCTCGCTTTGCACCACTGAGGTCTCGGGTTCAAGCCCCAGCGCCCAAGGACTCATGTGCACTTGGTTTATCCCGATTCCATGCTCACTCGCAGGTTTTCTCCGGGATCTCCGGTTTCCTCCTGTATCACAAAAATCGGTGATTAGTTTTTGAGTAGCAAAAGCTTCCTTCACCCAATGGAATTTGGGGAGCTGCACAGATAATTGGTGAATGTTACAATCTAAATGCGGATAGGTGTGCGCCAGGTTGAATCGGCTGTATCGCATAGCAGTTTGCTCCATATTTTGAAGTAACTGCTACCCAATTTTGCATTTGTATAGCACTTTTATCCTGATTATGATGAATTAACCAAAAAACTGCTATGCAAATTTTTAAACAATTGAACCCTGGTGTGCGCTGCTCGTCAGCAACCTAGTTGATGCGATCTGATTGTGATTATTCACCATTGCAGCGAAATTACAGTGCTTTGAGTCATCTAAGTTCTGGAGAAAGGCGCTTTATAAATCCAAAATTAATTATCAATTAATATGTCTGGAGCAGTCAAGTTAGCTCAATCGATAAGGTGTTCGACTATGGTGCGAGAGGCTGCGGATTCGAACCTGGCGATGTGCCTAGTATGCTCTTGTGGAAAAACGTACTAAACTCTGGGGCTGATCCTGGTTGCGAACTTTATTTGTGGAATGTCTCATGAAGTAGCAAAGTCCCTGAATTGTGAAATGGTTTATGGAATGATGTTGGACCGTAGAAAAGTGGGGGCGATGAGCACGAAATGCCCCTTTAAAGTAAACATGTCTCTGAAACTATACATCTCACACTAACAATACTAACACATTTTTTTGATGACTTTGACCACAAATTTTTATTTTTTCAAATATCTTAAAAATACAAGAATCTAAGCTAATTGAACAGACAGTAGTACTACCCAAGTTTTTTAGTAGCCCATATATAGCAGAGTTACTGCAGGGCTGCAAGCTGGTAACTTCCATGCTCTAACTTCAGAATTACTCCACAGCTACTCCATCACAAGCTACTGTATTACTCTAAGTTATTGCACAGCTTCTCCAGCTTGGAATAGTCCTGCAGTATTGAACTCGGCTATCCATGGCTACCCAATAACTGGCCATATGAATATGGTTGTGTATGTTTATGATTGATCAGAGTGTGACAAAGTAAGGATTCACCAGAAGTTTGTTACACTTTCATAACATATTTAATTTTCTTCATGCATAGTGTATTTTACATCAATTTGAACTGCATATTTGGATGGTGAAAGCTTTTGTCATAAGAAAAGAAACAGGTCGTTGAACTTTCCACATAGGGTCAATTTTAAAATTACACAAATCCTGTTCAAAACCTACACTATCGTAATCCTCCTTTGGCAATAAAGATTCAGAAAAAGTATACTTTGACATACCTATGACGTACGGTTAGGCCTAAAAAATTGTTTGATTGGAGTAATCCGACCGACCTAGAAATAAGCCCGACCCTAGACTTTTTTCTTACTTTTTTTGCAAAGGAAATTTTAATTAATTAAAAAATTCCACAACCTTTTATCATACGCAATTTACAGCTTAAAATGTGTGCAAAACAAAAATTACTGACCGACCTACCCTAATATTTTTTACGTTATGCCAATCAAACAATTTGTTTAGACCTTCATAGAGTTACGAACAAAAGAGTAACATTGTGACGTCATAGGTCTAATGAAAATGAAATTGTTCTGATTTTTATGAAAACGATCTCAAATTAGGGGCTGTGCAATAATTATGAGCCCTGGGGAGGGTAAAATTGGGGGCAAGAAATTTTTGGCGAGCGAAAGGGGGGGGGCAAGCGATTTTTGGTGGGCGAGGGGGCAAGCGATTTTGGCGAGCCGTTCGGATATTTTACCCGCCCGGGAGCTGATAATTATTGCTCAGCCCCTTATTGGTCTTCTTGCAAGAAATCAGACAAAGAGAATAGTTCTTTTAATTATCTAGGGTGCTTTCTTATTTTTGATATCAATTTCAAATTATAGAACTCAATAAGACTCGATGTGTATCAGGGGCTATTTTAACGTGCCTCACCGTCACGTTCGTGCAATGAGATAAAAGTGTTGATGAAGTAGAGTCCGTTTCAAAAATAAAAAAATTGACATTTTTACCTGAATGTGACCGTAAGAAAGGCTCTACCATTGTCTACTATTAAAGCATATCTACACGGATGGTTAATTGTCACTGCACGAATATTTTATCTCGTCACGTACGTGACAGTGAGGCACGTTAAAATAGCCCCTGATGTGTATTGTCCTTTTTTGAATTTTTGATGTGTTACCAAGGTAACAAAACATCCTATACTGCACAGGTTCACCATCGGTACTTGACTTTTGCAGTACAGCATTGTAATGTGTAGGTACTCTGTGTGTACCAGTCAGGTACCTCGGGAACACCAGCTGGAACATTATTGTTTGTGTTTTAGAAAGTCCAAGCAGTAAAGCAAATTTAACATGATTTGCACATCATTGTATAACATCCTTGTCCAGACGTGTCGTTATCACGCGATGACAATGTCACAATGTACACCAGCACCAACCCTCTTCATGAATGGAACTACATATCTTCGCCCAGTTTCTCTTGAACATCCATGTTCTTTTCTGTGAAAATAGAGCAATAAAAGAAAAAACTTAACTTGATAACTTAAGCTGAAATTACAGCTAGGTTTAGGTGACAAAAAACCCTGTTCTACAGGCCTGTCTGACCTAGATTTTTGTGTCTCAGGTGTGCTTTTTTTTGGAAAAAAAACTATGAATGGAGCAAGGATAAAAAATTGAAAAATTTTTACAGATCTTAAAATTTACAGGTATAAGGTCATTTGCACAAGAAAAATGCTCAACTGACAAACCTACATGGGTTTATTTCTGTCGCATTTGAGTGTACAAATTGAAGAATCGTGGAGGAAAAGTGAACAAAATGACAGACCATACAGGCAAAAGCAGCCTGCCTATTCCCAATTTCAACAACACAATCTTGATGTCCATCATTTCTATTAAAAAGCAATGAGCACCAACTCGCCGCTTTTTTTTTAGTGAGTTTTGAGTACTTTCGTCACCACCTATCCCATGGAATGTGGGAAAATGATGGCACTTGTAATTTTTGGTTATTTTGAACAGTCTATAATTTAGTTGAAGTGCAATTTTAGCAACAGTTTTGATGCGATGACCCCATCATTATTTCCGAACTACCCTTGCTATTATGGTGTCGTTCTTCATCAATTTCTAGCCTCAAAAGCTATTGGTGAGCAAATTCCCGGCAAATTCGAAGCTAGACTACCAGGGTGCATTCTACCATTGCCAATCCGTGGGTTGTATAGGGTTGGAAATATTCCAACATGCTACGTTCCACCCCTAGAGTGCACCAACAGGTTAATTCCTGTTAATTAAAAATGTATGTAAACCCAGCTTACAGCCCCACATTTTCTAGGATGGGGGAATCTGGGATGATGGGGGTGAAGTAGGCCTACTTGAAATGAATTGCATGATAATATCATGATTAGGCAAAACAAATATTATTGTGTTGCCCTCAAGTGGGAAATTTAGGTCGGACGGTCGGATTTCTTTTTTTTATTCTCAAATATTAAATAATGCTTCTTCAATTAGGGACATTTGTCAATTTTGACTTCTGGATACCTGTTAGACATCAATTAAAGACTAGTCTTTCAATAAAATATTACTTTTAGGTGAAAAACATTGAGTTTTTGAACAAATCTGTAAAATTCATCATTCAAAAAAAAAAAATTGCGACCCTGATTTTTCAGGATTTAGGGTCGGACGGTTGAGGGCAAAACAATAATTTTTTTTGGCCTAACGCATGTCACACACATAACACATTTGATCGAGAAGTCTATCTTTAATACAGGCCACTGATATAGAAACCAATGATTGATTATTATGGATTGAGCTTTGGAGCTACATGTATCTCCAAATCATGTCAGAATCAGTCAAGCATAACACCACATTAGCAATGAAAATTCGGAAGTAAACAACAAAGCAGATCACGATGGGTACAGCACCCTGAAAAAGCTGCTCAAATGACACATCATCAGCGAATTGTGAGCATGGGGCCATGGTTAATCTCATAAAATAAAAATGAGCAAACTTTGGCTGCTCTGAAGATACAGATATGTCATCAAAATAAATTTCGGTACCCCGGTAACATTAAACTTAATAAAGAATTTTTTAATGTGTTTGAAAATTGGCGACGATTAAGTGACTGAAGTAATTAAATAGTTCCATGCTCTATCTCTGTCCGTGTTCACACTCACTGTGTCATCGTGGATAGTAGATACGAGTTCTAGATCAAATGACGCACAGACAGTAAGCTTACTTCAACCCAACAGAAGCCAGCTGCTCGGTCATAATATTTTTTATATTAGCATCTCTGTGCAATATAATCCTTCTAGGTACATCCACGGCCTTGCTAACGTACATGTTTACATACACATAGCCATCATTGCCCATTTACATGGCATAGCACTCAGAAATACATGCATGCCATATACATGCATGATATTGAAATCGTTTTTTTTTTTTAAAAGGACATTTTTTAACCTTGGGCCATTCATTAATTCAGCCTATTGAGAGCGTTTTTATTCACTTGCATACAAGATCAGATATAAAAGAAGGTGTACCAAGTGCCCAAAATCATGGGTAAAGTACAAAAGATTTGAAAATCCTACGCTGCTACTGCCTTGTTGCAGCACGGTGCAGAGCTCCGGAAACAAGTACAGAATTTGGGTGCAAAGTAATGTACAATTTCAGGAAATATTTATCACTGATGATGAAACCGGATTCATTTTAAGAATATCTTAGATCAAATAATTACCTTCGATTCGAAAATGTAGTTACTCTTGCAATATTAACACCTTTTTGCAGCATTTTTATTCCACCACGGCTATTGTTTACGTGCAGACCGCCAGCATCCATCTTTAATTGTGTCAAGGGCATAGTCTCGTTACCAGTCGTTTTAAGCTCTTCGGTACAACTAAGTTGCGGATTTTACGCAAAATAAACAGCGGTGTCCCACCATTAGAATGTGCTATCTTCAGCATGTAGCCCTTTACACATAGCATGTAACCTCATCTCTGCTTATGAGGGCACTACACTAAATCCTTCCGCATTTGGTGTAACCTTGTATAGTCCCGGTAAAAAATAGCGCTTGGGCGAAATATATCAGCCTCTAGAGGGTACTGAATTTAAGTGAATCGTGCTTGTTTTTATGAAAAGAATAGAGTAGGACCTCAACATTAAAAATCTGTTCCAAAAATGTTTCAAATCGATTGTGAATTATGCACAAATCAATTGTAGTCCCGGCCCCCCAGGGGCCGTGGATAGCGGGGACCTACCCGGGGATGTAATTTTGGAAACTGTTACAAACATGTACAGTCCGGCTTAGTCCCGCAGAGGCGGGCACTATTTCCGTGTACATCCGGGTACATCCCGGCCAAGTCCCCGCCCCTAGCCCCGGGCACCATGTTCGAAGTCCCCGCATACACCCCGTCCCTAAGGGGTCGGGACAGGCTCTCAATCTTGTGATTGCGTCGAGCAAGAACATCATCAACTTGCCGATGGCCATAGTTCTTCGCACCGCATATATTGCGTCTATCGTTGATGATCAAAATATTTTTAACACTGTTAAATTGTCTGTATAGAAATGATAGAACCAGCACTCAAATGACGGATAAATTTGGGTTTCCGCCAAACTATTTACTATTCGAGTGAATAGAAATTTCACCATATCGGCACCAGTTTAATATCGTGAACAGTCATCATTGATTTGGCAATTGGCATGTGGCCTCAAAACCGAAATGGAGTTCTTTATTTATTTATGGTTTAAGAAAAATATCAATGAGCAAACACGATTTCTGAAACCATCTTATAGGCTTCAATATTCTTTTCACCATATAGCTACATAGTTAACTAAATACCTTTAGAAGACTAGACATAGCCTATCGTAGCATTAAGATGGTTAATGAAAAATAATAACGGAAATCATCTTCTTTAATTAATATGTAGCAGTTAGATGATTAATAAAAAATACACATAAAATACAAATAAAACAAATTATTTAATAGGCCTACAAGATGGTCAGTTTCCGACATATTTTTTCCTGACTTTCGGATTTTGTATGCACATTAATATTTTTCATTATAAATATGCATTATAGCTCTATTTGTGCAAAAAATTAGGCCTATAAGATCGGTTTCCGACATTGTTTTCGGATCGTGCATGCACATTAATAGTTTTCATTAATGACGGAAATATGGCACATCCCATTTTTTTAAAACTTTGCATGGAATGCGGGACTGGGGTACAGTGCAGGTCTGTATTTCGCCAAATACGAGCAGTAAAAATAGCTAGGCTTTAATATTTTTAATGCATATCAAACTTTTTGAAAAACATACTTTAGGACAAAAATCCATTATCCGTACTCTGTTTTCTTGACCATTTCCGTACTGAATTCCGGAAAAATCGTAGGCCTACTACTATGGCAACCCTGGCTGTGTTGTCTGCTTGTCTGCCACTGTCTGAAAAACAAAACCACATGAATCGGTGCTCCTATTTTGATAGGAAATGAACCAAATGGCGATCGCCTGTATTTCACGAGCTCAAACCAAAATTATCGAGAAACGTGTATTCCCCGGGTAAATCGCTAGAACAGACGAGTGTTTCCCCCGCATACGACCCGGCACAGTTCTGAGTACTCTTCTATTACATCCCGGGTACACTCCCGGGGTAGATCCCGGCCTGTTTGAGAGGCATTACATCCCGTACACGCCCCGCTTCGTCCCGCACTGCGGGACACATTGAGCTGTTACATCCCTGGCCAAGTCCCCGGGTAGGTCCCCGCTATCCCCGGCCCCGGGGGGGCCGGGACTACAATTGATTTGTGCATTAGTGACAGGCTGTCGGAATATAAATATCAAGGCCGGAACTGGTAAAGAGGCGAAATTATCGGCTGAAATTCGTGAGGGCGCTGTTCAGGTGCCCGTAGCTCAAAAGTTCGACTGAAGGACCCCCAAAAATAAATTTTATTAAATTTCAGACTTTATACTTTTAGAAAATCCATCGACAGTTTCTCAACTTTAGGCAAAAGGGTAGAAAAACGAATTTACTTTCTTGTGTTTTCACGTGTATTTCAATGGGACGATTATTTAGTGGTGTGCCCCCGAAGGCGCTTTTTTCAACTGGGGCTATAATCGGCTTTTTGATAAATTCAGGCAAAATTAAAGCCGGCTTTTGCTTGAATTATGTTAATTTCGATTTATATTGATAGTTTAGATGTTAATGTGTAATTTTAAACCGAATTACAGTACGACGGCAACTTCGTGACCTCTTTTGTTCGATAGAATTTTTTTACGGGTTGGTGAACACGGGTTACGTAACTAAATGTTGAAAATTTGGCGGGCAAACATGTTTTAGCGAAATAGCTCCAGAAATGGGAGACACGGGTCGTTTTTTTCTTAAATTGTGTACCATGATCACGGATAAGATACCAAACATTTGTGCAAAGAACAAAAAACGAGTAAAAGTTGAATAATATTGAAAATAAAGAAGCTTGAACATGTCCAAAGTGGCCGGGAAAATGAGAAAAATTGCATGTCACGATCACCAAAATGGTTATATCTACAACTATATGCAAACGCCGGTCTTATGCTTTTCTGTAATGATAGATATTAACTAACTTGAGCTTGTATTAAATTTTCAGCGAAAATGATTGGTGGAACAATCGAGTCGTAGGTTGTAAAGTTACTCTCAAAAGCGGCCCGTGTCTCAATCGTATGCGTGTCCCGTTAGTGACAAGTGTCACTAGCAAAATAGCAGCCGGCCGTGTCATTATATCGAATTATAATCGTCAGAATCGTCCAGTTGACTCCAGTGATATTTCTTTATTCAAGTAAAATACTGCATTGACTTACAAAATATTGAAGTCAATATAAAAAGTAATATCACCTCATTTGACTGAACTTAAAAGCAGTTTTAAAAATATTATTGTTGATCGAGTCCCTGAATGAGAAATAAGGTTGCAAAAGATACTGAGTATGTTACAGCAGGTTGTGATGGTCTAGTGGTTGACGCCGTGGTTTGAAGTGCGAGAGGTTGAAGGTTCGAATCCTACAGCATTTCGATTTTTTTTTCTCTCTTGTTCTGTTAGGCCTATGGTGTAGGCCCGTCAGTATTATTATGATCAATTAAAAATATTTGAATGCAACACGTTTGCAATGTTTTTTCTTTATGCGTAGGCCTACATATTAAAAAATAAGATAGCGTCAGCCATAATTTACTAATTTCAAACCTGATATTTTGGCATAATATTATTTGTAATTTTTATACCGTTCTTACACCATACCCAGACATACACATAATTGGAATCAGCGTTTCGTTGTCTAGAGTAACTTTAATTATCTTCAATAGAACACCACAAGCGGTCAAGATAAAAAATGCTTTCTTTCATTTTACCTCATTATTTCTGCTTCAAATGATCAGAAACCCTTCCTGAAAGTTGTTTACTAATATCATAAATATTTTCAACAACAAAAAAAACCCCGCTATTAGGGTTCGAACTTCCAACCTCACACACTTCAGGCACGGACTTAGCCACTAGACCATCACAACCTGCTAACTTATTCTCGTACCTTTTGCAATGTTATTTCTAATTCAGTGTCTCGTTCAACAATAATCTTTTATAAACTGTTTGTAAGTTCAGTCAAATGGCTTGAAATTACGTTTTATATTGACTTCGATATTTTGAATGACAGGGCAGTATTTTGTATGAATAAATAAATATCACTGTAGTCAACTGGACGATCCTGACAATTATTAATTGATTATATGGACAAGGCCGGCTGTTAATTTTCCTGCTGACACTGGTCACTTATGGTCACGCACAATTGCGAGGGGAAGCCGTTTTGAAAGCAACTTTCCAACCTACGACTCGATTGTTCCACCAATCATTTTCGCTGAAAATTTAATACAAGCTCAAGTTAGCTAATGTCTATCATTACAGAAAAGCATACGACCGGCGTTGGCGCATAGTTGCAGATATAACCATTTTGGTGATCGTGACATGCATTTTTTCTCATTTTTAGGCTACTTGCGCACAATAAACATTCATTTTCTCCACAATAATTGGACTTTTACACGTTACTGTTTGCCTTATACTCATGTTTCATATCTTATCTATGGGCTCAATATGGAAATGAAGGGAGAAACCACTCATGTATTCCATTTTTTTGATGTTTTCTGAAAAACTGTATGTGCCACCTGATTTACAACATTACGTTACGTAACAGCAAAGGTCACGCCGGTAAAAATTACCGGAAGTGAGCTAAGTTGCTGTCGTACTGTTAGATGCAAATCGTGCTTGATATAATTCCGTCAGGGGGCTTTCAAAGCTGAATAAAGTGTCGAGATATGTGAAAAAATAAGATTTCTATGATTTTAATTGATTTGGTTTGAAGGTTATAAATCTGCCCGGGTCTTTAAACCCTTCCAAACTTGTTTTTATGAGGGGGGGGGAGTAATTAATGCACAATTTTTAGCTACTGGAGTACTGGACCCTTACAATTAATTATTGATGTGACTTTCTTTTATTTAAAGAAAATTTGAGCATTTAGAGGTAAAACTAGATAGGCCTACATCACGTGTTTTGGGTAAAGGCCTAATGCAAGATAAACATGCTTTTTTGGCTTTTTCGGAAAAACGCTCTCATTACGTAATTAAGATACATAGAAGAAAAATATTTGACCATTTTTCTTTAAACTGTCTATTCTTTCAAAATATTAATAAAAAAAATTAAAAAAAAAAAATTCTCCTTCAAGGCGCTTTTTTTCAACTGGGGCTATAATCGGCTTTTTGATAAATTCAGGCAAAATTAAAGTCGGCTTTTGCTTGAATTATGTTAATTTCGATTTATATTGATAGTTTAGATGTTAATGTGTAATTTTAAACCGAATTAGATGCAAATCGTGCTTGATATAATTCCGTCAGGGGGCTTTCAAAGCTGAACAAAGTGTCGAGATATGTGAAAAAATAAGATTTCTATGATTTTAATTGATTTAGTTTGAAGGTTATAAATCTGCCCGGGTCTTTAAACCCTTCCAAACTTGTTTTTATGACGGGGAGTAATTACTGCACAATTTTTAGCTACTGGACCCTTACAATTAATTAATATTGACGTGACTTTCTTTTATTTAAAGAAAATTTGAGCATTTAGAGGTAAAACTAGATAGGCCTACATCACGTGTTTTGGGTAAAGGCCTAATGCAAGATAAACATTTGCCATTTTTCGGAAAAAACGCTCTCATTACGTAATTAAGATACATAGAAGAAAAATATTTGACCATTTTTCTTTAAACTGTCTATGCATCAATTGCAAAACAAAACAGCATAACTAGTGTCAAGCAGCTTTTCAATATATGGAAATCATGCAGGTCATATAGCTGGTCATATGGCACTTGAGGTATAAATCAATATTGGTACGGTACCGTACCCAGTTTGACCCCCCCCCCCACTTTTGAGGGAAAACTGCCAAAACCACGTACATTTCCACTTTTCGGCTTCATGGAATACGGCACCAGACCGTAGATTTTCCCGTATTTTGTGAACAAACAGGGGGTAACTAATAGTAGGCCTATCGCACTCAAAGCCATTCAATAAGTATTCAGCAAATTCCATTGACAGTGTACGTTTGCTCTTTCTGATTATCAAGTAAAAAGAACTAGGTCACACGATGCTACGCATGTTGACCAGTGAATAAGGTGTGATTCAATTAGCCAATCAGAGTCAGAACCCCACTTCTGTGTTTACTCCATGCATGTAAATAGCACCAAATCAGCAGACCGCTGAAAAATCTTGCTGAAATTTAACATTTTATAAATTTTCTGTATACATTTTTTTAGTGAGTGGAGACTAAAGACAGCAAAATTGCGGGTACAAAATGTCTAACTTTGACGAGCGTAGTGGCGTTGTGGCTTGTAACACATCATGGGGACAGTGGTATCAAACTATAGAAGAGGTCTATGTGGAAATTAATGTACCGCAAGGCACATTAGCTAAACAGATCAATATCGTGTTTGCACCTTCACAACTGACTTGTGTGGTTAGAGGAGAGACTATCATTAAGGTAGGTTTGGTACCGGTATATCATTTGTGTTTCTCCTTACAGGTAGAAAGAGTGAGATTGGATTTAGAACACGTCACTTATTTACCCAAGCTTTCACCTATGGATTCATCAGTGGTACTGAAAAAAATAAATACAAAACATGCCCAGAAAGAGTGATAGTGATACCATTCTATAACAAGATAAGTTTGCGAAGAAACTTTACAAAACAAACCCTAATTATATGCCTCTATGGAATATTTAATTAACAGTACACAAATATTGACTGTTATGACGGGCATGGTTAAAATTATAGGCCCAAGGTGATCTCAAACTATGCTATGATCAGAGTCACAGCCAAGGGTCATAGCATGGTTTTAAGATCACAGCGGGCCTATAATTTTAACCATGTGGCGAATATAATGCAGGCAATATTTGTTTTATATATATACCGAATGGTTGTACGATAGCGCAGTTTGATCGGAACGCAGATGACCGATCAATTTCCATGACCGGTCATTAGTTCATTTTGATAAAATTCTCTCAAATACAGGGCATAGTTAAAACAATGCCCCACTTTTAACCAATCAGATATGAGGTATATAACAATTAATATACACATACCAATGAGGTATATAACAATTAATATACACATACCAAATTAGGGCTACCTAAGCATAGGGTTGTACAGAGTAGGGACTTAAACACATGCACTGACACAAACTTTAAATATTTTTTTCTGTGCATCATTTTAGGGTGACATGTTTTCAAAGGTTGTAACGGATGAGTGCACATGGAGTTTAGGTAAGTTGGAAAAAAAAAATGAAAGTGTTTTGCATGCATAATAGTTGAAATTGTTTTCTTTTTGTAATTTCATCTCAAGAGGATTGTTAGCTGAAAAAATCAAAGTGTTTGCATGCATAATAGTTGAAATTGTTTTCTTTTTGTAATTTCATCTCAAGAGGATTGTTAGCTGAGAGGTCATTATTGATGAATTAAAAAATATAAGTGTCATGTTAAAACAATACCATCCTGAATTGAAAGAAGGACTGTGCCATGTCACAGTGTCAAAGTGAAAAAGGGCACATTTATCTAATGGTTTAGTGTGCTCCTTTTGCTGAAGATATTTTTAAAGAAACTAACTTCAAAGAGGAAACAAATATTATAAAAAAATATATGATACATTACATCTAGGCCTATATTTTTGAAAGAGACTAATTCCTACAAGAAAAACAATAATAAATACCTTATACCTGGATAAAAATATTGTATAGTTATCTTTTAACTTTTAACAATTCAAAGATGATGAAATGGCTTTCTCATTAGGAGTTTGACCTACATGTACCTTAGAGTTTTCATCAGCAACTGGATGATGGCTACCGATGTTGCACCTGCCCACACCATTCATCAGGCCCCTACACTCTATCATACTTACTCTAGATGTTGCAATAGTTTCAGCAATAGTGGTGCATATGATGATTCATGCAATCTTATTTCTGACATATACCACATATGTGCAGTTTTTAATATGCATGTAGCTCGTCTATTCAAAATTGTTTTTTGGCCTGGGGTTCCCCTGTTTAGTTTAGTTTTGGCTGGGTTTTTTCTTGCTGTTCGGGGGGAGCAAGGCGGCTGGCTTGTGGTGCTCTGACTGCTTCAGCTATTTCCGCAAAAATTGGAAGTTAATTGGGAAGTAATAAAAATTGGCTGTGTGTTGAGTTGTGTTTTCTCTCTGTGCATGTAGCCTAAGACCCTCTGAGGACAATGTTGGGTTAACCAGTTTTTACTCTTTCTTTCTATATTCATTTTGTCATGTTCACAACAGAGGATAGGAAATTGGTGAGAATAGTCCTGGCTAAAGCTCGCGCATCAGCTGATAACTGCTGGAAGTCTCTACTTAAGAGTGAGTTCCAGGCAGATCCACTGGTCTTTGATGCCATGGAGAAGAAACTAACATTAGAGAAATTCCAGAAAGAGGTAGGTTATCACAATTAGTAGGCCTACACTTAAGAGGCAAAGTCTTGATGAAACTTGCATTCAGTAAGACAATCAACGGGTACCACAGATACATAAAATTGTTCTGGGCATTTGGATACCTCACTTGATTCAATACTACTACTGTATTTGAGCAAGATACAACATTTTACAATGTACATGAAAAAGGTAAGATTTCAAAAAAGCTCAAAGATCTATGTGGTCTTCCCATTCTCACACCTTTTGAAATTGGAGTCACTGTGCTGTGATGGCTTACATTCAAGTGGATGTATGGAAAGGAAAGTCAAATGAAATGTTGTTATTTTACAATTTACCTTTGTCATTCCAATGGATTGACAATTTACAGTTTAAAAAAATCCCTACCTACCCTATTTTTTTACACCAATCAAACAATTTTTTGGGGCCTACATGTAAGTGTAATGATACATTTGTGCATGGTTTACATGTATATACTCTGCATGGTTTGAAGTGTGAATTATTTCCACTCCATGCATCATTGCTGCTGGTTCCATAGGTACATGCCTACACTTTGACTCAAAAGAAGTATGTATGTAGTATTCATGCATTGCTTGAAAAACATATAATACGTACTCTCTCTGGCTCTATTTTCAAATTTGTGCATTCTGAAGATGTAAAAAAAAGTATTTTAGAGCTTGTATTCAACATTTTAGTTGTTTTGTAATGTTAGTTGATTCATTTTGACACAAAAATTGTCATATTTTTCATATGTTGAGCCTTAATTAATACAAACAGTAGAGTTTGCTAGTAATTAAAAAAAAAAGAAAAAAAAAGAAAGAAATCCCGACCTACCGACCCAATTGTTAAAATTCATTTGAGGGCAAGCAAACAATTTTTTATCTTGGCCTTAATTAGTAAGTTCACCCTGATTTAATAATTTTGAACTATACTGCGCCAAGAAAGTATCCTTACACTTGGAAAAATAATCACAATTTCAAAACTGAACCATATTGGGGTAAATTTGTTTTTGTAAAGATGCACTATCTAATCCTGCACATTATGACACCACATTGATTCCAATATGACCTCAAGAAGTAAAGTTACAAGCAACTTAATAGACGAAGGTCCAGTCTTAAAAGTGACAAATTGGCCTAGGCGCAAAAAGATTCCAACAAGCGCAACAAAGAGACTACACAGATTCTTCAATGAAGCCTTATTTAAAGCAGTATTTACTTTGGTTTTTACTTCTCTGTACTTTTCATAACTTGCATTTTATTTGTCAGCTCTTTTGCTTTAGTTTTCTTTTGTTACTTTTGTTTTAAATTAAAGGCATACACAAATTAGCCATTTACCACTCTCAAAACCAGATGTCTAGTCCGTGGAGGTTTGAATAGGCCAGTGTGTCACTTTTAAAACTGGACCTTCGTCTAATCAAATGCTTTTAACTTTGCTTCTTGAACTCACATTGGATTCAATGGGGTGTCAAAATGTGCCGGATTAGATAGTGCATCTATTAAAAAAACCAAGTTACCCAAATATGGTTCAGTTTTTAAATTGTGATAATTTTTCCAAGTGTAAGGATACTTTCTGGGAGCAGTATATTTTATGGTCTATCAATCTTCCTTGAATTTACAATAGGATCCAACAAGAATGATGGTGCATATATTGTGTGTCTTTAATTGCTGGTTGCATTGGTGTTGTTACAAAATGTGTTTCACTCATATGCATTATTCACCCACAATTCACAATACAGGGTGTATCAAAATTAAGTATACAGTTTGAAAAATGTCGCTAGATTCAAAAGTATGAGGTCTTTGGCAATTCTCTAGTTGATAACTTAATCAACATCTTGTCCTCCTACAGCTGAAAAATCACTGGTGTGTGACCATTAATAAGGATTTGGTGGCTACTTTTGTGAGCAGTACAAAAAGCAGTTCTTGTGAAGTCAATTGGGTTTAAATGCCCGGTGCTTGTTATTGTTGTGCAGCCAAGAGAAACATGCAGGTGTACAGATCATTTGTCCACATTGTTAGGGTTCCAATCCTGTGCATGTGTGAGTTACATAACACGTGACTTTTGGTAAATCTGGGCAACTATCTCCTTACATATGCTAGGTTTTACTTGACAAGGAGAATAGCAACATTAAAATGGATACTCATTGGTCATAGGCCAGTGATTTTTTCAGCTATAGGAGGACAAGATGTTGATTTTAAGTTATCAACTAGAGAATTTTGACCACAGACCTCATACTTTTTGATCTAGTGGCATTTTTCAAACTATACTTAATTTTGATACACCCTGTACATAATTTAATTTCACTAGATTGGCATCTTATAGTTTATTTGGCTTTTGGCTTATAATTGGCGAAAATTACTCAGTTTTTGTTACTGCATGTGTCAAAACACACAGCAAATGCCAGTCATGAATATGCAATGCGTATCTAGCGTAAGTGTGTGCATGATCTTCTATAGCAATACACAATGTTATGAGTCTCATTTCGCCAGTTATAAGCGTTATAAACCACACAAACTATAGAGACAACATGAAACGCTAAAGGATGCCCCCACAGGGATGCCATATCTTTTTATTGGCTGTTTTTAAAGCACTTGAATTGTAGAGGGCAGAGTTGCATAACCATTGCTGGTACCATCTGGTATCTTTGTCATGAAAAATTAGTCTAACATGAATTTCACTGAAGAATTGATATATATACAAGACAATAATGAATTGGCCAAATTTACAAGGGATCACAAAAGTAATGACAGACACATACAGAAAAATGACAAGTCATCCACATGGCAGTCAAGCATATTTGGCTAATTAATTTGGTCTTATATAAGTAGAAAATGTTCAGTTGAAAATGTTTTTTAAATTTCATTATCACTTTTAAGATACGTGAACTTTGCTCCATTATTGGAATCTTTACTTTGGATACCTTAAAATCAACAGAAAACTAACAGTAAATTATAATGGTGTGTGTGTGTGTGTGTGTGTACTAATTGGTAAATTTAGTTTGTTGCATATAGTGTAATAAATTGTCGACCTCTAAATTTACTAAAAAAATATATAAAAAGTTGTAAAATGAAAAATCATATTGGGGGAAAACAGGGATCAATGGGTCGACTTTGATTTGCATTAAATAGCTTTTGAAAATATCATGCCCAATTGCCTTGAAGTTCTAGTGTAATCTTTATTATTAGTAAGAGTATGCCTAAAAACAACAGAAAACATAAAAGTGTGTGTGTGTACTAATTGGTTGTAAATTTAGTTTGCAGATTATAGTGTAATAAAGTGTTTGCATCTAAACTTACTAAAAAATATATAAAAAGTTGTAAAATGAAAAATCATATTGGGGGAAAACAGGGATCAATGGATCGACTTTGATTTGCATTAAATAGCTTTTGAAAACATCGTGCCCAATTGCCTTGTAGTTCTAGTGTAATCTTTATTATTAGTAATAGTATGCCTAAAAACAACAGAAAACATCATAAAAGTCAGTAAACCTACATTGTAAATAGTTATAATGTGCAACTGTATAATTGGTTGTAAATTTAGATTGTTGCATTGTACCAGCGTACTAAACAAGTGATATTTAAAATAAGTTGCAAAATGCGGTATCCTTTTTTTAAATTTAAAATGGCTAGCATTAAATAAAATAAACATATTTAGTGAATAAACAAATATAATAAGCACAAGTAAATGTGAGGGTCTAAATGGGAAATAAATTTAGCAATGCTTGTGCCCAACTAATTGTGAGTCCATATAACCCTAAAATTTTGTAATGAAATCATATCTTGACAAAATAATTTTAGATTAAAGCATAATGAATTGGTTGCCATAACGGCCTAGCCTATTTGATGATTCTATGCATATATACTGATGACTCCATCATGCCTTCTTAATTTGGAAATGAATTTCGCAATTTTTAATGTTATGCAAAGTATGTATATTTTGTGATTACAAAAAATGACAAAAACTTTTTGGTAAATTGCTCTTTTCTCTATAATTGATTGTGTTCAGAATCCAGGGTTTGACTTCAGCGGAGCAGATATATCAGGCAATTACTCCGGTGGAGGCCCTCAGTTTGAAAACTGACCCATCCCAAAAGGACCCCAAAAGAATTAAGGCTAAAGGTCAGTTTGTTATCTATAACCTGTTACTTGGCATATTTGCATTTGAAAGGCACAATCCAAGATGTTCTGTTCAAATTTTTATTTTGACAAACTATGCCACCAAATGATAACAATTTTTAAGTCTTAGGCCAAAAAAAACATGTTTGTTTCCTGTAGCAGGTCAAATGCGAAATGCGGTTTTTTATTTTTATTTTTTTTTATAATCCATGTCTTCAAATGAAAAAATACCTTTTTTGCTCCAAATTGGAATGGAAATTTATAGTTGGTCTCTCTGACACACAAAAAAATCATATTTCTTCATATTCAAGATTAATCAAGAATATTTATGATCCCCTTTCAACCTGCAGATTAAAAAAGTATTAAAAAAATGTGTGATGTTTTCTCCAGTAGTTTTTCACTAAGCTTGTTTGTTGTGTGATGTGTAAATGTTTACTCCAGTAGTGTTTTATATTATTTTTTGCGATTTTTTTTTCCCCAAAAGTGACAAAAAAATCTAAATGCGCAAAAAAGCCGTCAAAACGAAATGCGCGCTACAGGAAACAAACTTGGTTTTTTTTGGCCTTATCCTTCCTTTCATATTGCATAGTCAAGTAAATACCAGATTGTGTCTTTTTAGATTGCTGTGCCATTTGCATGGTCTTTTATTAGCACATTTATTTTTGTTCCTAAAATCTTATTTTTGATACATTTTATGTTGGTCTGTGTTAATATAACAAATAAATGATTGTCCATTAATTGCAAGCAAATTCCTTTAAAAATAGACAACACAAGGAACTACAATGTATATAAACACAGCCAAATTAAAAAGTCTCCACTAGTTCCATCCCTATTTAATCAGAGTCTGATGAGTTTATGGCAAAATAATTTATATAATAATTTTCTATACACTCCTTCGAAGGTTGATACCAAATTTGATATTAAAAGTTTAATCATCGTGAGCATAGGAGCCGTTGTTTGGAAATTCGTGCAATTTTAAAAATGACAAATTATGAATTGACCACGCAAAAGACAATGCAGGGTATCAGCTTATTATGCGCACAATTGAAAAAGTGGGGTATTTGATTAGTATTTTGACATGCATGGGTAAACCTTTAACCTGCCGGCCTATTCAGGCGACATAATTCTTGGCACTCACGCTAGCTCCGCTACGTGATACAATTTCCTATATCATTTTTAAATTTGCACAAATTTCCAAACAATGTGTTGCGATGCTCATGATGATTAAACTTTTGATATCAAATTTGGTATCAACCTTCGAAGGAGTGTATAGAAAATTATTATATGAATTATTTTACCATAAACTCATCAGACTCTGATTAAATGGGGATGGAACTAGTGGAGACTTTTTAATTTGGCTGTGTTTATATTTATCTTTGTATGAAAGGTTGTCCAAGTAATGCAACACATTAATGATCTCAGGTAGCTCTCTCCTTAGGCTAATGCATGGCTAAATGCATGGCCAAGTGTGCTACTAAAGTGGGAGCAGACAGCATGTGAGTTGCCATATCCATGCCAAGGGACAGATTTAACACATGAATTGCTGCTTTATGCTTCGAAAAAAATAGTGCTAAAAGCTTATTTTGCAAGACGTGTGTCAATTTGCTTGTGGGATTGTTTTTTCTTTTATCCTTCATACATGTATGTAGATCGTAGATTGTCAATGTAGCACTTGTGTATTCCATATCATACTTACTTGATGTAGTGAAGAAAGTTCTATATCACTTGTAGCTGAGGACCAATACAGCCTGAAACATCAGATGAACCCATTTTATTTTTATATCACACCTGTTATCTAAGACTATTGAGGAAATCAAATAAGTTTTACTGTTCTGCATTCAAGTAGGATTCCCTTCTTGAATCAAATCATATAATTATTTTCTGTGCAGGGCAACTTTCTGCCAAAAACAGAATTGCTGTTTTGTTATTGCCTCAGTTCTAGTGCAATACAATGTAACTTTTAATTTATAGTGTGCAAGTTGAAGCATCCTGTGTTATCAGTTTACTCTAGAAATAATGGATCTTGGTGGCTCTTTTAATAGAAGAATTTTTGCAGCACAGAATATGTACTTTAAAAATAAATGACCCAAGCAATAATCATATCACAATGCTAGTGTTATATACTGCGCCAATAAAGTATCCTTACACTTGGGAAAATAATCACAATTTCCAAACTGAACAATATTGGGGTAAATTTGTTTTTGTAATAGATGCACTATCTAATCCTGCACATTATGACACCACATTGAATCCAATGTGACTTCAAGAAGCAAAGTTACAAGCATTTGAAACGAAGGTCCAGTTTTAAAAGTGACAAACTGGCCTATGCAAGGCGCAAAAAGATTCCAACAAGCGAAACAAAAAGACAACACAAAAGCAGTTTTTATTTCAGTTTTTGCTTCTCTGTACTTTTCATAACTTTCATTTTATTTGTCAGTTCTTTTTTTTCAGTTTTCTTTTGATCCTTTTGTTTTAAATTAAAGCCAAACGCATAAATTAGCCATTCACCACTCTCAAAACAGATGTCTAGTCTGTGGAGTTTTGAATAGGCCAGTTTGTCACTTTTAAAACTGCACCTTTGTCTAATCAAATGCTTGTAACTTTGCTTCTTGAAGTCACATTGGATTCAATGTGGTGTCATAATGTGCAGGATTAGATACTGCATCTATTAAAAAAAACAAATTTACCCCGTAACCAATATTGTTCAGTTTGGAAATTGTGATTATTTTTCAAAGTGTAAGGATACTTTATTGGCGCAGTATAGAAATAACGATTTATAAAAGGTTACAATACGTGTATGTGACCCTGGTGACTATGTAAGCATAAAGTGCAACCTTCATAACAGATCATGGTGATCTGTTGTAAGCACCGCTATGGGCAAAAATGATCAAGTGTTAGATAAGTGAAGGACTAAAAATTCTAAATAGAGTTGTATTTCTACATCAATCATTGCTCCAAGCCATGTTTTATATTGGAATTCCCATCCTATGTTTTGATTCTTAATGAGATATTTAGACATACCATTAAGTCATCTAGGGAACTGTTTCTGGTAATAATGGCAAATTCAAAGATGAATCTGATCATCACATCTTATTCCCATGATCCAATAAGACTTATACCCGGGTCATTGTTTGCTCGGTTAAATAGTACATTATAACATTTTCAGCCAGAAGTTGTGAAATGTCTGAAAGTAATTTGTTCATTTTTTTCTTTTTTATATATTTGCTTGCAGTACATAGAGCCTGGTCTACAAGTTTGATGCAGGAAGGATATCAGCTATAGAGTTATGAGGAAGTCCAAATATGATCAGATCTGATAGTTGAACAATTTGAGAACAAATGTGACTTATCACATAAAAACCTACCCATTGTATTCAGAAATGAAAATTCAGATTTAAAAACCAGGATAAACCACTTTTATTTAGCTTTAAAATTACACCTTGTAATCAGAATTCAGAATCAGATAAAATGTTTTATGAGACAAAAGAAGCTCAAAATTTCTTTTTATTTTCTTTATATTTTCTCATCTTCTTTCATTATCTGCAAATGAAGCCAGCTGACAATAGGTAGGTTTATTGATGGGTCACAAATAAAAGAAATAATTGTGAGTAGATACTGAGGTTGTCGTAATGGTGATGGGATAATGTAAGGCCGTCGGTAGACAGAAGGCGTTGGTGAAAAAAAATTGGATGAACAAATTGATTATTTTTTACTGTGCTTAAAAGAAAAAAAGAGCAAAATTGTAAAAATATTGTCAGATTATTAGATATTAGACGACAAGGGTGTATCTAATCAAAATTGTGTAAGATTTCTATAAGGCCAAGTAAAATAAATAACATGTATATCCTCCGAACTTTCTCAAAATTTAGCGAGGAAAGCCCTTATTATTTGTTACTGTGTTATAAATTAACCATTCATATCTGTAAAATTGTAATTGCAAAGGCTTTGTCAACACTCATAAAAAATGAGGAGGCCCCTAATTTGTTATTTCGCCAAGCCCTACCCCTAGCTGGAAGAAAGTGTTTATAAATGATAAACAAGAACTTCTATACATGTACATGTTTTTGTTTCACAACCATTTCAGAAACAAAATAAGGGAGCAAATAAGAAAAATAAGAAAAATATTGGAAAATCTCCCAAACTCGGTGAGGGCAGGGACAATATACATGTTATTTATTTTAATTGACCTAAAGCTATATTTTATTCACCTCATAATAGGTGAATAATAACAACATGGTTGTTTGATATAGAATATACATGTATGCATGCAGTCATTGCCATCAATCTGTCTTGAAATTGGGGTGGGGGGAACTGGCTTGAATTGTCAAAAAGTGGTTAAAAAGAACAAAATGAAAAGCATTTTTGAAAAAGTAAGTCAAATTTTGATCAATTATTCCCTTTTTAAAAATATTTTATTTATATCAGTGTTGATAAACGATTATGCCAGGGGATTGAGCAAGTTTTGGAAAAACACTAAAATCCTCTAATGTATATGCATGACTTTGCTACTGGTATTTTCAACAGAAGAAAATAGTATCTTCAATACAAAATATTTTCATTCTAGGTATTGTAAAGTACCTGTTTCTTGTGTTGCTAAATGATTCACCGTATTCCTGTTAGCTACAGAATCAAAAACTAAAAGCTGCAAGATTTGCAAATATCACTCCAATGTTTCAATTATACTGCAGCTTTGAGACACAAAATGCAAAATCAATGTAAAAGTTGTAAAATGTAATGATAAAGATTGAAACATTTGTTGTACAGTACATACTTATATTATTGGATCTTAAATCGCTGGCAGTCGTAGCACAAATATTGTCAATAATCGTTAAAGTAATGGCTGTCAAGCATCGCACAAATTGATCAAATTGTGGATTACCATACTGGTTTTGCTATTTCTTGCAATCATTGTTTGAATTTTGTACTATTTTAATTGTGATATTTGTGTTATACATATATTTCTAATCGCACAATCAAAATTCTTTTTGTATGTTTTTATCCAACTCATATTGTTTGTATATGTATATAAAGGGCTACCTTCTTGAGAAAAGGGCAATTTCTGTACGACATTGTATTGTAAACAATGCAATAAAAAGTTTACTCTCCCTTCATGGAAAAAAACAACAACCTGTAGTGATTTACATTGTGCAATAATACACCAAGCATAATACAGAAGGAAGCAAAAGTTATACAGTAAAAGCAACCTAAAGAGGAGGGTCTTTAGGGTGTTGTGAGCACTTTTGAGGAACCAAGAAGGCCTATAATTCCACTCTGCTCAAATTTGAGTGTATACCTGCTGGTGATAAATGTTTTCTAAAAGTTTAAACTGAATTTCAGCACAACAAATACAACTATCCTTGAATTTTCGATATGTGACACATTATCTTCATCAGAAGAAGTTGTATGATGTTGTGTTGGACTTCCCCTTTTGTTGACCATTTGCAAATTTTGGTTGTGTAAGGGCTTTGTATAAAGTTGAAATTTGCCAGAACTAAATCGTGATCAAGGACTAGTAGAACACCCTCATTTGACCAAATGTTACCAATAGTAAGCCAAGGGGCAAGGCCAACACAACATCATGGTACTTCTTCTGATGAAGATATGTGTCCGGTATCGAAAATTCAAGGTTAGTTGAATTTGTTGTGCTGAAGTCAGTTTAAAAACTTTTACAAATTATTCCACTCTTAGCAGTCCAATAATATCAATATGCAGCTGACTCTGGTGTTGGGCTGTACCATAGATGGCTATAGTTTTTAGGTTTTTTTGGTGTTTTTTTTAAATAAAGAAACTTACTTCTCATTTTCTAAGTCTACCTATACAAAATAGTACTGGAAGCTGATCTTGGGTTTTGATGGTTATTACTTTAGGCTGATAAGGGTACTGTGCCTGACCATATAGAGGTGCATCCCAGGATGATGCTAAATGGTAAAAAAGGTGTGTCTTGGGCAGAGACTTTTTGTAAAGCCCACTGATCTTATGTATAATTGCACTATATGTTTTCTTTTGGGGCAGCAGAAGAGAAGGTGCTCAACATTATGAGCATTGATATTGTTTCTTTAAAAATAAGTTTACCAAACATATAAACACAGGCACACAAAATCAATAAAAGTGAAAAACTTGTAAATACATGTAGGCATGAACTTTTGAAGAAATAAAACTACCTCAGGTGTATTTTCTTGCTCTGTGTGTGTGCAAATGTGAAATTATATGTTTTCAAAACTCAGGTATATTATTCATGTCTCATTTGATAGAACTTTACCAAACATATCACGAAAGTCTCAGACATTGTATTCTTAATCCATAGTAAAGTTAATTGTAAAGTTAAAGTGTATTACATGTATTTATGCTTTATATACAGGGTTCCTAGCCACTTTGGGGAGATCAGGGAAAATGAAAACCAATTTTCCAGAAAGGAAAAACTGGTGAAATTTGAGACAAACAGCAAAATTCAGGGAAATTGAAAATCAAATTTCTAGACAGGGGAAAAATGGTAAAAGTCAAGGAAAGGAAAACGCAGGGAATTTGATTGGCCCAAGAGGGCAATTACTTTTTACCCTTCCAAATGGAAAAGTCCCAAATATTTGTTATTGAATTTTGGAAATGTCAGGGAAAAGTCAAGGAAATTAGTTTTTTTGGAAATGCTGGGAACCCTGTTATAACCTTACAATGCATTGCAGTTAAATGTACAAAAATAAATTTCTTGTTTGTAAAATTAGGCTTCTTGTTAATTGGTGTGTGACTGTACAAGTTTGAGCCCCTAGCTACATGTAGGCTTCTTGCTAGCTGGTGTGTGACTGCAGAAGTTGGAGCCCCTGCAGTGCCATAATTCAGTTGAATTTTGAAGAAGAAAATTGACTCTACCTTAGCCAGAAGTCACTATTTTTATATGAATGTGTGGTGGTTGTGCTTGTTACTTACATAGTGTATAACATGTGATGCTCATTTGAACACATGTTCTATCATACCTTTTTTGGTTTTTAAACTGTTATAAAAGTGTTATAATGAGAAGATTTTAAGGTACTTATAGATGAGTTGACTTCTAACGTCAATGCCTGGCAGTATGCACACGCATCATCACAATTTCCATTGTTTTTTGCCTGGCAGTATGCACGCGCATCATATTATGCTCAGGGCTCATGTTTTTAAAACTCACGCCACATCACAATAAGACTATTGAACAGTGTAGTGGTTGCATGGGGTTCACTCAAGCATAAAGATATACCAGTCCCTTGCCTTTGTTGATAAACATTGAGGTCAACTCATCTATAAGGTAAAAGTATTTTCCATGCAATGACTTGTTACCAAAAGAAACCATCTTAATTGCCAAATTATATGTCAATTTGTACTTTTATATTGGGATAATGTAGATTGAAACTAGTGTATTCGTAAGCTTTTGAAACAAGCCGTGATTAAATCCTGATGTAAAATGCTGTAATATTAGAATCTGGTCTTGAATTATAAAGATACAAGTTAGCGGTCCTTTTACATTTTTGTATTCCAACTAATCCATCATGTAAATTTTGCCAGCTCTCTAAATGTAAAAGAGTGAAACCCCACTCGTTTAGAGTAATCTAAGAGACCACTCTAAAAAGAGTGAAATTTCACACCCTTTTCCTATGATTCATGGGGCATTTTTTTGTCCTTGTTATTTTGAAACCTTTTCATTTAGAAAGTAAACAAGTTCAGTTTAACAAAGTGAAATACACTTTTAAGAAATTTAATATAGATAAAGCAGAGAAGTCCTGGAAGCATATTTGAGTACTTGAATTTAGTACTTGAATATAGTATAACAGCTTTTCTGACACCGGAAAGAAACAAGACATTGGTACATGAGTGTTTACAGAGATATACTTGTGCATCTTTTTTCCTGTAAGATGCATCTTGTTCATTTGTGTATCATCTGTGCGCTCATAATTACTATTTCATGTGTAAGGTTTACTCACATGCGATGCCATATCTTCATTAAGAAAACAACACTCTGCTGGACGAAAGGTCCTCCTCATAATATGAAATTGGTAATTCTTTTCAAACTTGACTTTTTTTGGATATTTGTAATGTTGACACATGTCCTAACTTAAATCGAAATTGAAACAGCCAAATTCGTTGTGTTTGTATATATATCAACAGATCAATTTTTATATAATGTGGAAATAATTATGTAATTACCACATTAAATTCCCCGTAAAGCTGCATGTTAAAACAGCCAAAATACCTGGGGTTTCTGTCAGTTTACATCGGCTTTTTAAAAATGGACAGAAAAAATGGCTTTTTAAAATGGACAGAAATGGACAGAAACCCCTCCTGATAGTTATTTCTTAAATTATTTCATAAATTTTGGTTAAGAATAACAAAATTGAAATTTGATGGAATTGTATATTATTTTTGGTAAAGAAAAACAAAATTAAAATGGAAATTGTATATGGTGGCTTTCAATTAAAGCCACAATGATGATGGGTAACATGTGTGGATATTGGCACATTATTTTGTTACCCGAATACAAATAATGAAGTCATCTGCAGCTCACTGGTAATGGGATTCTGGAAATATTTATGCAAAAAATTAATGTCAATCATGTATTGTTTTGTATATTCGGGTCTTATCGATCGGTTCCTATGGCATATCATGTATTTACCATAGTAAATCAGTGGGGGAAACTGATCTTGTGAGCTCAAGTTACTAGCATGTAATATTGCACCAGTGTAAAGTTATCAATAAATTGACATCATGTTGAACGTGAAAGAAACATTTCTATTCTGCCTGTTGATTCAGTTTAGAGATGTCTAATGCATCTGCATCAATTTATTTTCTGACAATGATACCTGTACTTTTTTAAATGTCAGATGGTAATAAAAGTTAATAGTAAAATGAAATAATGGTACTGAGACTTGGAAATTGAAACCTCAATTCTTAAGTCTGTCAGTTTATATCGGCTTTAAATGGACAGAAACTCCTCCTGATAGTTATTACTATAATAGTATTTCATATATTTTGGTAAAGAATAGCAAAATTAAAATTTGATGGAAATTGTATATTATTTTTGGTAAAGAAAGACAAAATTAAAATGGAAATTGTACAATGATGATGGGTAACACGTGTGGATATTGGTACAGTATTTTGTTACCCGAATACAAATAATGAAGTCATCTGCAGCTCACTGGTAATGGGATTCTGGAAATATGTATGCAAAAAATTAATGCCAATCATGTATTGAAAGAATTATTGTCAATCATGTATTGTTTTGTATATTCGGTTCTTATAGATCGGTTCCTATGGCATATCATGTATTTACCATGGTAAATCAGAGTGGAAACTGATCTTGTGAGCTCAAGTTACTAGCATGTAATATGGCACCAGTGTAAAGTTATCAATAAATTGATATCATGTTGAACGTGAAAGAAACATTTCTATTCTGCCTGTTGATTCATTTTAGAGATGTCTAATGCATCTGCATCAATTTATTAACCTGGTTTTTTTTTTAAATGTCAGATGGTAATAAAAGTTAATAATAAAAAGAAATAACGGTACTGAGACTTGGAAATTCATACCTCAATTCTTAGTCTTAGTCTTGAATTTTAGTCTGCCACATTTGTTCGAAATAAAGTATTACAATGGACAATGTTATTTGATGATTTATAGACTTATTTGTCTGTCTAGGCTGTGAAATTTAGTCCCATATGCATGGCAATAATTGAATTACTTAAAGAACCCACCAGAAATAAGCTAATATTCGATATTATATAAGACCTTGTAGGGTTATAGCTACTCTAGCTGTATTAACCTCGGGGAAAACATGTTCATACTTTCTATGGCTGATCAAGTAAAGGGAATAAACAAGATATACAAGAAATGTCTCTGCGTCAGTGGCGTAACTAGACATTTTCATTTGGGGGGGCAAGCAGGGGCAATCATACTACATGGGGGGGCAGGAATCCAGCACCTTTTGGCGACAAAAGAAGTGTATGGTACAAATGCGCGCGAAAATTTTTGGCATATTGAAGCTAAACTGGTGACATATGGTAAAAAAAAGTGGAATAAATGCGCGTGAAGCGCGCAAAAATTTGTGTTTTTTAAGGTTAAAATGACCAGATATGAGGTTAATTAATAACTCTCAGAAGTAGGCCTACTTTAACTTTTTTCATTGGAAACAGGGGCAAGGGTTCAAAATGGGGGCTCCAGCCCCTGCCCCCCCCGCGGTTACGCCACTGCTCTGCGTAAGAGAAAGATAGAGCCACAACTTTCAAAATCTGAGCTCTTACTTCGAAAACTTGGGGAAATGCATTATTAAATTAATAACAAATATGCATGTTGTAAAATTTAACTAGTCATTGTGCTGTTAGACTGATCTCTACTTAGTAATTAAGCCGCGACGACGTATCCTTTATAGTGCAGACAAAGTACGAGTATACTTGCTAAAAGTGAAATCAATTATGCTTTACCAGAATAATTTATATGTCATTGGTCCTGCAGAACTGACACCTTCTCCAGTTCTCCTACAGGTTTGACGATCACGTGACAATTCGAATCATATCGAAATATCACGTGCTCTATAAAATATCAATATCGATATCAATACTATTCGTCAATTCAGCCCCAAACCAATTCGCCCACATGCTAATTCGAACCCTGTATATTGATGTACAAAATAAGTTGGCCAAATTGAACAGCTTTGAACTATTTCGTGATTTTCTCCATAACCGTTGTTTTTACACCAAATCTGCATATTTAGATGCCTTGATGTCTTGCATTCGGTCACAAACCAATTCGTTGTACTTTGTGCACTTAACCCTCTATCTTTTAAACCAAATATCCTAAAGAGTCGTGTGATATGTCGAACTTTTCCTCTGGTCATAAAGAACAAAAAAGTCAGCGTTCGCGTATCTGTACGTAGCCGCAGTTTGTGGCCCTCACAACACGGGCTTCCGGTGAGCTGCCGGTCCTCGGAAATGGAATATTACTGATAAATATATAAAGATGGCAAAATCAGTAAACCAGTTTAAGTTACAAATAAAGAAAAGTCTAATAAAAAATTACCCCGGGGGGGCACTCAACTTTAGAAGTGACGGGTATGTGCCTACCGGTATCGCAAAGTAGGGGCCTATCGGTAACAAAGCGTTATTTTAAAAAGGGGTCATTGGGTACAAACAAAATCAAAAGGGGGTCATTGGGTATAATATTTTGAAAAAAGGGGGTCATTGAGTATAAGATTTCAAAAAAAGGGTCATCGGGTAGAACATTTTGAAAAAATGGAGCAAAATTTTGTAAGTTTCGGCATAATTTGGAAAAAATGGAGCAAAATTTGAAAGTTTCGGCATTATTTTGTTGCATTTTGATGATGCTCTTCTTTTAATTTTTAATTATTAACTAATCGTTTTGTAGCCAAACCTTACCATTTATATATGTGGGGGAGTGGGGTGTGTGTGTGTTAACTTATATATATAAATTTAGATATATAAAGAGTCGCCGTTGAGTAGTAATCAATGAGGGATTAACAGGGAATACTTTTATCACTCTCTTAAAACAGAGAATCCGGAAAGAGGTTTATGAATATTTTTTTTTCATATTTCTCAACATGTCAAAGCCGGCAGATCTGTCACATCAATCGGGATTTTGCTGACTCGCACTTTCGAAACAGAAAGACATGAACAGAGAAGCATATATAACATGTATAAACAGAGATTTTTTTATATTTTTCAACATGATGTGCAACAAAGCCGGCAGATTTGTTACTGGATACGTTATTGATCTTAAAAATAGAAGAAATATACATGGCGGCAGTGTACCGGCCTATATTTGCGATGATATCCATTATACCAGAAGAAAAGATATTGGTAAAGGTAAACTTTGAGCCTCTCTCAGTGGATTGAAATGGATCAGGTGCATAAAAGTATGTTATTATTGGTATACTTATAGCTACATATGGTCTTGAGTACTTTGATTATTTTACTGAAATTCAAATATGGGTATTGTTTTGGCTAGTGATTTCGATAAGCATTTTACTAAACATTGCTACCACTTTCCTTTAAACAATTCACTGAAATTACAGTTGACGAAGTTCTAGAAGAACTTGGTTCTGCGCAAAAAGCACGCGGTCTTGATAATATTTGTACTAGGTTATCGTATGGCAAGGATGCATTGCTGCTATCCTCTATGAATTTTAAATATGTCGTTGAAACAAGGTTATTTCCCGGATGATCTTAAAGTTGCAAGTGTTATCCCAATTTTATAAGTGGAAAGCAAGAGGAAGTTCCATTTCAATTAGACCGATTTGCTCCCAATTTCTTGAGAAGATCGTCCACAAGCAGTTGTATTAATATATCACTGAAAATAATATTTTATAGGAATGCCAATCTAGTTTTCGCCAGCATTATTCTACCAGCATACCAGCAAAGCTCTTCTTCAAACTGTAGATAAACGCCCGGATAAACGGAACATGACAATTGACAGTGGAAACAATATTGGTACTGTTTTTGTTGAATCTACAAGGCATTTGATTAATCACAATTAGCCTCTTTTATTTAACGGACATTGAGGATATTGAGAATAACCGGTTCGCCGTCATATCCAAACAGCCGAACCCAGTCACGGTTGTTTGGTGGGGTCTCCATTTATTAAAACATTACATATAAATGTTTAATTCTATACCTGGACAATACCAACAGCTAATATACACATATCTTTTTAGCTATTTTTAAGATGGATTTAATTTCGTTTCTTTAACAACTTAGTTATCTTTTTCTGCTTTTTTTTAAATTCCAGACACTGTATATTTGTGTGCAAATTGAGGGCGCTATTTACATTGATTTTAAATTTAATTTAGCCAAGTAATATCAGTTACTAGTATTCTTTGTGACATTTCATAATAAAAAGATTTTTGAAAATTTCCTTGCTAAAAATATTTGTTACTAGTTTTCTGATGTTTTAAAGCCATATTATAACATTTGCTGATGAGGATGCCCTCAATATTTTTATATAACTACATGTATATACCCTGTTGTTGTGATTATGTGGACATTCCTTAAAACCATAATCATGTACCAAAGCGCAACACAACATTGGAACGCTACAAACGGCGCCAGCAAGATGGCGAAACAATGGATCAGTTCATAACAGCACTGAAATCTTTGGCTCAAGACTGTGAGTATGGAACACTTAAAGAAAGTATGATAACAGACATGATCATAACTGGAATTACACCAGATGTGCTCCGATCGCGCCTACTAAGGCAAGAAGATTTGACTCTCAGCAAAGCCATAGACTTTTCCAAATCCCATGAACTGAGCAACCAGCATGTACAAAACTTTAAATCCTCATCGTCGTCAAAAATAGAGACAATACAACCATCGTCATTCCAATGTAGAAAATGTGGAAAGAAACATTCAGCAAGACAGTGTCTAGACTATGCCATAGTCGAATTTTATTAAAAATATGTTATTATTAGTCATGATGAACCCATTTCGTTGATCTCAAAATTATACTGATGTTTATTAAAATTAAAGTATTCAATAGTAAAATGGTCATAAAGAGTTAAAAATATCAGATGATTAGTGACAATAAAAGTAATTGAATGCAACATTATCTTGCATAATTATAACGGCTCACTTTAATACTGAACAATTCTGATTTTGGAATCTACCAGTTTATTGATAGCGAACCCCGAAATTTCGACTATGAACTTTGAATTGTAAGCAGAACTTTACCCCTGGACTTTGCTCTCTAAAACACACTGTCAAGCATACTTGTTTATCAGTCCATTA
The DNA here is from genome assembly GCF_039555335.1 of Amphiura filiformis. NCBI lineage: Eukaryota > Metazoa > Echinodermata > Ophiuroidea > Amphilepidida > Amphiuridae > Amphiura > Amphiura filiformis. Next base: position 50,148,685 of record NC_092628.1, on the reverse strand, counting down.
ACCACAAGTACTAAGCATGGACGCGCTAGATGTTTGATGAGAGATTAACTTTCGCGTCAACACAAAAGCGCCGCAAATACCACAGACAGTTGTTTACGGTGTAGTTAATGGTAATGGCGCGGGCCCAGACGATTTAGACCATAGCGAGGTATGGGCGACCAATCACAAGGCAGATCCATTTAAAGATGCATTACATCATGGACAATTTTAGTTAGGCCAGAAATTGGCCTAACTCTCCATAGAGTCCCGTGTTAAAAATCTTAACCGCAAGGCAATGTCAGTAGTCCACTTGGGAAGCTAACAAACAGAGGGAGTAGGGTGACTGATCAGATGTGAAAATCTATCAATTGTGCACACATTAATTAAATCAGAGTTTTAAGCTTAAATACAATATCCAGAGTATGCACAATGGGCAAGTGGACTACGGGGTAGTCTAGACAGTGTCCAGCGTATGGAAAAACATGCAGCAAGTGTGAGAAACCCAATCATTTTGCAGCTATGTGCCGGACAAAGAACTCTGAAAACTGTGAAATACAGGCAGCAAGATACAAGAAAGCCAGGAAACAAGAAAATTTTCTACAAAAAAGGAAGACGCATGCACCACTTAGAGTGTGACAACAGAGAAAATGTGGACAGTGCCAGCACCCAGCTATGGCACGATTTAGGGTGTAATTTCTGTGTGAGGATTTTGTGCCGCACTCACTTTACCGCCCTCTACAGTCTCTCCACATTTTTATGTATTATATTATTTTGTGATTGGATTTCTTTTGTTTTATATTGTTTTGTGAGGCGATTATTTGCAGGAGAGATAAAAAACCCACTATTTTATGTTTTCTATTATTTTGTGATTGGATTTCTTTTGTTTTATATTGTTTTGTGATGCGACCATTTGCAGGAGAGATACAAAAAAAACCACTATGTTATGTTTTCTATTATTTTGTGATTGGATTTCTTTTGTTTTATATTGTTTTGTGAGGCGATCACTTGCAGGAGAGATAAAAAAACCACTATGTTATGTTTTGTATTATTTTGTGATTTGATTTGTTTTGTTTTATATTGTTTTGTGAGGCGATCATTTGCAGGAGAGATAAAAAAACCCACTATTTTATGTTTTCTATTATTTTGTGATTGGATTTCTTTTGTTTCATATTGTTTTGTGATGCGATCATTTGCAGGAGAGATAAAAATAACCCACTATGTTATGTTTTGTATTTTTTGTGATTGGATTTCTTTCGTTTTGTATTGTTTTGTGATGCGATCATTTGCAGGAGAGATAAAAAAACAACCCACTATTTTATGTTTTCTATTATTTTGTGATTGGATTTCTTTTGTTTTATATTGTCTTGTGATGCGATCATTTGCAGGAGGGATAAAAAACCGCTATGCTATGTTTTGTATTATTTTGTGATTAGATTTCTTTTGTTTTATATTGTTTTGTGATGCGATCATTTGTATGAGAGATAAAAAACCACTATGTTATGTTTTGTATTATTTTTTTATTACAAAATAAAACAAAACATAACATAGTGGTTTTTTATTCTCTCCTGCAAATGATCGCCTTAAAATAATATAAAACAAAAGAAATCCAATCATTTGCAGGAGAGATAAAAAACACTATGTTATGTTTTTTTTTAAATTATTTTGTTATTGGATTTCTTTTGTTTTATATTGTTTTGTGAGGCGATTATTTGCAGGAGAGGTAAAAAAAACACTATGTTATGTTTTGCATTATTTTGTGATTGGATTTCTTTTGTTTTATATTGTTTTGTGATGCGATAATTTGCAGGAGAGATAAAAAAACACTATGTTATGTTTTGTATTATTTTGTGATTGGATTTCTTTTGTTTTATATTGTTTTGTGAGGCGATCATTTGCAGAAGAGGTAAAACAACATTATGTTATGTTTTGTATTATTTTGTGATTGGATTTCTTTTGTTTTATATTGTTTTGTGAGGCGATCATTTGCAGGAGAGATAAAAAACCCAGTATTTTATGTTTTCTATTATTTTGTGATTGGATTTCTTTTGTTTCATATTGTTTTGTGATGCGATCATTTGCAAGAGAGATAAAAAAAACCACTATCTTTTGTAGTTTTTGTGTGTTTTTTACAGTTGTTCCATATAATAAAGAGTTACAATAATCAATTCGAGAAATAACAAGTGAGCGGACAGCATGGTTGCAAGTATCTTTATCAATATAACAGCGAATGCGTCCTATATTACGAAGATGATAATTTAAAGAGCGAGAGACAGCAGATATTTGAGATGACATAGACATGGTTGAATCAAAAAGAACTCCAAGGTTGCGTACAGAATCAGATGGTTTGATTATTGTTCCACATACGTTAAGAGTTGGTTCATATATATATTTCAAATTATATGCAGAGCTAGCAACAAAGAATTCGGTTTTATCTTCATTCAGTTTAAGCTTATTTACATTCATCCAATTCTTGATTTCAGCAATACATGAATCCAATTTGAAAAGAGCAGTTACACTATCTCCAGGTATGCGGAGATTAAATTCTGTATATATTTGCGTATCATCTGCGTATATGTGATAGTTCAATCTGTGTTTCTGGATAATTTTTCCAAGTGGGTATGTGTAGTAGCTAAACATCCCAGGACCTACCACTGATCCCTGGGGTAGGCCAAATTCCATTGTTTGAGTTTTAGAAAAATCACCACCTATACCAACTTGGCTATTGCGTCCTTTGAGGTAGGAGAGTATCCAGGATCGCACGGCTCCATTAATGCCAAGAGATTTTTCAAGTCTATCATTCAAAATATCAAAGTCAATAGTGTCAAAAGCTGCACTTAGATCTAATAATACAAGATAAACAGCTTTTTTGTTGTCCAGTGCACATAGGATATCATTTTTCACTTTCAGAAGAGCAGTTTCTGTTCCATGATTAGGCTTGTAAGCAGATTGGTAAGGCTCCAGCAAACAATTTGTAGACATATGGGAAAACATCTGTGACATAACACATTTTTCCATAATTTTTGAAAAACATTTAATATTGGAGACAGATAAATATTAAAGATAAATATTTAAGGTCACGAATACCGAATCAAATTGCGGAATCACAACTGATTCAGTGTTTTCAGACCCGATTCAGGGTTTCCAAGCCCGATTCAAGGTTTCCATATAGCTAAACCCTGGAATGGGGAGCGAAACTAGGGTTTTGCGGCTAAACCCTGGTTTTGCTCGCAATTCCTAGGAATAGCCCCAAACCATAGAATCGCTACCCGATTTGAGTTTTACGATAAACCTAAGATTTGGAGGCTATACCATGGTATTGTTAGCTATTCCTAGGAATAGCCTTCAAAACTCTAGAATTGCTCCCCGATTTGAGTTTCACCGTGCTAAACCTAAGATTCGGGGGCTATACCCTGGTTTTGCAGGCTATTCCTAGGAATGGGCTTCAAAACCTTAGAATAGCTACCCGGATTTGAATTTGCTTGGCTAAACCCAAGATTCGGAGGCTATACTATAGTATTGCTGCCCATTCTTAGGAATGGCCTGCAAAACCCTAGAATTGCTACCCGATTTGAGTTTTGGTGAGCTATTCCTTAGTTTGGGGAGCAAAACCCAAGAATGGGCTTGCGAAACCCGGGTATAGCGACCGATTCTTGGGTTTTGCTCGAAATGATACACTTATGCTTCCATAGGCGCAGTCCTATTACAAAATGGACACCCTGTTGCATTTGCTTCCAAAGCATTTACCGATGCTCAAACGCGATATGTCCAAATAGAAAAGGAGCTAACCGCGATTGTGTTTGGATGTAAAAAGTTCCATCAGTACATATTTGGAAGACAAATACAGGTAGAAACTGATCACAAGCCTTTAGAAGCTATATTCAAGAAACCATTGTATGAAACACCCCATAGACTGCAACAAATGCTCCTTACACTTCAAAAATATGAACTAGAAGTAGCATACGAAAAAGGAACAAACCTATTCATTGCAGACTGTCTCAGTCGCAACTATCTACCACGAGTAGAAGATGATGTAGATGTAGAAGAAATACCAAACTGCATCATAAACACACTTCCTATGTCAGATGAAAGATTAGAATCAGTGACAAAAGAAACAAAGAAAGATCAAACACTGACAAAACTAAAAGAAACAATCCAAAATGGTTGGCCAGAAAACAAAAAAGATGTAGACCCACAAATACGCCAATATTGGGATTTCAAAGAGCTTCTATCACTAGAAGAAGACTTGATTTTCAAAAATGACAGTCGTGATTCCCAAAAGTTTGTGGAAAGATATGATTCAACGCGTACACACAGGCCACCAAGGGATAGAAAAAAAACTGGCTAGAGATATCATGTACTGGCCAGGCATGACTTCACAAATAACAGATTCAATTCAAAGATGTGAAGTATGCAACACATTCAGAAACAAAAATGCTAATGAACCAATGCTAGGCCATGAAAAACCAAAACGGCAATGGCAAAAAGTAGGTTCTGATCTCTTTGAACTAGATGGAAAGACATATCTGCTAATTGTAGATTACTATTCTAGCTTCTTTGAAATCAATCAACTCAATAGTGCAAAAAGCTGCGGCGTTATCAAATACTGCAAAGAACATTTTGCTCGTTATGGCATACCTGATGAATTCATATCAGATAATGGACCATGTTACTCCTCACAAGAATTCAAACAATTCACTAAGGAGTACAACTTTGTACACAAAACTAGCTCCCCAGGATTTCCAAAAAGCAACGGCAAAGCGGAAATTACCGTCAAGATAGCAAAATCACTCTTGACAAAAGCAAAAAATGACAAACAAGATCTATTTTTAGCTTTACTCAACTACAGAAATACCCCTAATTGAAGGATTAGATGCATCACCATCTCAATTACTTAAGGGAAGAAGAACAAAAACACTCCTACCTACAAATGACAAGCTCCTAAAACCAAAAACGCAAAAGAAAGTTCACGAAAAGTTGAAAGCAAAACAAGAAAAGCAAAAAACTTTTCATGACAAAAACACCAAATCTCTGCACATTAGTACCTGGAGACAATGTCAGAATGCAATCACCAAGAAATCCTAAAATTTGGAAACAAGCCACAGTGAAAAGAAAGTGTAAGGAACCAAGATCATACATTGTTACTTCCGATGGAGTTGATTATCGCAGAAATCGTAAATAATCTGATCAAAAGTAAAACAGACAAATACACCATCGCTGATTACTATACAGATGATGAAGAAAACAATGATGATATAAATCCTAATCAAAATCCACCACCTGAAAACTCTAATCTCAAAAACTACATTACTAGATCAGGAAGAGAAGTCAAACCACCTCAAAAATATAAAGATTATGTTTAAATTTCTATTTCTTAAAAATTATAAGGGGATAGAGAACACTTGTGACCTATATAATTTTACCTTGTTGCTACTGTGACTATACTATGATAAATTAAACTTTCACCAGTAGTTGTCAACAAACTTTATGACCATTATGTTTATATAATTGTTTTGGTCCCATAAGATTCAATTGCACTTTTAATTCCAATATTCATTTGTGAGCAAAAACAGCCAACAATTTGTAAGGTATCTGCAATTCCAAGTATCAATCAATGCTACAAATATTTGGTATATTAATAATGTTTATAGTAGTATGTTAACTTTTCAACAGCTGCCTATTTGGATTTAACATAACATGTTTTTATAAGTAACCAGTCACCTGAGATAAATGTTCATAAGTTTATACCATTTATACCAAAAGAACTCTTATTCTATAACTGAAAATAATCTTTTCAAGGTTCAATTTAAAAGAGAGGAAATGGAGTGCTAAATCTTATTATTTGTATCAATATCAAAAAACATATAACCTTTATAACAATTTGGATGAGTGTTATAATAACACATTATTATGACTAATAAGACTTTACCATTATTAAAGCTACATTTGCTAAAGTCATCAAAAGTCATCAACCTTTGAAAAACAAAGAAAGAAATGTTTTTATTTAATTAACTTGAGAAGGGGGATGTTGTGATTATGTGGACATTCCTTAAAACCATAATCATGACGACAAACACTTTCTGCTTCCTTCCCATTTGGATCTGTACAAAACCAGACATTACAAACAAGTGTTTTAGAACATCATGACCGTATATGGTTATGACTAACTTCTCTTAATTATAATATAAGAATCATCCAATGAGAAACCTATATTTAATATTAATATTCATAAGACCATACCTGATAACCATGCTTGATAATATAATCAAATCACTTGTATTTGAGATCATGAAGAATCAACAAGTCTAATAAAATACTACAATAGTAAATATATATATTGAGTCTGGAAGACCATCATTCCTTAGCAATTTGCAAAATTGCTAAGGTCTGTTTCTGTCAAGTTCTTTGTTTCTTTCTTTCTTTCTGTCAATCTTATAATGAGCCACCGTAGCCATATGCTTTGAGTCATAGGACCATTGGGTGGGGGGACAAATGAAACATGATCAACTTCAGGTCAAAGGTCATCCACTTCCTGTCAATGGCCAAAAACGTGATTTCACTAAAATGCTACTTCTTCCACAAATTATACAGCACGATGATGGCACTTGGGTACATGCATCAGCTATACCCAGTGTCTAAAAGTTAATGTTCAGAATTGGGGTCAAAGGTCATTAAGGGGATACTTCCGGTATATGACCTAATGCCCTAAAATCCTGCTGCTGTCGCAAATATATATGGTACAACAATGTTACTTGGTCATCAGGACCAATAGCTGGTGGCACAAATGTCACGTGACCAACTCAAGGTCAAAGGTTATGGAAAGGTCATTATGGCCGAAAATGTTATTTCCTGTTATTTTTACTAAAACTGCTACTCCTTACACAAATTACACAGCAAGATGATGTCACTTGACGCATGCATTAGCCTTGAGGTCAAAGGTCATACGAAGGTCATTATGGCTGATGCTGATTTTCTGTTATGTTACTAAAAATGCTAAGTCATTCCACAAATTATAATATAGCATGATAACATTACACATTGTATTCATCCATTGGGGTCCAAGGTCATTGGGGTCAAAGGTCATGCAGATATTACTTCCGGTATGTAGAAAAATACCTTAGGAAGTCGCACTCTAATAGCGCATGACCAAAGTTGCACAGAAATATTTACATGAATATTGAATAATTTTTGGTTAACAAAATGATTTCACAACTATGGAAAATAATTATGTAATATAATTAATAATTATAAGGCCAAATAAAAAAAATAAACATGTTTCACGTACCCTCTCGCTTCCTTTTTGAGGTTTCTTCAATTATATATTTATTCAATTATAACTTTTCAAAAAATATATCTAGGAAGCAGAAATATTTCTTTAGCCTTGCTAATATACAAGAAACACTTTTGGAAGGTTTTATGAAAATGAGAGGGCCGGCCTATATCCTCAGAACAAAAAAATAAAAGAGGCCTCCTCCTTTTCCAGGCATTATTGTGTGTGCTAAAACAGCTCAAATTATGGGTATTCACACCGATTTTGCAATGAAAATATAAAATAAAAAGCCCCCTCTTCCTCCTTTTTTACAAAAACCCGGACTTGAAACATGTTTTTTTATTTTACTTGGCCTAATTATATGATACTATAAACTCCTGTTCTAGTTATACATGTATATTCCAATGAATTACACCAAACTGCTGGACCTTTTGAACTCACATATGCTATAGGTGAGCTAACAAATTAACCTTGCTCCCATTGTCCCTATGGTCAATTTCAAATTACAGTGCATTTCAAAAAGACCTCTCAGTAAAATCAGCATATTATACTACTGCTGGCTGTTTATATGCCTTAATACATGCATGCATGCTAGATAGCTGGGCTAATTAGCCATAGGCCTAGTTAATGAGCTATTGCTAAGGTCGCGTATATGTGTATGCGCAATTAGCTCTAGTTACACCTGTTTTGCCGAGATTTTGAATAAACCGTAGGAACCGTCGTTTTATTATATATTACGATGGAAATATTAGTCGAACGCATACACGATGTGCATAACACAGTACGTACATGGCGTGCGGGCAGTAATGACATATCAAAAGAGCCGACACGACTCACATTCGAATGAGTGGCTCGCATTGGCGACATAATTATGCGCTGGTATTAATAAAATAAATAAATAAAATAAATAAATAAATAAATATTACATACTTTGGGTTTACAGTTTTCAAAGTCAGAGCTCATGTTTTTTGAAAGTTTTAATCAGGTCATATTTCATTTACACACTTAAAATACGTATTATGAACGCGATTTTCCCGAGATAAATTGACAGATCATGGTCATAAAGTGGGCGGCCACGTTCAACAATTGTTGACAATATCCTGGTAATTAAGGTTAAATGTGTTCTCTTATTAAAGGTGACCTGATTGAAAATCTCATCCCCCATTTTACCTCATCAAAATGCTGATTTTGGTATCAGATGAAAGCTCATATTTTTCTCATAAATATATTGAAATTTGGCGTTCCAAATCGGTGTATTTCCGAGGAAATCATTAAAAAAAACTGCCGAATTAGTCTCAACTATGGTATATGGCAGACTAATTAGGCAGTTTTTTGATGATATCTTGGGAAATACACTGAGTTGGAACTTCTAATTTCAATATGTTTATGAGAAAAGTAGGGCCTTTTACTTGAAATCAATTATTACATGATCATGATGATTATCATTAATAAAAACACTGTAGACTACCAATATCACACTGTATAAATGTCGGTAATTCCATTAGGAATTAATCACATTTACAAAAAACATTTACATTTTCTTTTTGCATGAGTGGTTGAAAGGGATGACATTTTATGTTATACGTAAGTTTTAAAGAATTTGATTTTCCAAATATATCAGGTCACCTTCCTTTAATCTCAATCATTCCATTCGCTTCTCCAAAACGCAAAATAAAGCACGAGTTTTAATTTTAGAGGGCCTTTATTCTCGGGTCTTAAATCAGCATAATATCAATATCCCTAAATCTGTTTTGAAAAGGATTTTATTTTTCTCTAGTGCCAAAAGAAATTTATAGCTTAACTTCCATATTAAATCTATTTTTAAACGGCAAAGCCTTTTTCAGTGTTATGTATGTGAGTGGATGAGTAAATAAAATAAAGATTCATAGTTGAGTAGTAATCAATGGGAGATCAACAGGGATCATTTTATCACTTCCTTAAACAGGGAATCAGGAAATCAGCATATGGAGGCTTTTTGTATATTTTCTCAACATGTGCAACAAAGCCGGCAGACCCGGCCGGCAGATCTATCACATCAATCGGGATTTTATTGACTGACACATTCGAAACAGTCAGACATGAACAGAGAAGCACAAAAGATTTGAAGTAGATTTACAATGTCAGTAATGAAATCCTGGTCGTGTTGTTTTTCTCTTTCTTCTCATGTATTTTGTATTGATCCCATTTGTGCAATAGACCACAGGTTTTAACAAATATGCAGCGCTCGAGCTTTAAGGGCGTAATACACCCATATATTTGTTTGATTGGTCTAAATAAATATTTTTTCATTTATAGCTAGGCGATATATGCACGGATCATTTTAGCCCTATATATATTTTGTTTACTGTATCCTAGTTACTCAGATGCGTGTTTCATAACAAACCATGATTTATTCTATTCAGCATGTTCAAGTAGGGTACATGAATAGAATACATTAAATCCTTTGTTATACTCTCTATAGAAAATCTAGTGGTGCATGCAAAATATATAAACACTTACACAATGGATGTATAGTCATTAGTCAATAATATTATAATGTGTTGTTAGGAGAAGAAAAGGCTATTAGGTCACCGTATGTCAGGTTATAGGTCAATTGGTTCAGGTCAAATTTAAGCATCAATTTTGAATACACATGTGAGAGTTTGTGATATCATAATGAGGAATAATTTTAATATTCTGTCTTTAACTGGATATATATCGAGAAGTGCAAGGTGGATATACTAATATACCTTGGGATGTAAATGGTGAGTACAATTTAGAATGCCTAGTTGAGACGGATTTCACAAATAAATATAAAATAGTTACCAAAATCATAAAAGTTAAGCTTACGGAAAACTACCCAATATGGTGGTATAGGTGACAAGAAATACAATTTTTTTCGACATTGCTGTAGTATGGTTGTGGTAACCTGTTACCTGTGGCTTAATTAAGTTTCAGTGAAATAATGTCGCAAGTTAAAAATACAAAATATAGCTCAACATTGAAAATAGAAGCATTTTAACCAGTTCCTTTTTGATAGTTGTGGAGCACCAAGTTCATGAAGTCATAAAAGAAATCAGGAACCACTTATTCCCATTTTACATATCAACTTTATTTCCCTAACGTGTTAGCAACACATATCCAAAATTTTAACGAAATCCGTTGATAGTAAGCTTTCCAAAATGAAGTGAATTTAAATCATCAGTGATGTACCTCATTTTGGCTTCTATCTTCAAAAGCATGTAAGCTACGTTGATACCGATGCCACCAACAAAACGAGAAGATTTGCCCCTTCATTTTGCATACCACTTTGTCCAATTTTTTTTGTAATTTTTTCACAAAATGCAAAAAAAGGTCAAAAAAAATATATCAATGGGTGTAGTACTCCCTTAAGTGTAAATGTTCAAGATTGACTGATCACCAGGATTATGTTCGTCCTAGATTATATTGACTTGGCTGTGAACATTTCAGAAAGCACCGTGGAATGACATCATGGGTGAATGTATGGTGCAGCGACAACTCGAGAGAGAACGATTTTTGAAGTGGCTAGATGGCTAGGCTGTAGGCTATTTATTATTATGTGCGAGGGCGATCAGAGACAGGAAAATTTACCTTGTTGCTTTCACTGCTTGCAGATAGTTCAATGTGAAGATGAGAGCATCATCCTGAGCTTGTGTCGGAAGGGGGGTGTGGGGGTGGGTGTGTGGGGGTGTACTCTCTAAATTCCAGGGACTTATTAGAAGGACAAAACTTTGAAAAGACTTAAAATTCAAATCTAATGGATTTAAATTTTACTCTAATAAAGATTTGAATTTTAAGTCTCTGAAAGGTTTTGTCACTCTAACAAGTCTCTTAGACTTATTTTTAAATCTTAGAAATTTAGAGAGTACGGATGTGGGGTGTGGGAGGCAGGTGCAGGTGCAGGTGGTTGATGTGTGGAGGGGCGAGTGGGTAAATTTGTACAAAATGTATATATACTATTTTCCATATATATAAAACAACATGGCAACCACATTAATGGAAAAAAAAGTTGAGACAAATTGAAATAATCTACCGAACAATAATTACCACCCCTTTTAATAATGGCCATTATTTCTAAACGGTTGATCGTATCCCAAATTTGGGATATGTAGTCGGAGCAAAATTTATTGCTGCACATTATGACAATTTTTGCAATGGGTCCCAATATTGATATCGCAGCGTACATTTTAATGAAAGTAACCCTAGATTTGAAAGTTGCACCAATACAGGGTGTCCCTGAAAGAAATGTATCATCGGGAACTGATTTTTTGGGTACTTTAACGCATAAACCAAACGTAACTAAATAACTGATGATGTTGAGGAACATATCATTGAATTTTGACAATTGACCGCTCCGTTTTTTTAACAAACTAAGAATTTTACGAAACTCCTTCATTTTCAAGTCTTTCCACGGATTCAATATCTATCAATGACAACAGACGCATCATGCGCAGTGATTAGGTCATCTTAATTGTCAATCTCTAATAGTTTGTCTCAAAGCCCTTCCCAAGTTAAAAACCTAATACGGAATGCGGTTTTGATTAATTTTCTTGTTTATATATATTTTTTACTTTAATTTTATGTATCTGTGGCAAGAATAGACTCAACCAAGATCGCACTCTCTCAGTATCAGTATTTCGCAAACCAACACATACTGACAAATACATACTTATCAACTAATTGATCAAATCCCAGATGACTGAAAGTATGCATAGTGTTAAACAAAACGATTCTCTTATAAACGCCTCGATACACCTGAGCACATAATTTCGTGATGCATATAGCATCATAAGAGCTGTGTGAGCTCCTAGCTGGTATATAAGCATCTGTGATTGGTTTTTGTTTAAACCTCAGGTGTTCCCTTCATCCAATTAGATTTTTTTATATCGAACGCAAGCTAACACTTCCCCTTAAAAACACTTTTTTTCGTTACGTCAACAGATAACGCAATTCAATGTTTATAGCAAGGACTGGATCAGCGTATATATGGTGACAGGGCTTTCTTGTTTGCATCCCCGAAGGAATATGATTTGCCATCAGAGGGCATCAGCTGCTAGTGTTCAAGGCGTTAAGGCTACTCTGAAGACTTATCTTTATGATTTCTTCTATAGGCCCTTTTTCAATGCATTGTCTTTTGGTTTTTGCTTATTTCTGTGTCTTCGTAATTCGCCCTGGGTTTGGTTAGGACAGGGAAGATGATCTACCCTGGTTAGGAAAAGCTAATCTTAAGTCCATCCTGTTATTATTATAATTTGTCTTGTGAACACGCTCAAAAATTCCACATAAAACCCCACCGACCAGACCTCCTAAATTTGACCAAAATAGAGCTGCGAATGAACTATCACATATTCACAATACACACATGTTTATTTCATCTATTTTTAACATGGATTTTCGTTTCTCAAATTATCCATCTTTTTCTGTTTTTTTGTGGTATTTTTTATTGTACATTTGTGTACAAATTGAGGGCGCTATTTGCATATATTTTTAATTTAAATCAGCCAATAGATATTCCTTAAATTATGACAAGTTGTCCCATGTGAAGAATTGTAAGCTTGTGATAAAGAGAAAATTAAATATTAGATTATCAACTTCATCAGTATAAGGGAGAAACCAATGTTCATTGCGACGCTGGCCCTTGGGTAATTATGTGGCAAGGTTTGGTAAACAATAATTTATGGACGGACGTGTCACATGAGATATGTTCAAAGTTAGCTTAACAGACAAAACTTAAACTGAGTTGACTAAATATTAAGTTGCGGAAAATGCTGTCAAACGTGCACAGTGTTACACAAGACTGCTCAAAATTGGGCGACATATAGAATGTCGAGTTTGGACAAATTTGCACACTTTTGCGTACCTTTAAGGTTAGCCGAGAGTTTTTCATGCGCTTGATTTCAGAGGGGCGTAAGTTCATAACAGAAACAGCCATGCAGAAAATGCACAAGCGTACCGGGACGTAGGCTTACTTATAATAGAACATCGATCCACGGTCAAGACATGAAAAGACTATGAAACTTGGCTTAGCTCGTGCCGATGCCCGGAGCTCGTGAGTCGGGGGGGTGTCATGAGGGGCGGCATGCCGGGTCGGATGCGGGGTCGGATGCCGGGGGGTACAAGCCGTTTTCGGCAATTTTCATAAGGATTTTATAAATTTTAAAATTGATTTGGGGCACTTCGTCAAGCTACGCCCTGGAAAATTAGTTGATTTTGAATTTATAGCCTTGATAAATCAATGCTGCTATTCCCCTGAGGGTGCAACAATAACATCAACAACAATATCAAAAAGCAATTATTTGCAAATCGAATTTGGGAAGAATATTCAACAAGACAGACTTAGCAGGCCTACAAATTTCTGAATTATATATGTGAAAAACAATCAATCACGATTCACTGCAGTCAGCGAATCAATCAAATAAAACTAAAAAAGAAAGGAGCAAGAAAGAATAAAGAAATAGTGAAAAAAGAGAAAGAAAGAGAGAGAAAGAAAGAGATAGAGAGAGAGAGAGAAAGAAAAAGAACGATAAAGAAAGAAAGAAATGAAAAAAAAAAAAGAAATGAAAAAAGAAAAGGAGAAAGAAAAGAGGAAAGAAAGAAAGTAAAAATGAGAAAAGAGAAAAAAAAAAGAAAATTCAGCCACACGGGGACTCGAACCAACAAAAATATTTCATAATAGATCCCCAGTCCAACGCTCTATCCACTTGGCCATATACATCAGCTTACGCAATTGCTTGTTCCCGAAGCGGATATATAACTATAATTGGATGCAATTGCGTGATTACAATCGCGTCCGCACAATGGCTCTTAGAATAAACACGCATGTCGGCGCTGAAATTTTGAACGAACTGATGGAGGAAAAACCTCGTTTTTTGCAATACTAGCTTCAATTAGGAGTGAAAATCAAATGGGATAGCAATTATTGGCAGAATGTTGAGAAATAATGTAGGTATTCAGATGTCTGAATTAACGTCCCGTAATCCAGATATCGATAATGTAACAAAACAGTGTTTTGTGGTACAAGATTCTCGAAAATTGTTCCCAAAAACGGGCTAATAAAATTTAATCGGTACTGTATTTTGTTCTTCCACATGGCAACATTATTTCTTTGGTCGATTTGTAGTACAATACAAAAAAAGAGAAAATAATCACTCGGCGTGGTTTTATACGGAGCGAACATTTGAAAAAAACTGCAAGGAACGCGTTTTTGATCTTTTGAACATGGTGCGTAAAAATGATTTAAACGAAGGATTTTCAAACGGATTCTAAAAATTTGTATAAACAAACAAAAACAATGTAAAGATACATCCATGCACCAACATTTGACTCACTGCAATATTTGATTGCTGAGAAAACGCGGTTTTAGAGAACAACTTTATACGTCTTTTATACGTTTTTTATACGTTTCTTCGTATAACCTTAATGCACTATATTGCACCAGTGTAAAGTTATCAATAAATTGATATAATGTTGAAAATGAAAGGAACATTTTCTATTCAGCCTGTTAATTCATTTTAGAGACGTCTAACTCATAACAATGAAACTCGTTTGAAACGTGCTTTTCTGAAATGTCAGATGGTAATGCTAACAAAATACAAGTCTGACTAGAAATTAATAAACTCATGTTTGTTCAAAATAAAGTATTGCAGTGGACAATGTTATTTGATGATTTATAGACTTACTTGTGTATCTACAAAGCAGTGAAATGTAGGTCCATGTGCATGGCAATAATTGAATTTGCTTAAAGAACCGACCAGAAATAAGCTAATATTCAAAGACTTTGTAGCGGTATAGCTACTGTTCCTGTAACCGCGGGGAAAACACATCCATATTTATTTCATGGCTTATCAGGTAAAGGAGATTAAACTAGATATACAAAAATGTCTCCGCGTAAAAGAAATATGAGCCAAAACTTGCAAAATCTGAGCTCTTACGTACTTTTAAAACTTGGGAAATACTAGTGTGTGCTACAGACCATGTAACTACGCGTATGTTGTCCATAGTGAGAGAAAGTACTGGGTACCACACTCTCACAGAAGCTCGTCCCCCTCCATCTCGAATAGTCTTTAACAAAGACTAGGGAAATACATTATTAAATTATTATCAAATATGTACGGTTGGAAACAAAATAGCCAGTCTTTGTGTGCTATAAGACTGATCTCTACTTAGTAATTAAGCTGACGAGGTGTCCTTATAGTGCAGACAAAGCAGAATTATACTTGCTAAAAGTGAAATCAATTATGTTTTACCAGTAGAATTTTAACGTGACTGACCCCCCCCGCAATTTTCTGGTATTGATTTATATCTCTTAAGTTTTTTTAATTTGTCTAAATATTTTGTATCTCGTTAATTGTTTTATATGTATGGGAAAAGTAGATACAAACACACACCCGCTCACATTTCCACGCACCAACCACCTGCCTCCCAACCCCAACTCCAACCCCACACACATACACCCTCCCCACACAGTGTCATCGCCCCGATATCTTCATGGCAGAAATCGCCATGGTAGGTTAAATCCACTGCCACGCATAGCAATTTTATATCGACCTGTTTATTAGTTTTGTGTCGCATAAGAGCCGAAGGACATCTGACTAAGGCTACTGACAATAGCCCCGATTAGCCCGGTTACTGTCCTCGCTGTGTGTTAGCCAAGCATGGTACACCATAGGTCATATGGTTTTGGACTACCTTCACGATTGGCCTATACACTGCGCTATATAATTCGGCACATATAAATCAAAATTATTGTCAGTTTTTGACTCAAGACGCAAGCTATAGTATCTCAAAGCGCAAGCCAGCGACTATCATATCTGTTAAAAATATATATTCAAGTGCAAGGAACCACATTTACGGGAGATATTCATCATTTTCAAACCCAGTATCCAAAGATTTATCGTCTGAATATCAATCGTGCAGAGCACATCCACGTGTATCGATCCCGTGTATTCATTTCAGTGTCTCTTGCTGTATAGTGTAATTATTAACCGGGCGATGTCGGTGTGCCCCATCTCTACTCTCCACGCAACCCCACGCACCCTCCCGTGAACCCACCCCTACAAAAGCTCTAAATGACGTTCTTCACATTATGAGCTCGAACTGCAAGCATTGAAAGGAACAAGATAGAATTTCCTGTCTCTGATCGCCCTCGCACATAAATAGACATCATCAATTATATCACACGCGCACACACTTAATTCACTGAACAAAAGTTCAATTCGCATTTAAAAAAAAAATCTTTATCGCATACATGAAACAAGAGTTGTCGCTGCACCATACATTCAAGACATTCACTCGTGATGTCATTCCATGGTGATCACTTTCTAAAATTTGATGCAGGGCATCAGAAGAGGGATTTCGCAGGTGAAGTAAATTTTGAGTTGAGTATTTCTGCTTTGAAAGCATATTGAAAGCTTTAAAATGACACCTAATATGCTAAAATTGATAAAGGCATTCACATTTTACAAGTGAAAAAGCATTCCAAATTCTAATTATATTCTTTATATTTTGTCTGTCTATTTTAAATTATATATCTTGAAAAGCATTTTGCCGCAAAGTCCTCCCTTTTTATATGCTGCACCACAAATGTTCAAGCCATGACAGTATAATCTGGAACGAATGTATTAAATCTTGGTGATCAGTCAATCCAGAAATTTCGCTCCTTAACTTTTTTACACTTATATTAGAGCTTGAGCCCTGCATATCACGGCTGTTTGATGTATATAGAATTGGCTTCATTATTAACAAAATGCAAACTATAGATGGCGCTATTTATCCTAAATCATTAAATCATCGCCATTAAAACAGCTGGAATAGGTGAAACAAGCAACAAGGAAATTTTATAAACATATTTTATCAAACAATAAAAGGAAGTATTTGTATTAAAAGCTTGAAAGGGTAATTTCCAGTAACTAAATAGCGCCACCAATTTTGGCATTAATAGATACATTTTATATCCGAAAAAGCTTTAAAAATACTATAAAAGTGAATAATTTTGTAAAGAGGGAAATTAAAGTTGAGAACGACTCAAAAGCATCTGTATACATTAGCACGATATCACCTTTAGCTGTTTAAGCCTAACATTTTGTTATACATGATGTTTTGTTTGAAAAACTAATAAATGATCCCATCAAACAACCGTGGCATATTTACTAAAACCCATGGTCTAAAGATCACACAAATGAGATCAATACAAAATATGAAGAAGAAAGAGAAAAACAACACGACCAGGATTTAATTACTGACATTGTAAATCTACTTCAAATCTTGTGCGCTTCTCTGTTCATGTCTTTCTGTTTTGAATGTGCCAGTCAACAAAATTAGGATTGATGTGATAGATCTGCCGGCTTTGTTGCACACATTGAGTGTGATGTGCTCTGAGTAATTTGATTTTATCAGAGGAATGGTGGCCATGAAATTGACAGTCTTAGTCTTCCACATTGCGAACATTTGTAAAAAAAAGTCGGAAACATGTGATTATTATGTTGTTTGAATATAATTGACTTTGCGCAACCGCATTTTTACACGGCTCACAAAAAGCCACTTAGTCCTTGTTCATGGTCACGCTCCAATAATTTTGTTGGAGACTGGGAGGATAAGATGTTGTTTCAGAATCAACTAAGAGCATTTTGACCAAATACCATATACGACGTATTTGTTAAAGGCCCTTTCAGTGATCCCAGCAAAAGTGCGAAAAACTTAGAATTGTTTATAGACTGTCTAAAGGTGAAGGATAAGTCATTAAAATTGGTATTTTTGAAATAAAAAAAAAAAAGGCAAAAAATGAGGAAAACAGCAGTATTGACAAAGTTGAGGCCCAATTCAAATACATAAATATATAAATTACAGATTCATGTAAATTGACTATTTTGTCTTAAATACACAGTTTTCGGCTGAACCACTAATATGCTATGTTAGCACATCTATGACCAGTGGAATTCGGTTGTATATATAAATGCGCATATATAAATGCGCACGTGACCAGATGGCCAGTGCCATGTTCGTGTTACCTCACTGTCAATCACTGAAATTGCGACCACAGTTCCAGGTGGTGGCCGCATTGCATTCTCTAAATTCAGTAAATTTTCATCGTCAACCGTGTAATTGAATGGGATTATTTTGAAATTTTAAAACGCTTGAAATATCACAAACAAATAGGCCTATATGTTGATAAATAATATAAATACAAGCTAAAACCGTTGGGGTTCGATAATGAACCCCACAAAATTAACCGACTATAGAGTGTATGCAATAAACCCAAGCGGAACGAGAGTTGCTAAGTAACCACTAACCGAACCATAAACACATGCATGATCAGAGAGCGAGTCTTCAATTTCCCCATAGCTTCCCACGTTGTACACACGTCAGTCGAATTTGGCGGTATTCGTTTGTTTGTCCTCCAAGTTATAGCATTGTTCACTTTGTGTTGAACATTGTAAGTGGGCCTCACTAATGACATAAAGGTAACATAACATAACATAACATAACAGAAAACTTTTGGTGCGCTGTTCCTTATGACAAGCTCGTAGCGCTTACAAAGTAAAAATAAAAACATCTTAAGGTACACAAGCAAAACCTTAAATAAATAACATTATAGAGTACAAACCTTAAATTTACATAATACAAGTCTTAAATATAATGATTAACAAAGTAAAACACATCATGGAAAAAGATAGGTCTTAATTGACTTTTTAAAACTCGCGATGGAAGAGGATTCTCTTATTGTGATAGGAAGTTTATTCCATTCCCGTGAAGCACATAAAGTAAATGTCCTGTCTCCTGCTCTAAGGTGAGCCTTGGGGTAATCCAAACGAAGGAAATCATTGACGGATCTGAGATTACGGGTTGGATGATAAATATGAAGACAAGTATTCAGATAATCTGGTGCTAAGTGGTTTAGAGTCTTGTAGACGTAGAGGAGCAGTTTGTAGATAATACGCTGTTGGACAGGTAGCCAATGAAGAGCAGACAACAATGGTTGCGATTCGTGCTTGCGAGGTGCATTAAAAACAAGTCGAGCTGCCCAGTTTTGAAGACGTTGAAGACGAAGGACATGTTTATGTGGAATTTTTATCAATATATTTCCGTATTCTAGTTAAATTACGTAGATGAAATGTAGTTGTTTTGCATAAATTAGTGATGTGCGTTGTCATAGACATATTTGTATCAAAAAATGAACCAAGATTACGAACTGACTCTGATGGCAAGATGGTTGAATCTCCCATTTTGAGTGCAACATTGTTGATAAAGCGTGTGTTATGAGGAGACGATGCAATGACAAATTCAGTTTTATCATTGTTACTGTTATATCATGTCAAGAGGCCACTTTCATGAATAAGCTAAACAGCCTATGTAGAGGAATTGTATGCATGAGCAATCACACCAATGACGTAGTAATGAATACCCTCTATATTGGAAAATGCCATACGGCCGGGCGGTTTCACAAGTTGCCGGCTCGATCATGTCATCCGCCGCCTGCACAGTTCTGACCTTGTCCCCTTTCATACTTCCATGCCGTTGCGACAAGAGGCATGACTTATCAGCCATTCACAAGTCTTGATTGTGTCTGGCACGCCCATTTAGCACGGAAATTATGAAATATAAGTATGTAAATCAGCTATATCTAGCTTTTCCGTAGTTAATTTTTTTTATTTTACCCTTTGCAATCAATGCCACTATTTTGCAAAAGCAATTTTCCTTGCGACCTGTCATTTTCCCCTATACTTTTGCACGGGGAGTTTATGTACATCCGGGTACCTTATATCGTTTAATACGGTATGGCGACTTGTAGATGTCACGTGCGCATTTATATATGCGCATTTATATATACAACCGAAGTCCACTGATGACAATGAGTTTGGTACCAAAATCTGAATTTGGATGATTTTTTTCGATCATCGGTTTGAGCAAATCACTGAATGGGCCTTTAATCTAGTTGCATTTTCCAAATGTTTACTTTATTTTGATACGGATTATATGTAATGGCAGTAAAGGGGTGTAAACCATGATTAATACAATAAGAAACTTTATATTCAAAGAGGTCTTTAACTGTGATGTGCCCTGAGTAATATAATTTGATCATTGATGTGTGTTTGCATGCAAAACTTTTTCAAGAGAATTTGGAATCCCCTCTCATGCAATCCAATTGATTCAATAACAAATTCAATCATGTCTGTTTTTGGATCTTTGAACCCAGTTCTCCAGAATATTCAAGGTATAGCAGAGGGCTGACAGTAAATTTCGCTGATCCCTCTTTTTTTCCCTACGTCGATTTAACACACGATTCCCGCTGTTTTTGGTTCCACTTTAGCACCCCCCGGTACACGCATAGAGGGCGCACATCACTAAATAATCTTCCCATTGAAACACGTGTAAAAACACCGGTTTTCTTTGCTCATTTTGAGGCCTTTTGGGCTCGTTTAAAAAAAATATGATGACCAGTCGATTGCAAATCGATGAAAGTTTAACATATGTTTCAATGTATGGGGGTCCTTCCACCTCGTTTTCCCGCTACGAGGCCGCAAACCCGATTCTGCCATTTTTTAATTCGCGGACCTATTTTCTCAATAATTATAAAAATGCGACTTTTTTGGCGACTCAAATTTATGTATAGGCTTTACACTTTTATTTAAGCTATAATTCGCCACTCTTTCTGATTAATAAGTCTAAAGACCAGCCCAAAATACCTCAAAAAGTTTCTGTTTTTACCGGAACTCATTAGGGTTACACAAATGGCGCATTGATTTAGTGGTGTGCCCCTTCAAGGAATTATGATGTTCATAAAATCGAATTTTGTTATATTTTTCTTGAAATATAAAATGTTTTGAGTAAAACGCTCATGGTTTGAGTGCTCTGTGACATCCACATCAAGAGAAATGTCCCATCAAAGATACATGGTGCATTCCACAAATGTGCACATTTTCAACATTTTGACCATTTGTGCTTATTTCCCTAGATTTGCATTAAATACCAATTCTCAACATAATTATAGTTTTTGACCGTTTATCTGCTAAAAACCGCTTTAAAATGAAAAGAAATTAGGTTTCATAATGGCAAAGGTCTATATTAATGATTTTACAACAGTCACCCCCCCCCCCTATAAAATAATTAAGATTTGAGAGGTTTAAAGACTTGTGCCGATTTGTCACCTTAAGACAATTTTGCTTCAAATCTGAGAAATCTTAGTTTTCTCACAATTTTTGAGTTAACTTTGAATGCCTCTGAGAGAATAAACTTAGCGCGACTTGCATCTAAAACACATTACACATATTCACTAACATAAAAACTATCTATTTAAATCAAAAAACCGCAATTTAATCGAAAGCCAACTTCAATTTTGGCTGAATCTCTCAAGAGCACGATTTTACGCCTAGGCTCTTCAATGAATTATGATGTTCATAAAATCGAATTTTGTTATATTTTTCTTGAAATATAAAATGTTTTGAGTAAAACACTCAAGGTTTGAGTGCTCTGTGACATACACATCAAGAGAAATGTCCCATCAAAGATACATGGTGCATTCCACAAATGTGCACATTTTCAACATTTTGACCATTTGTGCTTATTTCCCTAGATTTGCATTAAATACCAATTCTCAACATATAGTTTTAGACCGTTTATCTGCTAAAAACCGCGTAAAATGAAAAGAAATAAGGTTTCATAATGGCAAAGGTCTATATATTAATGATTTTACAACAATCACCCCCCCCCCCCTTTTAAAATATTTAAGATTTCAGAGGTTTAAAGACTTGTACCGATTTGTCACCTTAAGACAATTTTGCTTCAAATCTGAGAAATCTTAGTTTTCTCACAATTTTTGACAGTTCTTTAACTTTGAAGGCCTCTGAGAGAATAATCTTAGCGCGACTTGCATCTAAAACACATTAAATATATTCACTAACATAAAAACTATCTATTTAAATTAAAAAAAACGCAATTTAATCGAAAGCCAACTTCAATTTTGGCTGAATCTCTCAAGAGCACGATTTTACGCCTAGGCTCTTCAATGAATTATGATGTTCATAAAATCGAATTTTGTTATATTTTTCTTGAAATATAAAATGTTTTGAGTAAAACACTCAAGGTTTGAGTGCTCTGTGACATACACATCAAGAGAAATGTCCCATCAAAGATACATGGTGCATTCCACAAATGTGCAAATTTTCAACACTTTGACCATTTGTGCTTATTTCCCTAGATTTGCATTAAATACCAATTCTCAACATGTAGTTTTTGACCGTTTATCTGCTAAAAACCGCTTTAAAATGAAAAGAAATTAGGTTTCATAATGGCAAAGGTCTATATATTAATGATTTTACAACAATCACCCCCTTTTAAAATATTTAAGATTTCAGAGGTTTAAAGACTTGTGCCGATTTGTCACCTTAAGATAATTTTGCTTCAAATCTGAGAAATCTTAGTTTTCTCACAATTTTGACAGTTCTTTAACTTTGAAGGCCTCTGAGAGAATAAACTTAGCGCGACTTGCATCTAAAACACATTAAATATATTCACTAACATAAAAACTATCTATATAAACCAAAAAACCGCAATTTAATCGAAAGCCAACTTCAATTTTGGCTGAATCTCTCAAAGCACGATTTTACGCCTAGGCCCTTCGAAGGGCGCACACCACTAAATAATCTTCCCATTGAAACACGTGTAAAAACACCGGTTTTCTTTGCTCATTTTGAGGCTTTTTGGGCTCGTTTAAAAAAAAATATGATGACCAGTCGATTGCAAATCGATGAAAGTTTAACATATGTTTCAATGTATGGGGTCCTTCCACCTCGTTTTCCCGCTACGAGGCCGCGTACAGCGCCCTCACTGTTTTTGACATGCTCTCACGCGGACCTATTTTCTCAATAATTATAAAAATGCGACTTTTTTGGCGACTCAAATTTATGTATAGGCTTTACACTTTTATTTAAGCTATAATTCGCCACTCTTTCTGATTAATAAGTCTAAAGACCAGCCCAAAATACCTCAAAAAGTTTCTGTTTTTTTTACCGTAACTCATTAGGGTTACACAAATGGCGCATTGATTTAGTGGTGTGCCCCTTCAAGGAATTATGATGTTCATAAAATCGAATTTTGTTATATTTTTCTTGAAATATAAAATGTTTTGAGTAAAACACTCAAGGTTTAAGTGCTCTGTGACATCCACATCAAGAGAAATGTCCCATCAAAGATACATGGTGCATTCCACAAAAACTATCTATTTAAATCAAAAAACCGCAATTTAATCGAAAGCCAACTTCAATTTTGGCTGAATCTCTCAAGAGCACGATTTTACGCCTAGGCCCTTCAAGGAATTATGATGTTCATAAAATCGAATTTTGTTATATTTTTTTGAAATATAAAATATTTTGAGTAAAACACTCAAGGTTTGAGTGCTCTGTGACATACACATCAAGAGAAATGTCCCATCAAAGATACATGGTGCATTCCACAAATGTGCACATTTTCAACATTTTGACCATTTGTGCTTATTTCCCTAGATTTGCATTAAATACCAATTCTCAACATATAGTTTTTGACCGTTTATCTGCTAAAAACCGCTTTAAAATGAAAAGAAATTAGGTTTCATAATGGCAAAGGTCTATATATTAATGATTTTACAACAGTCACCCCCCCCCCCTATAAAATAATTAAGATTTCAGAGGTTTAAAGACTTGTGCCGATTTGTCATCTTAGTTTTCTCACAATTTTTGAGTTAACTTTGAATGCCTCTGAGAGAATAAACTTAGCGCGACTTGCATCTAAAACACATTACACATATTCACTAACATAAAAACTATCTATTTAAATCAAAAAACCGCAATTTAATCGAAAGCCAACTTCAATTTTGGCTGAATCTCTCAAAGCACGATTTTACGCCTAGGCCCTTCAAGGAATTATGATGTTCATAAAATCGAATTTTGTTATATTTTTCTTGAAATATAAAATGTTTTGAGTAAAACACTCAAGGTTTGAGTGCTCTGTGACATACACATCAAGAGAAATGTCCCATCAAAGATACATGGTGCATTCCACAAATGTGCACATTTTCAACATTTTGACCATTTGTGCTTATTTCCCTAGATTTGCATTAAATACCAATTCTCAACATATAGTTTTTGACCGTTTATCTGCTAAAAACCGCTTTAAAATGAAAAGAAATTAGGTTTCATAATGGCAAAGGTCTATATATTAATGATTTTACAACAATCACCCCCCCCCCTTATAAAATAATTAAGATTTCAGAGGTTTAAAGATTTGTGCCGATTTGTCACCTTAAGACAATTTTGCTTCAAATCTGAGAAATCTTAGTTTGCTCACAATTTTTGACAGTTCTTTAACTTTGAAGGCCTCTGAGAGAATAAACTTAGCGCGACTTGCATCTAAAACACATTAAATATATTCACTAACATAAAAACTATCTATTTAAATCAAAAAACCGCAATTTAATCGAAAACCAACTTCAATTTTGGCTGAATCTCTCAAGAGCACGATTTTACGCCTAGGCCCTTCAAGGAATTATGATGTTCATAAAATCGAATTTTGTTATATGTTTCTTGAAATATAAAATGTTTTGAGTAAAACACTCAAGGTTTGAGTGCTCTGTGACATCCACATCAAGATAAATGTCCCATCAAAGATACATGGTGCATTCCACAAATGTGCACATTTTCAACATTTTGACCATTTGTGCTTATTTCCCTAGATTTGCATTAAATACCAATTCTCAACATACAGTTTTTGACCGTTTATCTTCTAAAAACCGCTTTAAAATGAAAAGAAATTAGGTTTCATAATGGCAAAGGTCTATATATTAATGATTTTACAACAATCACCCCTTATAAAATAATTAAGATTTCAGAGGTTTAAAGACTTGTGCCAATTTTGTTTCAAATCTGAGAAATCTTAGTTTACTCACAATTTTTGACAGTTCTTTAACTTTGAAGGCCTCTGAGAGAATAAACTTAGCGCGACTTGCATCTAAAACACATTAAATATATTCACTAACATAAAAACTATCTATTTAAATCAAAAAACCGCAATTTAATCGAAAGCCAACTTCAATTTTGGCTGAATCTCTCAAGAGCACGATTTTACGCCTAGGCCCTTCGAAGGGCGCACACCACTAAATAATCTTCCCATTGAAACACGTGTAAAAACACCGGTTTTCTTTGCTCATTTTGAGGCCTTTTGGGCTCGTTAAAAAAAAATATGATGACCAGTCGATTGCAAATCGATGAAAGTTTAACATATGTTTCAATGTATGGGGGGCCTACCACCTCGTTTTCCCGCTACGCGGCCGCGAACAGCGCCCTCACTGTTTTTGACATGCTCTCAAGACTGCAAACCCGATTCTGCCATTTTTAATTCGCGGACCTATTTTCTCAATAATTATAAAAATGCGACTTTTTTGGCGACTCAAATTTATGTATAGGCTTTACACTTTTATTTAAGCTATAATTCGCCACTCTTTCTGAATAATAAGTCTAAAGACCAGCCCAAAATACCTCGAAAAATTTCTGTTTTTTACCGGAACTCATTAGGGTTACACAAATGGCGCATTGATTTAGTGTTGTGCCCCCTTCAAGGAATTATGATGTTCATAAAATCGAATTTTGTTATATTTTTCTTGAAATATAAAATGTTTTGAGTAAAACACTCAAGGTTGAGTGCTCTGTGACATCCACATCAAGAGAAATGTCCCATCAAAGATACATGGTGCATTCCACAAATGTGCACATTTTCAACATTTTGACCATTTGTGCTTATTTCCCTAGATTTGCATTAAATACCAATTCTCAACATATAGTTTTTGACCGTTTATCTGCTAAAAACCCCTTTGAAATGAAAAGAAATTAGGTTTCATAATGGCAAAGGTCTATTATTAATGATTTTACAACAATCACCCCCTTATAAAATAATTTAAGATTTCAGAGGTTTAAAGACTTGTGCCGATTTGTCACCTTCAGACAATTTTGTTTCAAATCTGAGAAATCTTAGTTTTCTCACAATTTTTGACAGTTCTTTAACTTTGAAGGCCTCTGAGAGAATAAACTTAGCGCGACTTGCATCTAAAACACATTAAATATATTCACTAACATAAAACTATCTATTTAAATAAAAAAACGCAATTTAATCGAAAGCCAACTTCAATTTTGGCTGAATCTCTCAAGAGCACGATTTTACGCCTAGGCCCTTCGAATTGGCATTTGTAGGAATAAGAATGAATAAGTGCAGAGAAAGGAAAAGAAAGTGATGAATAAAGAAAATAATTATTATTACAGAAATTAAGCATATAACAGCACTAGGCAGCCATTCAATGATGCCAAAACCTTTATGCGTTACGTAATTAAAACACCCAGTCAGTTGTATTTCACACCTGCCAAACACAAGTCACCCAATTTCGAAAACTGGACGTTGAATGTACACTCTCATGAATATTGATTGGCAACATTTTCCAATAAGTCAGCGTTGGCACGAGCGGGGCTCGACCTCGCAACCTATCGAGTATGAGTCGGGCGCCTTATCCACTCGGCCACACGCGCTTCTTGTCTTTTGATATTTTGAATAGTGTTTATCTTTCCCTAATAGATTATGATACTAAGATACTAAAGCAGGGCATACACGAGGCCCATTACTTAGTGGGTGAGTTATGTGCTCACTGACCATGAAGCTGAGCAATTGATCAAAATACACGAAGAGTGCACACCAGTAAATACAAGCCTCCTACACCCTGTGAGGAAAAAAATCAGTGTTTTAAACGAGGAAACGTGCAAGATGACTGAATTAAATCCATTAGAAAAGGCTTAAAACCCAACTATTATGCCCTTATTCATATTTAATCCTCATTTAGGCCTGGGAAATAGATTGTCTGTGAAAAATGAGCAGGATCTGACTTTTTATTACAATTTGGCTAAACTTTCAAAATGTGTTACATTTCAGAAACACCAAGCTATTTGTGAGGTGGCGTACGCTGTATGGGCTATAGGGTGATCTAGTCGGCATTTTCCTGGAAAAAATGCTGGACTCCGTATATAATTTCTACAATAGATGACTGCATCTGACCTTTGACTTGCAGAAAAAGTAAGTTTTGAAGAACTGAGTCGCTCTGGAGTCAAGAAAATGACGTTTTCCTGGACCCTGTTTGTACAGAAAGTCAATGGGAGCTATTTACGGGTGTGCACCCCGATGCAAGTGGGGCCTTGCAATTCCTTGAGATATACTCAAAACATAAGTAGTGGTAAATGATTTTCGAAATCATATCAAAATGGTTCATGTGTTGTCCTGAAAGCAAAATTTGGAAAAGTATACATAAAGTCCCAAAATTTCAGAATATGCGAGCGTAGCGACAAAATATCAGGTTTTTAACGGTTTTTGGACAAAAAGGTCCAAATTTTGGGACGAAAGTCTACTTTTCACAAAATCGCTCCCTTTGAAAAAAAAGTCCACTTTTTCATAATCAGCACCCCCCCCCCCCAAAGGAAATCCTGCGTACGAGCCTGATTATGTTTGTACATATTGCGTACTTTTAATTGACAGAACCAAAAAGTAAAGTAAATGAGATATTTTTATTTTTTGATTATTTTTATAGGCATTCTGGTTGTACTCAAAGCTGGAATGAATTTTTTTGCAAAGGTGGGTTTCTGCAGAAGGGGTCAATTTGTTCAATTGCTTACAAATAGTTTACATTCATAAAATCCATAAAATAAAAGAAATAATAAAATTAATTTGAAGGCAGAAAATTTGCATCAAACCTGTTATTTTAGTTCCTGTCCATACAAAACTTAATCCCAAATTAAAACAGAATATTTTTCTCAAAAAGTCTAGACTAAATGGCTCCTGAGGAGTTTTGCAATTCAACTCACTTATATTAATTATTATAATAAAAAAAAATTAAAATGTTGTTTGTTCCGGAAATAACCTTGCAACCATGCAGATATGTAAAGAAATTTTTACACGATGTCAATAGGATCGAATGGGATAATAATTTAAATTTGTTTAATCAATACAGGTTATACAGTTTACCGAATTATCCTGTCTAAGCTGTGTACTCTCAGATACGCGTGTAGTAAAAGTGCCATGACTTTATAATTACTCACGCAAGACATATAAAAGTATACATTTTTATAAAGGCAATAAATCAATGAATCTTAATATAAATACAGATTTGGTGTAAAAATAACAATTATGAATAAAATCACAAAAAAGTGAGTTTTTGGCAATTTTTGTTCGGTACATCATAACAAAAAACACTCTTTCCAAAATTTTTATTTTGTTTTTTTCTTAATCTTGAGACACCATTCCAAAAATTTTTTTTTTTTTTTTTTTTTTTGATATTGGCCTTATTTTTTGAGATATTGACCATATAAGGCATCAAAATGAACTTTTTAAAATTCACAAACGCCTATTTGGACAAAATGATGCCTAAAATTGGAAATAGACCAAAATATAAAAAAATGAGAAAACCGTTTCTTAAGTCGATCATGCTTTTTATGATGAGCATAATTGCTTACCTATAGATACTGTATTTATTGAGTTATCGTGTACCTAAATCGTCATTTTACCGAGAAAATGAACATTGAAATAAAGGCCGTTGAAGTTTAAAGTGGTTACATTTTGCACTTTGATCGAAGCTCACAGGAGAATGCGGCAGTTCTCATTTTTCTACCTTACATTACGTGAACATCAGGTAAATCCACAGCCCCTTGAGAAGTTTGGGCGAAATCTATGCATATCTTGATGTTTAAATCGGGGGGAAAGAACTTGAAAAAATTCACTTTTTATCAGCTAAAACAGAGCCATTTGACCGCTAGGTTTTTATGAAATCAGTGCTTCCGTGGCGCTTCCATAAGATGCGCCGCGCATACAAATAAGCGTTGCGTATGCGTAGCGTATCTGTGCGTTAACATATTGCGCGTCTACAAAACGCGATGCGTTGTTGCGCGCATATACCACGATGGTACAACAAAGATTTTCTTTCCTTTTAAATTGCGGAAACGAGTGAAATAGTGAAATAAAATCCATAAAATAGAGCAGTTGGAGTTAACAAATCTGGATTTTCTTTCCTTGTTTTTATAAAAAACATAACAAAGTAAATATATTTCAAAAAAGCTCAATTTCGCGAAAGAAACAATGTCTAGAGTACACAGCCGCGTTAAATAAAATTATTATTCTCACGAAGGAACTCTTGCAGGCAAAATGTGTGTGTGGGGGTGGGGGTGTGTGTGGAGGGGGGGGAGATTAGAGCACATCAGACATATCGAATTGCATTCTGAATACGAAGAATGTCCTTCTGATATCAAATAATTTTGATTTTTTTACATTCGCAATGTAATACACATTTTATGGCAAATGATTAAAAATTGATATTTTTGATATTTAACAGTACTCGAAGTAAACTTTATAAATCTGATGATTTAAACTTAAAGTGTATGTAGGTGGGATGAAAAGCCGACGATCATTATTGAAAATGGTGACCTTTTGTATTGAAGATATGGATTTTTTCCAAAAACATCCAAAAAAATTATGTCTTTTTGGGAAAAAATCCATATCTTATATGAAAGGTCAAAATTTTCAATTGATCGTCAGCTTTTCCTCCCAGCTACATACACTTTAAGAATATGTCATTATTATAAAATTTACTTCGAGGACTGTTATATATCAAAAATGTGAAAAATATCAAATTTTAATAATTTGTCATAAAATTTGTACTACAGGGTGTCCCAAAAAAAAGAGGCCCCTCATTGCGCCCTCTTTTTCTCCTATTTCTGAAAAGTTGATTAAATATATTTTGGTATGTAAAGAACCCTTTAATCGTTAGCTTTTATAAACCAAAACAATTATTTCAATCGGCTCACAACTTTTGAAGATATACCCTTTTGAATAAAAGTACCCGTTTTTCACTCTGTCCACGGATAGCAAACGGACGGAGTGGTTGGGATGGCTCATGCT
The DNA here is from genome assembly GCF_039555335.1 of Amphiura filiformis. Taxonomy (NCBI): domain Eukaryota; kingdom Metazoa; phylum Echinodermata; class Ophiuroidea; order Amphilepidida; family Amphiuridae; genus Amphiura; species Amphiura filiformis. The sequence continues at coordinate 50,118,492 of NC_092628.1, read as the reverse complement.
GTGGAATGGCCTGCACGATCACCAGACCTCACACCACTTGATTTGTTCCCTTTGTGGCAAAATCCAAGATCTTCGCAAACGTATTACTGAATGCAGTCTCAAGTATCCGGCGCACAAGGATGGCACGCAACGCAATTGATGCAATGAGGACCAGGGCTGAAACCTGTATTCGCCAAGGAGGCAACCGGGTAGAGGGCAGAGCAGCACAGCAAACTCACTTCAGAAGAACCAAAGACAAACCAAACAGCCTTTTAGGGCTACCTTTTATCCTAAAAAGAGAAATGACTTATGTTGTAAAAAAAAAAAAAAAAAAAACGAAAGCAAGAAACAACAAAGTAAGAAAGTAAGAAACATAATAAAACAAAAAGGCATAAATAACCAAGAAAAATAAGTAATTGCAAGTAAAGCAAAAGAAGTCCCATTCGGCATCCATTTTACCCATAAATTAATGACACTATTAACAAAATTCATTGCTCATAAACCTACAGGTAAAGCCCATTCCATAAATAAAGTTATTTTATAAAGTTCTCATTGAGGAATGTTTGATATTCATGCATGGTATGTGTACTAATTTTCAATCTTTGAAGTAGCCAGACCTTCTCCGTGGACAGAATGAAAAACGGGTACATATCTCTAAAAGAGCATATCTTCAAAAGTTGTGAGCCAATTGATATAATTGTTTTGGTTTATTAAAGCTAACGACTCAAGGTTTCTTTGCATACCAAAATATATTAGATCAACTCTTCAGAAATATGAGAAAAAGAGGGCGCAATGTGAGGCCTTGCAATTCGATGATGTGCTCTTATGTCCCACAAAAAATACTGTCGAAACGCACAAAACGCTCATCAGTAAGGCCTATAACCCGTTTGCGTTCACTTCTCCCGATTGAATTGACGGCCTAAATCCAGACACTACTAGAATTACGGGGTATTTTTTGGTTCTCCACCAATGTGGTAGGGCTTGGAAGAGGCGAACGATGGGTTTTCAGATTCATGGGTACAGAAGTAAGAGTCTGAAGAGTCACAGCTACAGCTACAAAACGTATATCGTAGTAGTTTGAAAGGTCAGGACAAGTATTATGGGTAACGGGTGTTGGGTAATTAGAGATAGGCCTATCACGAGAACCGCCCAACCCGAGAACCTCGAAATCTAGTTATACTATAATATTGCGAATTATGCAAAATAAAAAACAAAACAAAACAAAACCAACAAACAGCTGCTTCACCCAGGGAGGTAAATAAGGATAATTTACTGGCCATGCTGGGTGGACAATTTTTTTTGCCCTCAATTAGACCTGTTATTAGATTGAATTTCGTCTGAATCTATTTTTCTGCATTGAGTAATTTCATAACATTTTTGGACATTCAAAAGTCCTGAGTGTTTTGATATAAATTTGAAGGCTAGTGTAATCTGGCCTCGAAGATTATCTCATCTTATCATAATTTCTTTAAAAGCTTTACAAATACTCTGTGTTTAAATATAATAAATAAAAAGATTTTGGCAATTAAGATTGCCTGAAGAGCAGTCTTCTTGAACACTCTTTGTCATCTTTCAATAAAATATGTCTAAAGCGGAAGGAATTAGCGAGTAGCGACAACCTCGAAAGTAATTGCTTTTCAGACCGTTGCTAATTCCTTCTCAAAATATTTTTCATTGAAAGATAAAAAAAAAGTTAAAACCAACGTAATATAGACTACCTATTGTGGAAACTAATATGCTGCGTTCGGCAAGTTTCCGTAAAAGCTAGCACCTAACGTATTTCAACACCATCACCATGATCACTTTTAAAACGATGATCCTGAAATGTCCACATAGCATCATGCAAGCTCATGCAGGGGTAAAATAAAAATTCCTTTAAAAAAGGAATGTGGCGCCCAATGTAAACTTGGACGTGATATGGTGAATTCCATGGTGTGTAGATTTGGTATTATAATGATTTTTCTAGGGAGAGTAGAAGATGATCAAATGCAAGAGAAATGTGTTTGATTGGGAAAGGTGTTCTGACAATCCAAATATAAACTTAGTCCACCTCAAATGACCTGTAACAATTTGTGATTGACATGCTTAATTCACCTCGGATGACTTTGATCTGACATTCAACATTTTCGCGCTTACACCAATCATATCCATAACAATTTAACTCTTACAACTTCATGTCAACTCTCTAATTTAAAACTCTACATTTCTGTCTGTTTGCCTTTTCTGTCTTATACCATTTAGTACACTACAGTTTGTTACAATTATTAAGATAAGCAAACATTGCTAGGTAGATAACAGGATTTATGGAGGTAGTAGCTAGTCAATTTTGGTCTTCAGTGTTTTAAAATACAACAATGTAGAACATGTATAATTAATATGCCGTGTTGTTTGCATCATCATCGTTTGCCGCCCAATTGTGCCACCATATTGCAACTTTGGCAATAACCGTTATATAGATTCTATGGTAGAGGCCTCGTTAATTGATCTTATCACTATGGACCACAAGAGTCTCATCCCAATGGCACAGTCCAATAACCTCAATTACATAATCATAGTGAAAAATTTGACCTCAAGTTGCAGAGTATGAGTTTGTGTATCCAAATTTTCAAAGGATGAATGTAGGCCTACAAATGTATTAGGGTTTAAGAACTGTTCCCATGATAGATGAGCGAGCATGTTGTAGATCCTAGTGTATGGTCAAATGTCACCGTCTATCGGGTTCTAAGGCACACGGTAAACTGGTTGAACGCATACAAAGGTCAGGATTTATTTGGTGTTTTTATAAATCCTAATTTTGTATTTTAAACAAAGAATATACGCTCACCATTTTATCCTGTGCATATCAGAAAACAATAATAAAATAAAATCCAAGCAAATTGTGGTTTTATTTCTGAGCTCAGTGAGCATAATTTTAGCAAAACAATTGCGAAGTCAATCTAGCAAGAGTGAAATTAGAAGCTTTTCATAAAGATCATGCCTATATTGTGGCGCGCCTCCGTAGAGGGCGCCACAACAAATAAACTAACAAGTATGCTCGTATCTAGGGATCAGAAAAAATGTGAAATTCGGCGTGGGGAACCAAGGGGCCAAGGGTCGTAGAGCCAACTTTGCATAATCATCGGTACTATATTTGCAGCATTTAAAGGAGTATTTCGTGATTCTATAGCATCCTCTTTTATGACATTTTTCAATACATATCCACGAAAAAGCATATTCCCAAAATTTCAGTTGATTCCGATTTTGCGTTTGCGAGTTATGCATGATTATGTGTATTACACTGCTCCATAGACAATACGTTGTTATTTCGTTCTGGTGCACCAGAACGAAATTCAAATTTCACGATATCTTCGCTAAACGAATTAATCTGCAAGAACTATTTTTTACATAAACATTATGTAACCAAAGGTTTCCAGTGATATAAAAATCTCAACTGTTTTTGAGAAAATTGGGGGGGATGAGGCTGTGGATCACGAAATGCCCTTTTAAGTGTTAAAAATCATGGTTTACTTCCGGGGGGGTACTACCCCCAGCACTACCACAGGTGATGCGTATACAGGGCTGCTAAGACCTGCTTTGTCAACATCGCTGTCACCCAAAGACCCCCATAGGCCTTTTGTTGATTGTTTGCGAACACAAGCTCTGTCACCCAAAGACCCTGACTTTTCAGCTTTTCCATTCCACCTGCCACCCTAAGACCCTTATTATTCAATGAACAGCAACTTTAATTTCATGACTGATTTTGTTATTTATTTTGAAATAACAAAGCCCAGTGACATGCGCAGCACGTTGAAAGTGTGTGTGTGTGAGGGGGGGGGCAGGTTGTTCAGTTGATCCCCCGAATGGAATCTGCTTAGGAGTGTAAGGGGAAAATTTTGACGTTTTCCCCCGAATCCCCGAATGACCAACAAAAGTGGGGATATTGCCCACCCCCACCGCCCTCCTTTGCGCACGCCACTAACAAAGCCATTTGAAACCATTTATAACTAGAAGTGCAATGTTCGTGGCTTCGGACTCTCACCACCCAAAGATCCTTTTAAAAAAAGCCATAAATTAGGCATACTGCAGTTACTGTCCGTTTTCCTATACACAATACACAGTGCTCTCACCATTGACGCGTGACCTGTACAAATGATGTATGTTGGGAGAATGGACACTTGCCTAATTAACATCACTGTGTGAAAAATAACCAGCCAATATTTTATTTATTCTCCAAAACTTCTAGCAAATATATTTCTCTAACATGACCTAAAATTACAGCTAGGTTAGATGTTCAGAAATGGTCGCACTTTTGTAAAATATGAGTGAGGGCAAGGCATAGCTAGCCAACTCCCCGTGTTAATTGAATGGAGATTTGACCGAAAATATTGGTATCGGACCGCTCACTTCTGAAGGATGCCACAAAAAAACGGTAAAAGCTACATTTAAATTATTCTAAATAGGTTCTAGAAAATAAAGTTTTGTAACATGTCCTAAATTTTTAGCTAATTTAGATGTTTGGAGAGGGTCGCACTTTTGTGTTTTAGGAAGGATATGTAAACGACAGATAACACCAAAAATATGAAGAAATTATTTCCAAACCGTGTTAAGTCAACAATCATTATGTTGCTCATTTTGAAGAATGCTGGTTAACAAAAAGCAGGTCTTTGTCTCATTTCGAGAACAAAAGTACACATACCATTGTTTCCTTTCGTTTCCTTTATAACCGGTTACCCAACTGAAGCTATAATACGCAAACTTTATTGCGATATCGCACATGAAAACAGTCACATGTGCACAGCCAGAGAAGATCCGATTTAATCAGTTGAGCTGTTTCAATGAGTGTTATCTTGGTTTAATAGCTTTTAATGGGGTTAAGTCCTGCAAAGGTCGAGATGAATTCTACTGTAGACATGACTGCATCATGGTCTAAACCAACGCTCTGCAGGGTCTATTGTTCTATTGTTTCCGATTAGAGCGCTGACATATTGGAAAATGTTGCCAATCAATATTCATGAGAGTGTACATTCAACGTCCAGTTTGCGAAATTGGGTGAGTTGTGTTTGGTAGGTGTGAAATACATCTGACTGGGCGTTTTAATTACGTAACGAATAAAGGCATTGACATCATCGAATGGCTGCCCACTGCTGTTATGTGTTTAGTTATTATATAGGCCTAATATACAGTGCACAACTTATAAGTTCCCCCTAATTCTTTTTAAAATAAATCGAAAAATATTTAACGAAATGTAAAATTGTAAAAAGTTATGAGTAACCTTATTTGTTTTACAAATCTGGGCCAATTTGTAGTGTCACACATCATTGCGTTTGGCCACAATGGTTTATTATGTAAAAAAAGAGGGAGTTTTAAAAGTTGCACCTGAGTCCATAGGAGTCAATTGTCAAACAATACAGTATGTTAGGCCTGTAATGGAAATAAAACTTAAAGTCTAGATGTTTAGTAGGGGATGTGTCCTCCTGCACTGTTGACAAGTGCATTGCAACGTCGCCGCATGCTGTTTATTAAATTCCGGATTGCTGGTCCATGTTGTTCCATACATGTTGGATTGCTCGTGTTAGCTCTTGCAGTGTTGTGTTTTCATTTATAAGGTGGTCAACCTCATTTTTAACAACTGAAATTTTGTTCTCAATTTTCGAATTGCATTAGGCGCAACTCCCATACGACGAGCAATTTCTTTCACCGGTACATTTTCATCCAGCAAACCTATTGCTCTACCGCGAAGAAATTCGGGCAAACGCGGCATTATTAAAATTTGACTTTTCACATGTGATGAACTACTGGCGATGTGGTCTAAGTACATATCCCTTCCATCTCAGACATTTATCATTAAAAAGAAAAGAATAAAACACCTGCTTTGCTGTTCAAGAAGAAGAAGAAGAATACCAAAGATTAAGTTTTCTTTTACAAACACATGAATATCCCTGGCCTACTGTATTGTTTGAGAATTGAGTCCTATGGACTCAGGTGCAACAGCTGTTTAAAACGGTCTCCTTTTTTACATAATGAACCATTGTGACTGAACGCAATGATGTGTGACGCTAAAATTTGGTCCACATGTGTAAAACAAATAAGGCTACCCATATACTATTTTACAAGTTTGCATTTCGTCGAATAGTTTTCGATTTATTTAAAAAAATATGTAGGGGGGAACTTATAAGTTGTGCACCCTATAATTATTAAATGTGTTCATCATTCCTTTCTTTTCCCTTCTCTGTACTTATTCTTTCCTAGGCCTACACTTTATCACTCCCTCGCTCTCATTGTCCCCTCTCACCCCTCCCTCTCCCATCATTTTCCTTATATTTCTATTTATCTACTTGTCTTTATTATGTCTTTTTATTTCTCCCTTCCTCCAGCCCTCTCTCATTCTCCATATCCCCTCCTCCCCTCTTCCTCCCTCATCCCCTCCCAAGACTTCTCACAGAGGTGAATCTGCCCCTCCCCAACCCCCTCCCCTCTTTGGGTACGCCACTATTTCTATACCAATCTCCTTCTTAAAATAAAATTAAATGGACATTTCTTAAAAACAACCTTTATAGGCCTATACTTATACTTACATGTATACGTATAGCGATTACCATTATAGTGTAATATAGATATATGGATACATGGCAGCCTTCATACATTCTAATGTGTAATCGATCTAGCAAGAGCATTCAATTTATTTAAATGAAACGCCTAACGTCAGGTGGGTGGTAAAGATGATTGCATCGACAGCTAAAGCCTCCTTATAGACATCAGACCCACACAAGCACACATTTGGGATACACACACATGACTGCCCTTACACATGACTGTAGTGTGGTCACTTATTGATACTCGCCTGTTGTGTAGAGCGTTAATATGATGCCGGATCAGTGACCAATTTAATGGCGGAACCCCTTTATTCGAAACAATGGTACCACTTTTATGAATAGCCTGTCGCAACTTCTAATCGGCATCAAACGAACAAAAGATTATATGATCTATTGCGACTCTATTTCTATTTAAAAGCTCTTTGGTCTAAACGGTCTCTCACTCAATGACCCATACGTGCGTCCAAAATGACCTAAGAGCGAAATTTAACCTAGTAATGAATGTCCACAAATTTGGAGTTGGGGTACGGTTAAACATTTTTGAATGACCAAAATGTTGAGGACCGGTGATCGATGTAGAAAAATTGTTTCGAGCAAAATTTGGCCTACTAACGAATGTCCAATCTCCGGCCAACTGCTCATTTTATGAGTATATCATCAATGTTTAAACATCGGATTTTGGGCAAACAAATAATACTTTTCAGTTGGCCTAGCCAGGCCAGGCCATGTTTTGTATATACCCTATTATATACTTCATTAATATATTCTTGTTCATTGATTAGTTAAAAGTGGATCACATGACCAAAAATAGTTCTACCATCAGTACTCCTATCCGTAAATAGTATACCTCTAAGCCGTAAATAGCATTTTCAATGTCCCGAATGAGCCGTAAATAGTACCTCCAATCCGTAAATAGTACTTTTGACCAAAGAGCTTTTAAATAGAAATAGAGTCGCAATAGATTATATAATCTTTTGTTTGTTTGATGCCGATTAGAAGTTGCGACAGGCTATTCATAAAAGTGGTACCATTGTTTCGAATAAAGGGGTTCCGCCATTAAATTGGTCACTGATCCGGCATCATATTAACGCTCTACACAACAGGCGAGTACCAATAAGTGACCACACTACAGTCATGTGTAAGGGCAGTCATGTGTAAAGTGGTACCATTGTACTCATGTATCCCAAATGTGTGCTTGTGTGGGTCTGAAGACTATAAGGAGGCTTTAGCTGTCGATGCAATCATCTTTACCACCCACCTGACGATAGGTGTTTCATTTAAATAAATTGAATGCTCTTGGTGATCGATTACACATTAGAATGTATGAAGGCTGCCATGTCCAGTCCATATATCTATATTACACTATAATGGTAATCGCTATACGTATACATGTAAGTATAAGTATAGGCCTATAAAGTTTGTTAAGAAATTTCCATTTAATTTATTTTAAGGAGATTGGTATAGAAATAGTGGCGTATCCAAAGAGGGGAGGGGGTTGGGGAGGGGCAGATTCACCTCTGTGAGAAGTCTTGGGAGGATGGAGGGAGGAAGAGGGGAGGAGGGGATATGGAAAATGAGAGAGGGCTGGAGGAAGAGAGAAATAAAAAGATATAATAAAGACAAGTAGATAAATAGAAATATAAGGAAAATGATGGGAATGAGAGAGGGAGGGGAAGAGGGGACAATGGGAGCGAGGGAGTGATAAAATGTAGGCCTAGGAAAGAATAAGTACAGAGAAGGAAAAAGAAAGGAATGAAGAATACATTTAATAATAATTATTAGGCCTATATAATAACTAAACACATAACAGCACTGGGCAGCCATTCGACTATGTCAATGCCTTTATTCGTTACGTAATTAAAACGCCCAGTCAGATGTATTTCACACCTACCAAACACAACTCACCGAATTTCGCAAACTGGACGTTGAATGTACACTCTCATGAATATTGATTGGCAACATTTTCCAATATGTCAGCGCTCTAATCGGAAACAATAGAACAATAGACCCTGCAGAGCGTTGCTTTTGACCATGCCTTCCGCGTGCGCGCATTCGATGCGACGGAACAGTTCACGCACGCGAAACTGCCATAGCGTGATTTCGCGCTGCTGTAATTGGTTAGCCCGATTTTAGCCTATTCGATTTTTTGAAGGGCAAAATATAGGTCGTGCTTAAATTGGGATAGAAGCTGGAAGTCAAAACGTCAAATAATTTTCTTTTAACCAATCAATGAACAAAGAACATATTAATGAAGTATATAAAACAAATATATATGGCTTTATTCGAAGTTCTGGTTAAAACTATGGTCCCTCGTTGACATCAATTAATACTATTTTCATTCGGGGCTGCGCCCCTCAGGAAAATAGTACTATTGATCTCACCTCGGGCCCATAGTTTTAACCAGAACCTCTCATGGCAGTATATATTTGTATACTATTTCTCTCTGTTGCTATAGTGTAAAGCATTATATCAAAATATTGGGGGGGGGGGGGGGGTGATTTATCCCTCACCCATACCACCGGCATGTATAACTCAACCTTCTTGAAAACCAAATGTTGCTATAGGCCTATTTGATGAAACAGAAACAAATTTATAAGAAAGAACAAACGAAAGAAAGAAACCAAATGCGTCAACATGGAGGTGATTGTATAGACCATGCCCCTTACCAAAAATTTGGGGGAATTTATTCCCCACTCCGGGATTTATGCCTAAGTAAAGAAAGGAAGAAGGAAGGAAGGCAAGAAGGAAGGAAGGAAATAAAGAAAGAAATAAAGGAAGGAAGGCAAGAAGGAAGGAAGGAAATAAGGAAGGAAGGAAATTAAGAAAGAAATAAAGAAAGAAAAGAAAGAAAGAAAGAAAGAAAGAAAGACAAAAAGAGAAAGACAGACAGAAAGAAAGCAAGAAAAAAGAAAAAAAAAGAAAGAAAAGAAAGAAAGAAAGAAAAAGAGAACGAAACAAAAGGGAAATCAAGAGAGAGAAAAAGGGAGAGAGAAAAGAAAAGAAAGAAAGGGAAAGACAAAGAAAACAGACAGACAGAAAGAAAGAAAGAAAGAAAGAAAGAAAGAGAGAGAGAGAAAAAGAGAAAGAAAGGGAACAAGCAAGAAAATTAAAAGGAGAGAAATGGAACGAAATAACGGGAGAGCAAGAAATGGAAAGAGATAGAGAGAGAAACTGAAAGAAAAAAGGAAATACAGAGAAAAAATAGGTCAAAAGGGTGTTTGGTACAAAAATTACGCAAAAGATTATATGCTAAAGGAAATCGTTTGCAAAATGGAGGCAACAAATGTTACCACATCACTGACCACGTAATAATTAATTGAGCTGTTAAATAGATACCGATTGCCATGATTACCATTTCCATCGTTTATGCTAACCGCTCCCGTTTACTAACCGCTCCCGGACAGAGGGACGGACGCATAGACATACCACCTAGACCTATGACTGCCCATCCTTTACCACAGCGGGAGGTGAAGCCCCGTGTCCAAGGATTGACGGGGTTACTAGGCGCGGAGAAATATCGCATACATGTTTGACGCGCTCGTTTGCGTGATTACTGCGCCGTTATCGCCGCGTCAAATGCAACATGTTCCGTAGACGCGAACATGTCTGCTTGTTTGCGTCCGGGTATGCGTCCTCGTCAAATTCGTTGCTAACAGCCAGATAGGTAATGAGTTATCAAAACTTGTATAAATATGAAAAAGTTTAATTGACTCATATTCTGATATAGATGTCATTGCAATAGGTCTATATGGGGTTTTTTTGGACACTTTTGTTATATTGTATGATACGGTATTGTAGGTTATGATAATTATGTCTTATTGTAACTCTCTTATACCAAATGTTTTGGTGGCATAGAGACAAATAAAACTTGTAAACTTGTAAACTTGTAAACTTGCTAAGCAGTGTCGGCTTCACTACGCGAGTCAAAGTCACTGGTCTAGGTTCTCGTTTGTCTGGGGACGGACGGACAGACGGACGGACACGCCATGATTAGTATTATGATAGGGGAATGTTGTATGGGGGGGTGTAGGGGTGTGTGTGTGTGTGGCATATGTCAAAGGCTCCGTCAGTTTCGATCCAAATGTCGCCAAATTCATACGGGAGATCGAGGAATATACGGGAAATGGACTGGACTTTATTTGGTTGAAATCGGTCAAGAATTGGCTGCAAAAACAGTGAAAATGTGGGTAAAAACGGGGTTTTTGTTATGAAAAACTGCAGCTGGCATGAAGCGCGTCAGCGCCGCGTGCGTAATGCGCAATACGCCAATGCGCGCATAAACGGCGCAGAGCCACGCGACTTGCGAGCCAGAGACCAGTGGACATGATTATCTTAATACTAATTATAGAGAGTTTGTCCGTCTGTCCGCGCGCTATTGCGTGCGATCGGAGCTATCGCGTGCTCGCAGAGGGAGTACGCGGAGTATCAACGGACGTGTGCGCGGAGTACCAACGGGCGCAGTGCGGGTATCGGAAAGCATTACAGTTATATTGATCACTGAGAGACGCAGGCCTATATCATAGTAGTTTAAAAGGTCAGGGCAGGAATATGGGTAACGGGTGTTTGGTAATTAGAGATAGGCCTATTATGAGAACCACCCAACCCGAGAACCGCGAAATCTTAATACTAATTATAGAGAGTTTGTCCGTCTGTCCGCGCGCTATCGCGTGCTCGCGGAGCTATCGCGTGCTCGCAGAGCGAGTACGCGGAGTATCAACGGGCGTGTGCGCGGAGTACAGACGGGCGCAGTGCGGGTATCGGAAAGCATTACAGTTATATTGATCACTGAGAGACGCAGGCCTATATCATAGTAGTTTAAAAGGTCAGGGCAGGAATATGGGTAACGGGTGTTTGGTAAAAAAAATGACAAAAATGTACATGGACGGGTCACGGGATTATAATAACGGATGAACACGTCCGCATACACGCTATGAGAGGACATAATAGCCTAAATACGGGAAAAATGTGTGTTGTATAAATAACATGATGCGGTGTTGATAAAGAAAAATGAAATTAAAACGACAAAAGAGGTAGGCCTACGAGTAATAGGCCAACAGGTTAAAAAGAAACTAATCAGGAAATGTAAGAAAAAAGAAGCTAAAATAATGAGAACAGAATTAAATAAAAAAACATGGAAACGGGAAATAAAAAAAAAGCTAAAATGGAAATGTAAGAAAGAACAGATTTAGAAAATAAATAAACAACATGGAAACGAAAAATCACAAGCTAAGCAGCATATAAATAAATAATAAAATAAATGTTGGTATTTATACAGCGCCTTTCACATGTGAACATGTACCAAAGCGCTTTACATTTATTCCGCCGTCGTTAGAATATGTCAGCTGCCATACAATGCCCAAGGCATACTCATACCTTTGGGCGGCGCTCAATGGACAGTATTCATAACAGCTCCCCATTTCACACCTGGGTGGAGAGGAGTAATCGAGATAAAGTGCCTTACTCAAGGGCACAACACGATGGAGTCGCCGGGGCTCGAACCCGCAACCTCCTGATTATGAGTCGTAGCCCGTTCCGCTCGGCCACCGTGCTCCAAAATAAAAAGATTTATATAAATAAAATGTACCTTTTCAATGATTCTACCTGTTCAGTAATTCTTCCTAGTGAACGCTCCCATTTACGTGCAAAGCGCGGGTATCCCGCTAGTAAATACAATTTTACAAATGCACCACCACCCTTACCATCTCTTTACCGATTGATCAGTCGCTTTATTTAATTCATTTTAATCAACATCTTTGTCCCGCCCCCCCCCCCCGTGTTGTCTCCTATCCTCCCGTTCTTTCCACTGTTCCCCCTTTAGCTCACATCTGTCCCTATAGTGTTATGGTTTTAGTACTTCTTAGTCAACTGCTCAAAAATTTGTGAATGTGAAGCATAAAATGTACAATTTTTAGGTCAGTTTATATTTTGCCATGTGCGCAAAGTTTGATGGTCACCCATGAATCGCGGATTGGTAAATAATATCGCCAGCCCATGGCACATTAGACTGGCCCCCAGTCTCGGTTCGGTTCTATCTCAGGATAATGTAACAATAAATAATTACATAATGCCCTATGGAAAAAAAATGCCAAAGTCCTCTACCCCCCCTTATTTTGTTCAATGCCAAAACCCATTCCTCTTCATCCACAAATCGACGCCACTAATTACACCCACCACAGTCAACCATGCAGCAATATAGAAATATACTCGTATTATAAGTGAACGCGAAAGTCCATTGAGCGCTGATTCCGAGACTGGTCCAATCTGTTAGAGATCTCACTTCCAAATATTCGTTCAACGAAGCACGGTGATTCCGATGTCAATTACGAAAGCCCCGCCCCAGTTTCAATTCAAATATGGTAGCACAAAGCTATGCCGCGGGATGTGACGCAAGATCGGATGGGATTGAGCTCAAGTGGCACGCGTCTGATAGACCCATGGTACGCGCAATAATAAAAGGCAACCACTCGACTCGGACTTAGGCCTATTGTCCATATTGCGTATATTATCGCGTGCGGTTTGCAAATGTTTGCACATTATTTAGCTAGGGAAGCCTTTTCAAATATCCCCGCGCTGCCAAGCTGCGTTGATTGGTCGGATACAATATCGTTGTTTAGTCGCTTACACAAACGTTAATGTAGTGAAAACATGGACGTGGTATATAGAAAGATTGCGTGACTCCAAATCCGTAAAAGTGAACTCCCAGCATTTTGTGGGAACTGGAAGTCAAATTGCTTACAGACTGGGAGGGTCCATGTGTTGGGTTGATTTTTAATGCTATGTAATCTACATTACCAGTCGTTCTCCATGGACCCGAGGGAGGGTCTAATGGCACATGCACTCTCCTCACTCATTTTGATTTTCCAATGTTTATTATAGACCTTTTTCTCAGACGTCACCAATCAATCGATATTGGGGTCCAGCATTCGAGTCATCAGCACCCAAACGCAAATACCGCGCCGGCGCGCGCGATCAACTTTGCGCCACTCTAGGCGTCCTGCGCGGAATTGCCAGCTCGCAGTACGCGTTTAGTTCTTCACGGTGTAAAAAGTAAACAAAATTGTGAAACAAAACAAAGATTGAATTTTAAATAGCATCGCGGTTTTTCCGTATCTTTTGTATTTTATGGCATCAAAACTAACTGGAACAAAGGTAACTAGTATATAGTTCCCGTAAACAATGGAAGCTAACGTGAAATACCGTAAAACCCCGTCTACAAGGATATACCTAAGAAACGCCCTCAATAAAATTGGTTGCTTTTTGTATTTGGAGTTTGAGCAAATATATACTGGCACTGGGTGGCTATGCATTCCATCTAAGTATGTTGTAACACCAATCAATTGTATTGACATAATAACGACTGTTTCGTATATCAGGATCGTATAGCTCAATTGATAGAGCGTCAGACTTTGGAACTGAAGACATGCTGAAGAGAGCATGGTCCGGGCACCGGTTCCGTTTTTTTCATTCTCGTTTAATTTTAACTTTTGACATGTTCTTTTTATCTTTCTTCAAATCTACCTTTCTACTTTTAATTTTAGGTGTGTGTTTTTTTTTTTTTTTTTTAGTTTTTTTTATAGTTTTTTTAGTAATTTTGTGGTTTTATAGAAACTAGTAAAAGCATTTATTCTAAATAATAGCGAAACCCACGGTTAGACAGATGTGTTGTAACTACTTGTCTGTCCTCGTCTTTGCAATAAAAACCTATGTTGCACCTTTGTGCCATCCCAATTCTTGAGGAATGGTAGGTAGGGTGCGTTTTTGGCTTAAGCACGATTTTGTTTCTACTTGAAATGAAATCAAAATAAATATTGTTTTGTTGCCACAATTGCAGTTTTTTCAATTAAAAAAAAATAGATGAGGAATAATAATTATTCCATATTTGAATCTATTGTCCCATCAAGAATAGAGTGTCTTCAAAAACTTCAATCAATTCATCTGACAAAGGAAACTATTCTGGTCATTCAATTTTGTTTCGCTTGCACCTGTTATATCACAGGCGTTGGTAGAGAAGGCACACTTCTCTTGTCTTCACCGAAGACACTAACATGATTAATTACCATAGCTAGCAATGGACATACACTATTTTTTGTTCCACTTGAACCCATACTCATAGGCTATTCGCTGTCGATGTGACGTAATTAATCGGATTAACTACCATAGCAATTGATGAATACAATTTCGAATATATAGCCCTGCACTTCATCGTTCACGTGGCACCTATGCATTGAACCATAGTTGTCAAAGAAATGCTAATCACTCGCCATGTAAGATTAGTATTTATGAAAAGAGTGGTATTCAATCTATGTTTGGTGACATACGCGGGTGATTAGTGCAATGGTACTTGATGGTAGTTATTGCGATTATTACGTCACTTCGACAGCGAATTGTAGTATAGACGAATCCAACAACAGTCCAAGAGAGCGCCAAATATGGATCAGGAGTATTACATAATAATACCCTGCTATGACAATAGCTGCACTAGGTTAATCGTATAATCTCCTTATGTGGTTAGCATGGCTGGGCCAGGAAATCCACAAGGTCAGCCAATGTATGTACATGTATTCGGTACATGTGCCATATTTTTTTACAATGGGTGATAAATTTCTGGTTTGTTTTATTTCAAAACGCAACAGTCGATATTCTAAAGCTTGGTCCAAATCCAAGAGAAGAACCAACTCTAGTAATTTATGTGGTTTCAAATTATATCGGCCGTTGCCTTTTTGATAGAAATGGTGTTTGTTGATGTGCACAGTTTCCCATTAGATCATAACATGCTGTTGTACATCCAAGGTCAAAGGTCTTTTAATCCATATTTGGCGTTGTTCTGGGACTGAACAAGCCAAGTGATGGTCAGAATTTATTCGGCCATTATACGCTGGTGAAGTTACGTAATTAATCGGATTAATTACCATAGCAATAGGTGAAAACAATTTTGAACATATCGCGCTGCGCTACAAGCAGGTTACACTCATCACCTGTACTGTGTATGTCTGCAATCATAGATTGAATACAATACTGGTCTTTTCAAAGATACTAATCTTACAGGTGCAGCATGATATGGTTCAATGAAGAGGTACCGCCTGAACGTATCAGTGCATAACGCAGTATATTCAAAATTGTTTTCACCTATTGCTATGGTAGTTAATCCGATTATTACGTAACTTCGCCAGCGTATTGAATAAAACAGGAGGATGTGAGTTCATAAGGGCAATGTCGGGGATTATAGGTCACAATCGATGTGGAGAAATGAGAGGTCAGACCAACAGCCATAGCGAATGGTTCATGTTCAACTAATTCCAGCGGACGGTCTGTGGCTAGTAAGGAATCGTCTTTGACCACATGCGCAGATCTGTCTCGTCAGGAAGATATTTAATATCCCGAATTTATAATAGGCCTATGCCTACCAGTTCCATCGTATAACCGATCTGCTAGAGAATATTTGTTACCATGTTTAATAAATTCGTATTTATCGTATAATAAAATGTAGCCAAATGTATATTATGTGTCACACGGTTTTCTGCTGAACCACTAGCAGGCTATGTTACCACATCTATGACAATGACAAAGGTGAATTTTGATGATTTTTACGATCGTCCGGATGAGCAAATCACTAAATGGGTCTTTAGTTCCCTCCTCTCCTTATCCTGCCAATATTATATGAATCAAAGAAAAATAAAGAAAAAATAAAATTAAACAAGAAAAAAAAGACAAAGAAAAGAAACAATAAAAGAAAAACAATAGAATAAATTAAACTAAATATGAATAAAAAATGATCACGAAAGGAGTCTTTAGAAAATGCAAGAAAATATAAATGAAAAGTTTGAACAATATTTTGTTTATAAAAGTTTGTGGGACCGTGATGAGGCTCGAACTCACCATCTTCCGATCTAAAGAACCAAAGTCTTATGCCTTGCCAAGTGAACTATGCTCGTGAGATGCGAAATAAAGATAAAATAATACATTGTATACCTGCTTGTGTCGGTAAATGATTTGCTCAAATTCCATAATGATATAATATTGTGGAGGGCGCTAGCGTGAAATATGCTATCATCACAGTCGCTACTATTCCTTGTAGACGGGTTTCTACGGTATGACAAAACAGAGGAGAAAATACGCAATATTTGGTGTTTTTACATCGTGGACACGTGAGAAACGCACGTGTTGTTTGTTTACATCACAGACCCCAATATCGATTAGGTGACGTCATCAGAAAAAGGTCTATTCCCACTTGCTTGGCGTTGATACGCGATGTCGTGAGATGACGCGAACTAAATGATACGCGTTTTTTTGTTTGACGTAGCGTGTTGATACGCGAAGACGCAAGATTTTTTTTGTTTGACGCGATGTAGTTGTTAGGCGGCCATAGTAACTGATGCTCACTATTTTCAGGTCCCTGGATATTTTTAAAGGTATTTTTGCTCATTTTTAGACTTTAATCACTGAGATTGAAAAAATGAGGTGAATATGCAGCGTAAGTCGGTGAATGATTAGGTTTGCAAAAGTGAAATTTGCAGTTGCATCACCACCGTTCGAGTTTTTATCACGAAAAGTTTTGCAACTCGGTAATGTGTTATTACTAGCGGTCACCCGTCTTTCGCGGTTCGTAAATAAATACAATTTTACAAAATGCATCACCACCCTCCAAGTTTTAATTTTATTGCGAACAATTTTATCAACTTCCTATTACCGATTGATCAGTCGTTTTATTTCTTTCATTTTAATCAACTTCTTTGTTGCCCCCCCCCGTGTTGTCCCCTATCCTCCCGTTCTTTCCACTGTTAGTGTTTCCCCCTTAGCTCACATCCCTCTTCTCCGCTCTGCCTCTTATCTGTCCGTAGTATGGCTAACCCATGGTACCCATGCACTCTCCTCACTCATTTTGATTTTCCCGTGTTTATTATTCCCATTTGCGTCAGAGGCAGCGTGTTGATACGCGATGTCGCGAGATGACGCGAGTTAAATGATACGCGTTGTTTTTGTTTGACGTTAAAATGAGGTGAATATGCAGCGTAACTCGGTGAATGATTAGGTTTGCAAAAGTGAAATTTGCAGTTGCATCACCACCGTTCGAGTTTTTATCACGAAAAATTTTGCATCTTGGTAATTTGTTATAGATTTTGTTATAGATTGGTATTTATGCACATTTTCGCGCGCTCCGCAATTGGTTTAGGAAGGGAGTGGGAATCAGTCGGAACTCGGAAATAGTGAATTTGAGATATAGCCAAACAAAGGAACCATTTCCTTTTGTTTCCTCTTGTTTTGGAAACTATTTAATTGCTCATATATTTGGTGTTTTTTTTTGCAACTGATAAGAAACTGAAAATTTAATATTTCCGAGTTCCGACTGATTTTGCTTGATCGCATCACAAATATTCTCTTGAGATACTATTTGCGCGGACACGGGCTCCGTCTCGTAATTACACATTCATTACAAAATAAGATCAAAACACCCATAGGAATTGCATCGAAAAGTGATTGACAAAATAGTAAAACAGCTATTCAATCCCATACTGTGACGTCAATATTTAGTCAATTGCTATAAATGAGGTGTCAACGCATTTTACAGATTTGTAATACAATCACCCGTTTTTGAATAATGGTCATTATTTAGGGGGGGGGGGGGGTAGTTACTTTTTTTGAGATGTTTATTTCCAGACGATGTAGGAAGAGTAACAAAATGAGCCTAAAATAAAAAAAAACCCGAGCAAATAGAACCGATTTTCGTATCGAGTCAATATTTGCATAGAGCTGCATATTTCATGAGCCAAACCTATTCAGTTAATTTCCCCATCATATAGCGCATGGCGCTATTATGTGACTTTGCATTCAGTTTTAGTGGAAGCAATATTTTGGCATCCTTGTACCTCAAAGGATAAAACTAGAATTGGTTCCATTTTGTCGGTTAGTCCTTCATTATGAAAGAACATATACTAGTATGCAAATATGTTAGGGTTAGGGGTATGTTAAAGCAAGTTTTGAAATGCATTTTTTGCAAGTCTTAAAGATTTTAAGTTCAAATGTTCTTTGATTCTGGCCGAATGACCTGGCCTACTTGAGCACTTTGAAGGGATTGGATAATCATTGCGATGTGTCTTAATATTGATCTTAATATATAAAATGATAAGTTGCACCAAGTTTTGTAAAATTAATTTTAAAAGTTATTTACTTCATGAAGACTGCATTTACTTTGAACACAAACCATTAATATACTACTAAAAAGGCAATGTCTAAACATGGTAAAAATTAAAAAACTCATATTACATTAAAAAGATTGACTTGACGTCAAAATCCCATATTAATCCATACACCCCCTATGGACAATGATGGAAGACAAGACGTTAAACTCCTATTTAGGGAGTGTGAATTTCAAACAGATTTACCTAAATGGATGGATCTATTTGAAATCTTGCATAGGGTCAGTGGCGGCATCAGGATTTTTTTTTTTTCACGGGGGGGCATTGGGGTGGGGGCAAAGTGAATTTCGGGGGGACAAAATTTACGTAATTTTGGGGTTTTGCCTCAAAACTGGGGAGGGCGAACTGGGGGACAAGAACAATATTTTGCCCTCCCCCCGTAGCGCCGCCACTGCAAAGGGTTGTATGGATTTGAACTGGATTAGCCTAAGTGCAACTTTTGTGTTGTTTCTTTAAAAATCAAAATCAAATCTGACGTGTTGTTAATATTGAACGAGATTGGGCAAATGGGGCATTAAAGACATAAACTACATTTCTTTCTATGTTAAAATAAACATCTCAAAAAAGTAACTAACCCCCTTTAAATAATGGCCATTATTCTAAAAGGGGTTATTATATTACAAATCTGTAAAATGCGTTGGAAGCAGAATTTATTTCTGCGCATTTTGATACCTCATTTGATACGATAGCTCAGAAAACAATAAAACACCGGTCAATTTAATGTAGTCAGGTCCAGATTTGAAAGTTGCACTTACATACAATTTTTTACAATACAAAAACACTCAGATATCATTACACATATTTCCTTCCATTACACTGAATACAAAATCAATACAATTTACTGCAACTTTCAAATCTTGGGTTACATTGATTTAAATGTACGCTGTGACGTCAATATTTAGTCAATTGCTGTAAATGAGGTGTTTCAATGTGCAGAAATAAATTCTGCTTCCAACGCATTTTACAGATTTGTAATACAATCACCTGGTTTTGAGTAATAGTCATTACTTAAGGGGGTTAGTTACTTTTTTTGAGATGTTTATTTTGAATACGATTGATAGTTCTGAGGCCATAGGCGTATTTGTAACGGATGAATTACTTTTTGGGAAGTCTTTAGTTTTAGAGTCATAATAAATTGAAAGCATCCGGTAGTTCTTATTGTGACACATTGTATGTAATAATGCAATCCTTTGATTAAAATATGAAGCGAAAAGTATGCCAAACCAGCTGTGGTTTTCCTTTTTTTATATAGTAACAGTACTAGTGGATTGTTTATTACATTATTCAAACTTAAAAGAACATGACATGCTGCTCTTAATACAGTAAGCCAAAAAATTAAGGTACCAGTTATGTTCACCTCCTGTATATCCTAAACAAAGACAGATATGTCATAATTGGAACCTGCAGCCAATAGCTGCATCTTTTAGCTCGAATTTAAGACCTCATTCGTTGAAATTGTTCAAGAAATAAAAACACGGCGATCCCAAAACCCAAGGAAGATACCAATGTAAAAGTTGCAGTTTCCTTCATTGCATGCCCTATTGATTTGTACACAGAGCGTTCGTGAACAAGAGAACTATCGCCGCGCTTCCATTAATTAGCACGTTAAAACTAGCATCGTGGTTTCACTGAGTAGAACACAAAAGTGCAACTTTTGATTTCGTTTCTTCATTATGTTTTAGATCACCGTTTCTTTAATTCTCAACCAATTTCAACAAATAAGGTCTTAAATCCGAGCTAGAGAGTACAGGTATTGAATGCTTATTTTAATTTTGACATATTGGTCTTTATTAGGGATATACAGGGGTGAACACAACTGGTACCTTAATTCTTTGGCTTACTGTAGGTATACACCTTTGTCATCAATTGCTATAAGGGACAAAAGCTTGATTCTAAGTAAAATTGCTTTTAGCGTAGACGCAAATTAACTTTCTAGCAAAAATCACCATACATAGTTAATACAATAGCGCTATGTTTTACCCTCGGGGTTTTACCTTCTGATTTGATGCATTGGATAGCTTAATAAATTTGTGAATTGTTGTATAGAAACATTGTGTTTGGGTAAAAAAATAATAATATCTGCAAAAAAACAAAAAAACAAAAAACATTGCGGGTACCCCTGAGCCATGTTTTATTTGTGCAAGTACTGCCAAATAGTATTATTTAAAGGGGCATTTCGTGATCCACAGCATCATCCCCCACTTTTCTCAAAAAAAGTTGAGATTTTTATATCACTGGAAACCTCTGGCTACACAATGTTTAGGTACAAAAAATTTCTTGAAGATTAATTTGTTTAGCAAAGATATCGTGAAATTTGAATTTCGTTCTGGTATACCAGCACGAAATTACAACACATGGAGCAGTGTAATACACATAATCATGCATAACTCGCAAACGCAAAATCGGAATCAACTGAAATTTTGGGAATAAGGCTTTTTCGTGGATATCTACTGAAAAATGCCATAAAAAGAGGATGCTAGGATCACGAAACACTCCTTTAAAGCACTGATTTCTGCCACAAAAGACTCAAATGAAGCAAATAAATGCATTGCACATAACATGAAAGGGTAATAATGTTGGGATGAAAGAATCAAGTTGTGCAGATATTGACACTGTAGAAAAGACTAGAGTTGATACTACAAGCTTCACAAGATTTTTTGGTATCATAAAAATAATAATAAAAAACTTGATCAATTATTTTAAGTGGGGGGGGGGGGCCTCAAACGTGACAGGTCTGCCACCCCCAAGTTCATACCCATTTTAGTTTCACGCACTTTTTTTACAGATGGCCTGGATGCATATTGCGGTTTCAGCGATTGTCCGAAAAAAGTGGCGTTTTTCTACACCTCCATGTTTCCTGACTATGGCTAAAATTATTCAGCTTTCGCTCCATTGTGCCGTTGCTAATGGTTATGATTTTCTTATAAACCATCATGCGCACAGTTTCCACCTCGATACATCTGAGCACACATTTCGTCCCAAGAGCTTCCAAGCAAAGAACAACAAGCAGTGGATGTATCCACCACAGTCTTTGATTACACTAAACGGTTGAGTACATAGCAATGTAGGAACTGTTAAGCTTATAGCTAAGAAGTGGGCCTCTTTGATTGTTTTTTGTCGAAACCTCAAGTGTTCCCTTCATCCAATCAGAATTTTTTTTATCAAACAAAAGCTAACACTTCCCCCTAAAAACACTTTTCGTCACTAGGTCAACAGATAACACAATTCAATGTTATAGCAAGGCGAATGTGGAAAACCTGTTGAAAACTACCAATCCAAGCACATTTTTTGACCAAAATGTAAGTTTTAAAAGTCAAAACCTCAAGCGTTCCTTACAATATTTTTCAAATTTTATGTCATTAAATGAAAAAGCACATTTATAATTATTGCCCATATATTAGAGTCACTAGAATGAGCAATGGTAAATCTTGTACAAAAAGTTACTATTTTTGGCTGTTTTGTCATACGGTTGTAAAATTCAATGAACTATGACTTTTAAAAAAGAGCGCTTACAAATTGATATGATTGGCGCACTCTTTCAAATTTCCCTTCTTCGGCAGTCATGGCAGTGAAATGAAATAAATACTGCCCTGCTGCAGTCTCTCGGCCATTTCTTCTTTTTCTAGATGATACAACATGGACATTAGGCCTATCCCTTCTTTCCCAGTTGCCTTCTACAACTCAGACGCTACATTATCAATGCCAAGTGACTTAGCATTTTTCATTTGTTCCATAACAAGCTCAACATGTGGAGGTGGAGGTTCTTCCTCACTCGTTTCACACTGTACATACACCTTGTCAGTTTGTGCCTCAAACAGCTAGCTGGAAACTATACTGAATCCATCACCTCTTATGTTCCTTGGCAATACCAAAAGCTATTTGTGAGTCACGTCACCCTTGCATCTCTCCATTTCCACACACTTCGTTTCGATGTTTATAGTTTTGTTTTGTCTTCCTTAAACACTTTTGGAGACTTCTTAGATCACATCAGACATATTATCGAATTGCGTTCTGAATACGAAGAATGTCCTTCTGATACTAATTAATTTTGATTTTTGAAATTCGCAATGTAATACACATTTTATGGCAAATGATTAAAATTGATATTTTTGATATTTAACAGTACTGAAGTAAACTTTATAAATCTGATGATTTATACTTAAAGTATATGTAGGTGGGATAAAAATCCGATGATCAAATTGAAAATTTTGACCTTTCATATTGAAGATATGGATTTTGTTTCCCAAAACACCAAAAAAATAGGTCTTTTTGGGGGAAAAAATCCATATCTTCAATATGAAAGATCAAAATTTTCAATTGATCGTCGGCTTTTCCTCCCAGCTACATACACTTTAAGAATATGTCATTAGATTTATAAAATTTACTTGGCTGTGGTTCTATTATGAAACCCACACCTAGTTTCCTTCCACTCTCTTTTCCAGAATAGGTGAACATACTTCCATCATCTGTAGTGAACCTCCCTTGTCTAAGCCACCACAACTATGTTACTCCTAGGATCTTAATATTGTTTGCAACCATCCCCTTCTCCCTAAATCAATATGGAGTTTTCTAATACATTTATATCGCGTTGTTAAAAAGTTGAATTTTGGACATGCTTTTCCTTGTTTTGGAAAATTTTTTCTTACTCCAAACTTCCCACGTAGTCTTGACTCAATATGAAGAAAGTCTTCAAAAAGTCAAACCACTATAATTGAGGAGTAATTGCATTACATTTGATACGTCTCTTGTTTTGATATACCTTTCAAACAGGATTGGTGGACTCAAACTGTGTTACTGGCCTCTTGGAAAAATATGCCAAGCAAATATGATACTTCGTCTTGGTCCCAGATGCCTTAAGTGCTTCTTCGTTAAACAAATCGTCTAGCGACATGCTCGAAATAGCAATCCATGACAAAAATTTAATTTGGCTGAAATATTAAGGACTGTTCAATGTTTTTGCATGGGGAGTGGGAGTTTTCACACAAAAAATCGACGGAAACTGAATGTCTCGTTTCACTCTCGCCTTTGCTAAAATTCCCCCTTGTTTTCTGGGTTTTTTTTCATCTAAAATCTAACACGACTCTGACGATAAGGACAAGCCGGCTGAAAGCGAGGGGGTCCTCTCGCTATTCCGAAGGTCCGCCATTCTGAAGGTTCGGTATTCCGAAGGTTCGCTTTTCCGAACGTATAATTTTACTATTCGCTATTCCGAATGTAATCGGTTCTCTATTCCGAAAATTCCCAAAACACAAACAGGTTCTCTATTCCGAAAATAGAAAGGTTCTCTATTCCGAATATGAAAAAAGGTTCTCTATTCCGAATTCCGCTTTACCGATGTGTCATATTTTTCATATTCGGAATAGAGAACCTTTTTAATTTTCGGAATAGTAAACCTTCGGAGTAGCGAACCTTTGGAATAGCGAACCTTCGGAATAGCGAAGTTCGCCCAAGGCGAGAGTAGTATGATACTTTGCAATGTAGTGTCTCTTTAGATCACATGGTGTAACATGATCCGTTCATCCACTTCTGACAATCACAATTCGTTTTACCAACTATTATTTTGTTACGAATGTATGGTATTGCCGTGGCAGCAAAATTACAGCGCTTTGAATCCTCTGGATAATGCGCTATATAAATCTAAAGTGTATTTTATTTTATTTATTTATTTAAAAAATAATTTTTGTAATTGTTATTCTAAGATGTGATGTAGTTATTATCACACGAGGAAGCATACATAATCTAATGTGGCGCGCACTACATGTGAACTGTTGGGTCTACATATGTTCAGTGTAATCAAATCAAATACTAAAGCTACATATCATAAAACCATGTCATGCATTCCTTCTTGTTATGGACGACAAGTATTAATTTTGATATTACTACGGTTATTTTTTCGAAAAATAAATCATAGAGCGCCATGATAGAAACCCGTATTCGGTAAGCGGAAACCTTCACGTTTCGAGCGGCGCTTCCACTCGAATTTAAACAGGCAAAGTTCGCTAAACTAATGCCTGCTTCATTTGCCTACTTTTATCGAGGGTGAGTTATGTACGTTTTACAAAAGTGTTGTTGTTTTAGTCGTCTTTACAACATAACTCAAGAGCCACAGGACCGACAAAAGTATACCTGTGATATTTGAATTCTTCTACACACTCGCTATGAAAATGATCAATGTATTTTTTGCAAAAGCTCCCAGCCATTCGAAAGAGGCTGTGAACTACCAAATCGCAACAGTTTAAAATAGTTGCTAACCTTAAATGCACAAGTTTTGTGCATTTTCAAAGTTATCTCCACGTTCATTTCGTACGTGCAAAATCTTCAAAAACCTATCGAATTGCATTCTGAATTCGAAGAATGTCTTTCTGATATCAAATAATTTTCATTTTATGAAATTCACGATATAATACAAATTTTATGACAAATTATTAAAATTTGATATTTTTCACATTTTGAGATATAACAGTCCTCGAAGTAAATTTGATAAATTTAATGATATACTTTTAAAGTGTATGTAGCTGGGAGGAAAAGCCGACGATCAATTGAAAATTTTGACTTTTCATATTGAAGATATTGATTTTTTCCCCAAAAGACCTAATTTTTTTGGGTGTTTTGGGAAAAAAATCCATATCTTCAATACGAAAGGTCAAAATGTTCAATTGATCGTCGGCTTTTCATCCCACCTACATACACTTTAGGTAGAAATCATCAGATTTATAAAGTTTACTTCGAGTACTGTTAAATATCAAAATATTAATTTTTAATGATTTGCCATAAAATGTGTATTACATTGCGAATTTCAAAAAATCAAAATTATTTGATATCAGAAGGTCATTCTTCGTATTCAGAATGCAATTCGATATGTCTGATATGCTCTAATGTCCCACAATAAATACTGTCCAAACGTTCATACCCCTTCCCTTAATTTACGACAAATTCAACGTTTCATAGATGATAGCTGACTGAGTCAATACAGTATGTTTACGTTAACGGGTTATTACTAACCATCTCAATTGCCGTGGAAACTGTATCTCATTAATTTACTTTCATCAAATCAGGGATATGTGTCATATCTCTGATCCAATGTTCAAATGCAATATGTCTTCCTCAACCAAGAGAGAGGTTTTTCTTTGACTTTTCTTTAAAAAAATCAAGTATTCTAAAATACAAGTGGTTCAAACAAACAAGCACAAAAGCGTCAGATGTATTGTTTTGAATCTACCATCGCGAGACTGTTTGTTTGCACACAATTTCCAGACGATGTAGAATATGGATAAAAATGCGCGCGCAGAATCAATTTTTGTTGATCTTTTGTCAATATTTGCCTAGAGTTGCATATTGCACGAGCCCAACATATGAATTCATTCCCTATGATAATAGCATGATTTAATTATACTTACGGTAAAGCATGTTTAAAATGTTAGCTCCCAATGTGTGAATATATAAAGCCTTTTGTGAATTTTCAGTTCAATTACTTTTTAATGACCTGACCCATTTTGATATATACTAATGTGCAAAAAACGACCTGGAAATGGTAATTTTTTTCATTTCATGTTTCCTAAAATATTCACCATATTTTTGCCGCTATTCCCATGTTAAATTTTGAGTGTGGATTAATTTCCCATGTCTGCACACACTGTCATAACGTAGCGAAGCATAGATGTGATTCCCGTGATATATTATAGTGGAAGGATGTAATTTTGACATTTCCCAATAAAAATACCGTGCACCACTGCATTTCATATACAATAAATACACCGCTAAAAACAAGTATACACTTGAAAAAGTCGTGATGATTTAGAAACCCAAACGGGTAATAAGAAAATAGCATTGAATATAACATTTTGAATTGCGAATTTTGACACCTCATTTGATCCCCTGCGATCTCGTTAAGTTGAGAAAAGTTACAAGCATTTGATGGTAAAGGGTCGGATTCCAAAAATTGCAGTAGCCGCTATACAGAAGTGCAAAGCCAATAAACACACTATAAATGTGACTGGATAACACGAATCAGCCGTGAAGTCGGTCCTGGTCAATTTTGTTTTCTTTCGTGTTTAGAAAATATATATCATAAGCTTTAAAATGGTATATCATTTGACTTCAAACGATATCCAGAAGCGGGGTTATGGTTTGTTGAACTTTGTTTCTTCAACAAAATTGTAGCTTTTTTCGGTTCTACATGTGTCTCTTTTTCCACATTTCTGGTAATAAATATCAAACAGTCATAATTGGCGGTCATTTCAAATCATCCCCAAGTCAATGAGGTTCAGGAATGTCCTCTCATTGTTAATTATACATACAATGCTTTGTTATCCACCACAGGATTTAGCTAAAGGAAACAAAGACAAGAACTATTCTATAGAAATAGGTAGAAGCTTATTATCCTCTTCAGCAATAATAGGATTATTGATTGGTTTGAACAGTGTTTGATGAGATACTTTTCGCACCTTATTGAGATACCTTTGAATACGAACTTCACGTACATTTTACACTGTAACTCAGAATGCAAGTTGCCGAGTTTACGGCTCATTCGTAGTGTCCACTCACAAATTCATAACAGAAACAAATTGTTCACTCAGTGATAACTTTATTGAACCTGTTTAATTCGATCTTATATACTACTCTTGTTTTCATAGATTCATTCTTTATCCTTCAATACTCAGAGTGTCTTCCATCACTGTTTACAACTACTGTACTACACGATAATTTCTACATTTTGAGGCAATTTTGCCCAAAATTGGCCCTTTCTAATTCACTTTGCTCCCTCCAAAAAAATGCTGGCGGTGTCGCCACTGACGAGGTGTCTTATTTCTTCTTGGTCAATGCTGTTCCATTTTTTTTCCAAAGGATGCGTCGCAAACAGTTCAGGGTTCAATGGCTCAATGGACTTGTTAAGGTTAGCCGAGAGTTTTTCATGCGCTTGATTTCAGAGGGGCGTAAGTTCATAACAGAAACAGCCATGCAGAAAATGAACAAGCGTACCGGGACGTAGGCCTACTTACAATAGAATATCGATCCACGGTCAAGACATGAAAAGGCTATGAAACTTGGCTTTAGCTCGTGCCCGGAGCTCGGATGCCGGGGGTGGCACAAGCCGTTTTCGGCAATTTTCACAAGGATTTTATAAATTTTAAAATTGATTGGGGGCACTTCGTCAAGCTACGCCCTGGAAAATGTGTTGATTTTGAATTCATAGCCTTGATAACTTTGATGAAATCAATGCTGCTATTCCCTGATTACAATGTAAGGGTAGGCAACAACAACAATATCAAAAAGCAATTATTTGTAAATCGAATTTGGGATGAAAATCAACAAGACAGACTTAGCAGGCCTACAAATATCTGAATTATATAAAGTGAAAAACAATCAATCACGATTCACTGCACTCAGCGAATCAATCAAATAAAACTAAAAAGAAAGGACTGAGCAAGAAAGAATAAAGAAAAAGTGAAAAAGAGAAAGAAAGAGAGAGAAAGAAAATGAACGAAAAAGAAAGAAAGAAAGAAATGAAAAAAAAAAGAAATGAAAAAAGAAAGGGAGAAAGGAAAGAGGAAAGAAAGGAAGTAAAAATGAGAAAAGAGAATAAAAAGAAAATTCAGCCACACGGAGACTCGAACCCACAAAAATAGTTCATATTAGATTCCCAGTCCAACACTCTATCCACTAGGCCATAGATCAGCTTACGAAATTGACTGTGCTCAAAGCGGATGATATTTCTCTAATTGGATACAATTACATGATTACAATCGCGTCCGCATTATGGCTCTTAGAATAAACACGCATGTCGGCGCTGAAATTTTGAACGAACTGATGGAGGAAAACCTCGTTTGTTGCAAAACTAGCTTCAATTTGGAGTGAAAATCAAATGGAATAGCAATTGCCAGAATGTTGAGAAATAATGTAGGTATTCAGATGTCTAAATTAACGTCTCGTAATCAAGATATCGATAATTTCACAAACCAGCTTTTTCTCAAGCAAATTCTCCAAAATTTTCCCCAAAACGGGCTTTTAAAATTTAATCGGTACTGTATTTGGTTCTTCCCCATGGCAACATTATTTCTTTGATCGATTTGTAATACAATACGAAAAAGAAGAAAACAATCGCTCGGTGTGGATTTATACGGAGCGCACATTTGAAAAAAACCTCATGGAACGTGTTTGTGATCTTGTGAACATGGTGGGTAAAAATGCTTTAAACGAAGGATTTTCAAATTTATTCTAATAATTTGTATATAACACACACAAAAATGTTAAGCTACATCCAATGCACCAAAATTTCACTCGCTGCGATATTTGATTACTGAGAAAACTCTGTTTTAGAGAACAACTTTATACGTCTTTTATACGTTTTTTATACGTCTCTTTGTGTAACCTTAAACATCTTCTTCAGAGTCTGAGTCTAGACTGCTTTTCATCGATAAATCAACCATGCGAGAAACATTATGGTTTACATTTGAATGAAAATGGCGCCCACGATAAAGCATGCAGCGTATTGGATACTCATAAAACATGAAGCGAAATAATACTTACAAACTTTTGGTTTCTTTTGTTAATGCTCATGTAATACGATTGCCAATAGCAGTAGTGGCTTGTTTACATTATTCAAGCTTACGAAATATGACATACATGTACTACTGTTTTAGGTATACACATACCAACTGCTTTAAGGGAAAAAAGTTGATTCTAAGTAAAAGTTTCTCGCAAAGAAATCATCATTTATATAGTTAATACAAAAGTGCTATGTTTACTTATTATATGATTTGATGCATTGGTTAACTTCATAACTCTGTTAATTGTTGTATAGAAGCATAGTGTTTTGTTAAAAATGATATCTTAAAAAGTTCTACTATTGATGGTACCCCTGAGCTATGTTTTATATGTGCAAGTACTGTCAGTAGTATTTAAAGCATTACTTTGCTGCCGTATTTGTAGTTTGAGTAATAATATTAGGGTGAGAAGAATCAAGCAGTGTAGATATTGACACAGTATAAAGCAGTGTATTATTGACACTGTATAAATACGACGAGTAACTATTTGTTTACATGGCATCTGAAAAGACTGCATTAATATCGCTGAAATTGATCACGTTATA
Organism: Amphiura filiformis; assembly: GCF_039555335.1. NCBI lineage: Eukaryota > Metazoa > Echinodermata > Ophiuroidea > Amphilepidida > Amphiuridae > Amphiura > Amphiura filiformis. The sequence goes on along the minus strand of NC_092628.1, from coordinate 50,088,658 downwards.
TAGCCAAAAAAAGTACTTTTTAGGGTTTGATGCTTCAAAATGGTATATTTTCTCTCATTATATGACATTTTTGTTGGAATAGTACCAAAATTCATACGCACGGCTTCAGTTTTTAGTAAATATTCGCCCTACCATATTGTAATTTTCAGCTTCGAGGGTGCACTGCCATTTTAAGGTGTTTACGGTTCAGTGCGTTAAAACAAGAAAAGTCTCAGGTCAGCCTATGTTGATTTTTTATCATTTGCCATCTAAATCATATATTTTCACCTGATATTAGTGGCATTTAACTGTGAGAGTTTTGAATATGAGAAAATTCCACCCGAAATTAGCCATTTTCCAATTGAAAACCGTGTAATACATAATTAGTGGTGTTGAACCTATCGTGCTTTAATACACATAAATCAGGATAAAGATATTTTGTTAGAGAACATTATACTTCAAGAGAATTTCTCTTTTTAAAAAGAAATGAGTGGATTGCCAGACCGTTGCCAGTCAGACCACGGTGTCGCTAGTGAGTGTTACACACAAAAAAATTCCCTGACACCCACAAGAAATGTGATCATGACATTTTTAAATGTTTTAAATTTTATGATCTTCCTTTTTTGTATCTTCAAAATACATACCATAATGAAAATATGAACAAACGAAAAGCTTCAAATTTAGTAATGTTAGTAATTATGGTTATGTGTTTAAGACTTTCACTTTCTTTGTTAAAGTATTAGCGAATACTGCAGACACTACCATACGTTCGTATCGCATAGTCGGTGAAACAACTTGAGATTGTCAGAACTGTGGTCAGAAGCTGATACATGGATTACCCAGTCTCAAGGTTATCCAAAGAGACACAGCACTGCAAAAAAATCATATTAGTCTCGGTCCCAGTCGTCTTGTGATCTTTCATTCCAGTGTCTGGATCGCATGCGTATTATGTATACTGGAATTTTGAATCAGATGTATTTAATTTTGTGTACAAATAGTGTTGTTTTAGTTTCATCAAAAATTAACATGGATTTGAGAAGCTTGTACATTTTTGTGCATGTTTGAAATTAAAATGATGATCGGAGTTTTGTTAGTACAATTTCCAAATTCTTTCCTGCCAATTCAAAGCTTTGTCACATTGGAAAACAGTTATCCAATCAGTGATTCCAATTTCGAGCCCAACTGTTTGTTTAGTAACGATGGAGCACAAGCCGGCTGGGACCGAGAATACATATAAATTTGCTTAGCATAGAACTAAACATGGGTGAAGAGGACAAAACACCAGATTGGTTTCACCAATCAAAACAAGCAAACAAGAAAAGTATCAAATATAGTGCATTTTAGACGCTTATGAAATTGTTGACGTTTTTCTCTCTCCTTCAAAATGTTCCTTCCAGTAATGTGATAGACCATTGTCTAATTTGTGAATGCCACGTACAGTCCAATCAGTGACATCCTGTTAAATGCTTCCATATTTCATACTTGTATTTCACTTATGATATAGCTTTAAGAGTTCACTAAGGTAACTGAAGAGAGGAAGCCACGACGACTATCTGGGCGCTTTTCCCAATTTTGATATTGTTGGTTATATTTCAAGAAAGAGGCATGCCAAAAGCAAATATTTGGGCATATATTTTGTTATTGTTAATACAGCTCTTGAAGTTCAGTTGCTGTTCTTGCAATGAGGGTGGTGTCATCAGCGTACCTAAGGTTATATATTCGTCCACCTCCGGTTGATACCATTCCGCAGGATCCATAATAATTATACTCTGCATAGATGTTAAAAAGATGTACTCCTTGGCCAATAGTAAACAGGTCTGAGTCTCCACACTCAGTTCTTAATGTAGCTTTCTGTCCTTGGTACAAGGTCAATCACATATGAAGAGCATGCCATTTCCTTCATGATGCGCCATAACTTTCTCATCTACTTGCTGCGGTACTCTGTATATAACCCGTCAATAAGGCCGACAAGTTTATTATCCAATCATGATCTGTGAACTACGCCACTGTTTCCAGATCATAGGATCATAGGATCGTGGTATACAGTAAGCCTTATACCCCACCAGACCCTCACTCTCTCTTATACGCCACCAGACACTCACTCGCTCTAAAAAACACCAGACTGACACAGAGAGTCTGTAATACCCTACCAAGTCTTTACTCTCTATCATACTCCACCAGATATTCACTCGCAAACACAGGTAGCTAATAAAATACTACCTATTGTGCTACACTGTGTTAATATGTCGTACCTATTTTGCTTTTTAATGCCTTTACACTTTGACCTCTGGGGATGCGGCTAATATAGAATGCAGCTAGGGTCATCATTGTACCAAGTATGAACCCTAAGGGCGCTGTGGTTCTTGAGCTAGAGCTGTTTGCAATTTTACACATATTGCTCACTGTAGCCCATGACCTTTGACCTCTGAGGTCGATGTTACTGCCGAAATAATCTAAGGGTTATGGGCCATCATTGTACCAAGCATGAACCCTGAGGGCGCTATAGTTCTTGAGCTAAAGTGGTTTAAAAAAATACACATATTACTCCCTGTAGCCTGTGACCTTCGACCTCTGGGGTCGCGGCTACCATAAGTTACTTCTAGAGGTCATGTGCCATCATTATACTAAGTATGAACCTTAAGGGCGCTATAGTTCTTGAGCTACAGATGCTTCAAATTTTACACATATTGCCCTCTGTAGCCCATGACCTTTGACCTCTGGGGTCGAGACTACCCTACGAAATTTCTAGGGGTCATGGGCCATCAGGAGTGCAAAGAAGTGAGAAGGAGGAGGAGGAGGAGGAGAAGAAGGAGAAGGAGAAGACTAAACGCAACAAATACAATATCTATGCCCCGTTGCACTGGCATAGATAAAAAGCACTTGAAATCCGTATTTAAGCTTGGCTCACAACAAACTTATCCTCTATGGCCAACAACTATACAATAAATAAAGAAGTTAAATCCCTAAAGAAATCATGAAAGGGAAATTGAGTCTCTCTACATCACAAAATCATGACAGGAAATCATTAATATATTACAGAATGACCAGAAGGATCGACACACCTTAATAAATCTCCTCTTGGGATGATACATGTATTTACTCGGACATTGACACCATAATTACATATTCATTGCAAACAAAAGTGAATGACAAGTAGTGGCAATTAATTTCAGCTTCAAACCAGCATAAGGTTGTCAATCCGACGTTGATCATAAGGGTGGACACAATGACATATGTCTCGAAGCAGGCATCTTATCACGCTTGCACTACACATGGGATGTTAGGTGTGTGTGTGTGTCTACCTCAGTCATTGGGAAAGGTTACAAATTGAGTGCCAAATGTGATGCGATCAAGCAAAATTAGTCGGAAGTTCGGAACTCGGAAATATCAGGGGTATGAAGGGGTATGAACGTTTGGACAGTATTTATTGTGGGACATTAGAGCACATCAGACATATCGAATGCATTCTGAATACGAAGAATGTCCTTCTGATATCAAATGATTTTGATTTTTGAAATTCGCAATGTAATACACATTTTATGGCAAATCATTACAAATTGATATTTTGATATTTAACAGTACTTGAAGTAAACTTTTTATAAATATGATGATTTATACTTAAAGTGTATGTAGGTGGGATGAAAAGCTGACGATCAATTGAAAATTTTGACCTTTCGTATTGAAGATATGGATTTTTTTCGGGAGAAAAAATCTATATCTTCAATATAAAAGGTCAAAATTTTCAATTGATCGTCGGCTTTTCCTCCCAGCTACATACACTTTAAGAATATATCACTAGATTTATAAAATTTATTTCGGGGAAAATATCAAATTTTAATAATTTGTCATAAAATTTGTATTATATCGTGAATTTCAAAAAATTAAAATTATTTGATATCAGAAAAACATGCTTCGTATTCAGAATGCAATTCGATACGTCTGAGGTGCTCTCATGTCCCACAAAAAAAATACTGTCGAAACGCCATAAACGCTCATTCTAGATCCCTTAAAGGATAGTAAAAGCATTTAAAAATCTGGATTTTACAGAAAACCCCACTGAAGTTGAACAACCAGTTCCAAAGATAATTATGAGCAATAGTTTCCAAAACAACAGGAAACAAAAGGAAATATTTCCTTTGTTTGACTATATCTCAAAATCTATATGTGATTTTGCTTGATCACATCACAAATGAAGCCATTTGGTAGACACTTTTACCATATTTTTTGTGTACAACGTTAGTTGGAAAACCAATATCTTAGTGAAGATGACCAAATCCAAATATGATTTCAACACCCTACAATGTTGTGCCAACTCCGTTCGTATCTGAAATGTAGTTTCACACCGAAATCAATGCCAAAATTTACCCCGATCATGAGCCAAAATAGTGTATTTTTGCCCGTTACGCACACACAATGTCCCAGAAAAACCTTTTAGGAAGGATAAAAAGGCACACACAGAATAATTTTTCATCATGTACCAATATATGCCTATAGAGCTACATAGTTCATAAGCCAAACCCATTCATTTCCCCCCATCATAACATCTTTATTACATTATACGCTACAGTAAAGGAAGTTTTCAAATAAGAACTCCCAATTTGTGAGTGTTTTATGAATATTTAAAGATTTCCCCATCGACTGTTCTCTCATTGTGGCAGCTCTGGCCGAATACCCAGACCCACTTTTATTTTTTTTTCATAACACAATATTCGAACGACTGAATATTGTACATGTTTCATTTCACGTTTTTAAAATTACAACTATTCTCTGAATTTCTACCGCCATTCTTATGCTCAATTTTGAGTATGGGCCTCTGTGTCTTCAGAAGCATGTCATCATACGTAACGAAGCATATAGGTGTGATTCCGGTGGTATTTGTACTGACTTGAAGCGGAAGTATGCAATATTGATCACAGAAGAATATTTCAAACCGAGTACATCATGCATAATAATCGAAATAGGTTTGGCACTCGAATAAGGCTGTTAGGGGCAGGCTAATACATTCAACAGGGATTGTCGCAACTACTTCCTTCCGCATATGTGTGACCATCCACCACAACTGAGCCCGGATGTCGCCAGTGCCACTATTGAGATATGCTCCATTGAACTTAACAATAAACAATAGGAAACAAAGGATTTAGGGAACAACCCAAAAGTTCGATGAAGCCCTATAAACGAAAGTCCTTTCGTTAGTGGGGAGGGGTCAGAAAGTCCGATTACGTTTGTACAAAAGTAGTTCAAACATCGGTCAAAGTTGATCTTTTAAAGGATTTAATATATAATTTTAAAATTTTAGTATTTTCCGAAGTACGATATTGACATTTTACAGTGGTTTCTTCAAAATGATTTCAAATCAATGTGGAGTGCAGTGCATTTTTAAAGCAGATGTCCAAACAAACACAAAACGTTTTTAAAACGTTTTAAACATGTTATATTTTGGGGTTTTGGTATAAACGTTTTAATAACATTAAAATGTCGGGTTATCGGGAGCTTCGATATCTGGGAATTGCGACTGAAAAAGGTCAGGATTTACACAAGTAGTTTATCATCTCTACGAACTGAATTGAGACATAGGCCTAGGTCAGTTTATTTCCCGGCATTTGGTCACATTTAATCAATATGATAAAATATTTTTAATATATTTTACGGCATAAGAACTTTTCTTTAGTAAGTCAGTTATATTAAGTAAGTAACTGATGAGGCATAATATGCAGGATACCGATATTAATCATCTTGCTATCACAAGGCGTGGCTTTTTACTTCCACATAGTGGTATATCATCTCTTCTCAAATTGTGACCTACCTCCCGACATGAAAACGTTTAAAACGTTATGTATGAAAACACACTACAAAACTATTTCTAAAATGTTTTCAAAATGTTATTGTAACATTTTTAAAAGAACATTATGTTAGAATATTTGCAGGAGGTTATCAAAAATGTTTTTAAATGTTTAATATGAAAACGTGTTTTTACCCTTTTATACCCTTCATATAACCAGACATTTAAACGTTTTCTGGCAACCTTTTCTAAACTTTTTCGTTTTAAACGTTTTCGACATCAAGAGAATCCAGCAAGTCCTATTTTTCCGTGCCATAAAAGATGATGAAGAAAACATTTTAAAATAGAATGCAATATTCGTTTCTTCCATAAACGTGATCAATATCCTACCATTGTCACACCCCCTCCTGACCAAAACCCCATGCACCATAGCGACAGCCCCTGAATACGGGTTGGAATTTTCGATATTTGTCACTTACGTTAGAGGGGAGGGGGAGGGGGTTAGCCTTCTAACGAAAGGACTTTCGTTTATAGGGCTTCATCGAACTTTTGGGTTGTTCCCTTATTGACTGTTTTATTGATTTTCACTACTTAAATGTCAAGTACTATAGACATGACATACATCATTTTAAAGCTAATTTCAAGCAGAATAATTTGGTTGAATATCTCAAAAATGATGATTGGCGACTTCAGGGCTCAGTTGTGCTGGATGGTCACATTTATGATCCGTTACTAACAGCGCCATGCTACCAACAGGAAGCAACCGACGAGAATGGTCTAAGCTGATCATTCAATTTCTGTGTTTGCCTATTTAACAGGTTATGATCTGATGTTAGGTTATAGTTCTTCCTTCACAATATTCCTTCCATCTGTTGGATATTTCCTTCTTCTCAGTCAAAAGATGTCCATCTTTGTCCTCAATTACTGTTGTTCTATCAGCTTTCTTCTTTGTAAGGTCTCTAATGGTTTGAAAAGCTACTGCAGTGTTGTTACGCTCCATATTGGTGTTGATTGTATCACACTGATCATGGATCCACTGTTCTTTTGCTTCTTTAGTTGCTTTCTTTACTTCAACTGCTGTAGTTGGTATGGTCGATGTCACTTATGAAACGCCTCTTCTTCATCTCCCTGTGCCTGTTCTTCTTTCTTACTTTGCCCAACACCTCTTGTGCTGTGTCAATGAAGTTTTCATTCAACTGGTTGTTAAAACTCTTGATATCCAAGTTGGCTGCTACAAGTGGAGCAAATCTGCCTCCAATCTTAGCCCCAAATTCAGTAGCAATGTCAGTTTTACTCTTACTGATGTCATCACCAAGTCATGGTCACTTCCGATGTCAGCGCCAGGAAAGGATCATGATGTAGTCAATCATTTTGTGGACTTTGCCATCTGATCGGTACACCCCAATTAATATTTACCCCGTGCGGTTTATGCAGACCCCTTCCAGACCAGTCTTGGAATTTTGCGAAAAAATATTCCATACTAAATGTCAAGTCTGTAGCTATCCATTGATATACAACACATACACTATATATCTGACATATAGACGCTTGAGAAAACTTTCCAAACTTTTGTTGAGGAGATTACAGAGAAACCAAAGTTCTATAAGATATCTGCTTCAAAAATTACAACAAATGTGACATTATAAAAAAACCAAAAATAAATGGAGACTATACTGAATGTGGCAAGTGTTCCCGCAAAATATCTTGAGGTCACAGCTTGGAGTAGAGCCCAGAACACACAATCAGTGGCGGCGCCAGGAATGTTTTTTTCAGGAATTGCAGGGGGGGGCAAAATCAACAAATTTTGCGCAAAATTGCAGCAAAAGTGAAAAAAAAATTCAGTTTAATTTAAGTTTTAACTGGGGGGGGGCAACAGCAGGGGACAAATTATGTCAAAATTAAAACAAGTAGGGTTATTATAAAGGGTACATTAATGGTATGAAACGTTTTCATAACATTAAATAACATTTGTTGGTAATTTACTGCACAGCAAACACAAATGTTTTACAGAAAACATTTAAATGTCGGGTTATTTAAGGGTATAAAAACGTTTTAATAACATTCCAAAAACATTTTTGAAAACTTATTTTGGGGTTGAAAAAATATTTTGCAAACAATGTTTGCCTAAAATATTTACAATAACGTTTTTAAAATATTTTCACGACCTTTATATAACCCGACATTTAAATGTTATTAAAACGTTTTGTAAAAAATATTTTAAGAACATTTCTGTGTTTGCTGGGTGCAAATATTTTAACATAATGTTATTTAAGTGTTGACAAAATATTTGGCCAAAAATGTTTGCAAAAATAGTTTACAATGACATTTCGAAAACATTTTTAAAATATTGTGGTAGTGTGTTTTCATACAAAACGTTTTAAAACGATTTCATGACCTTTATATAACCCGACATTTTAATGTTATTAAAACGTTTTTACCTAAACCAAAACCCAAAATATAACTTATTTAAAACGTTTTAAAAACGTTTTTGTGTTTGCTGGGCAATGAAAGCACGACGCTAGGTTTAACGAGCTAATCAATGGAAGCACGGCGTTAGTTCTCGTGTTCGAGAACGCCTTGTGTATAAATCAATAGCGCTTGCAAAGGAGCAAACTGCTACTTTTAAATTGGCATCTTCCTTGGCTTTTTGGATCGTCATGTCTTTATTTCTTGAAAGATTTCAACGAATGGGGTCTTAAATTCGAGCTAAAAGACACAGCTTTTGACTGCGTGTTCCCATGTTAATATGACATACCTGTATTTGTTTAGGATACACGGGGGTGAACATAACTAGTACCGTAATATTTTGGCTTACTGTACTTGACATCGTTGTTTCATCATCAGTCAATTACCTCGTTTTATTTATTATTTATTGTTGAGAGACCATTTTACAGCCAATACGCTACCTAAGTTTCCCAATTCTACACAAGACATAATGATACGTAGGTAAAATATTGATAAGGCAAATGTCATATTGATATTAAAGTTGATTTAAGAACTGTCAATTTTGTGATACCATGTTAAATCAAAGTCGTACTAAAGGCAGCTCAAGTACTGACCATATCCATCGCCGAGGTGTCATTTACCTTCAAGCTTCATCAATTGCTCTCTAGATATTTGCAATTTATATTAGGCTACTGTTAGTACATGCAGCATGCAGTCTGCATATAGGTCATGGCAGACCGTGACACGTAAACTGGTAGCTAATGTGTGTCCAAGATATGTTTCTTTGATGCAATATTAAACCTGAGATGGTTTCGACAAAATTATATGCAGAAAAATGATTTTAAATCTGTTTTAGTGGACTAATCGCAAAAATCACGTATCAATTGAAAAGTAGTGCCAAGATTTTTCATTTCAAAACTCGGCAAACACTGCCCTCCCCCTCGGTGCCCAAGACTTAGAGAAAAACAAAGCTCAGGTAATCCACAGGTGAGAGTTATCGAGTTTATATCGAGTAGTTTGAAAGCCGATTTTTGACAGGTTTCATAGATCGCGGTGATAATTTCATAGTGCCAAATTCGGCAGCTTTGTAGCGGATTATGTACATGATAGCGTAAGATTGAACTGCGTTGAGTCATACTAGGTAGTTGTAAACTGATTCCACGATAGATGAAGCTGGCATAGCTCCATACTCAGTCAGTGCTACTGAAAATGAGTAACTTTACATTTCTTAGCTTCAGCGACGACGAAGCGTCATATGACCTCCCCTCCCCACCGAAATGACTATTTAAATTTAAAAAAATAGCAGTTCGGACTCGGAACTAAACCTAGTATAAAATTTGACCCAATATGCGTAAATGAGGCGAATTGCGGTAAACACCATTTTGATATGTGACCCGATATTAGTAGATGAGGCAGAATGCGCAAAAAGTCATTTTCATATATAAGCACAAATGTGAAACAAGGTCACAATTAATAAAATGTTGGCAGCAAAATGATCTTTAATCATTCATAACTTTTGATAGGAATACTGTAGTATTGTTGATTTTGGTATCAAAATGTTCATTATTTATTAAATACAGATTACAAAAATATGAATATCTCAATTTTGATATTTCCCGCATAACGTCTCATTTACTCATGCTGGGTCACAAATGAGTCTTTTGGTGATAAGTTCGGATCTTTTTACGCTGGCCCGCACCTTTGTTCTATAACCATTAAGGTATAGGACATTTTGTGTTTTTGCTATAGCCCCCGAATGAAATGTATTTAATTATGTTTGTACTCACTCAGGCAGCATTGTGTGTGAATTTTACATCCGAACTAAGTGCTATTCTTTTTTATGGGCATTTTAGTGTCTAAAATGGCCCAAAATGAGGGTTTTTCAATATTGCCGTCCATTTCTAATCGTCACCCCATAGACTTTACATGTAAAATAAAAAGGCCCCCATCCATCAATCTTTACCAATCTTTCTCTAGCTGAATGTTTTGGCCGAATTCGCCTGATAATATCGGCTATTGAACATGTTGAAGGATCAAAGCAAAATAAGCTATCTTTCTTTAAGGGAAGGGGTATGAACGTTTGGACAGTATTTATTGTGGGACATTAGAGCACATCAGACATATCGAATTGCATTCTGAATACGAAGAATGTCTTTAGGCCTTCTGATATCAAATAATTTTGATTTTTGAAATTCGCAATGTAATACACATTTTATGGCAAATCATTAAAAATTGATATTTTTGATATTTAACAATACTTGAAGTAAACTTTATAAATCTGATGATTTATACTTAAAGTGTATGTAGGTGGGATCAAATGAAAATTTAGACCTTTCGTATTGAAGATATGGATTTTTGTTCCCAAAACACCAAAAAAATAGGTCTTTTTGGGAAAAAAATCGATATCTTCAATATAAAAGGTCAAAATTTTCAATTGATCGTCGGCTTTTCCTCCCAGCTACATACACTTTAAGAATATATCATTAGATTTATAAAATTTATTTCGAGGACTGTTATATATCAAAATTATTTAAAAATATCAATTTTTTATAATTTGTCATAAAATTTGTATTATATCGTGAATTTCAAAATATGAAAAATTATTTACTATCAGAAAGACATATGCTTCGTATTCAGAATGCAATTCGATACGTCTGAGGTGCTGTCATGTCCCACAAAAATACTGCCGAAACGCCATAAACGCTCATTCTAGATCCATTAAGCTAGCAGTTCTTTCTTTAAGATAGCTTAGCTGAATCCCGTTTTCTTCTTACACGTGTTTCTAATACGAACACAACGGGGTTGATGCTCGAACATCATTGGCTTGCTGCTCGTTCGCTCGCTCATTTAATTAATTAACTCAAGGTTTTTTTCAAAATGCCTTTCTAATGATACCTATTTCTCTGAGTGAATTGCTTAGGGGAATTGAAAGAACAATTTGCTTAAATTTTTACAAAAACCGGAGCCAGGCCAGACAGGCCAGACAGGCCTACTATCATGATGTAATATTTCCGGGATACATTTAATAAAAATACATATTTGTTGGCATTTAGTCAATCGTGTCGGGATCAACATATTTTGTTGGCATAAGTCAATCGTAACATCTTTTCTTACTGAGATCGAGGGTATTTGTTGGCATTTAGTCAATCGTGTCGGGATTAACGTGGATTTTGTTGGCATAAGTCAACCGTGCACATCGACATCGCTTGATAAATAATTACGGAAACTAAATTAATACCGGGATCGATACACGTGCATGTGCTATGCACGATTTGATATTCAGACGATTATATCTTTGGATGCCGGGGTACAGTTAGAACGCTGGACAACCGATTGTTATTGTTCTGCAAGGCTCACTCAGTCATTTAATAAGGCAATACAAACGATCGAATTTGGTATTCAAATTAAAAAAAATTTGAGTTACACCTTTTCAGTGTAAAATTTTTTCTCGGCCAAATGAAAAGCAATAATTTTCATTTTTTCAGTAAATGTCAGGAAAAACTGTAATGCTTGATACTGTACCTTTTTTTTTCAAATCTTAGTGTTATTTGTTTCCCAACATCAAGTTGGTGTACCTTGCTTTTTTTCTTTCCTAAAACACTGTACTTTTATTTTTGGACAAAATTAACTCCACTTTTCTAAAAAAAAACCTTTAAGGGCAGACTTGTCCCAGTCAAAAATGTTATTATTATTATTATCATTATTATAATGTGGTAGACTTGGACCAAAACTTTACTTGTGTAGTTTTAAGATGCAGCGCCTTGAGGCTGTTTTTACGATATCGTAGGGCGCTTTTATAAATCCCATGTATTATTATTATTATTATTATTATTATTATAATGTTACGAGCGTATTGCAGCAAATCAATGCGCCAAAACTGTAATGGTTCTAGCAAAAACGATACGACTAATTAAAGCAAAGTTCATTCTACAAACCATATAGTTTCAAACCTTGCTTGATTTATCGTTGTTAATGAGTTATGTACGTTTATGTAAGTGTTGCAGGTGTTTCAGCCCTCCTACATAACTCAAGAACCACAGGACGTACATAAGTATATCTTTGATATTTGAATTGTTCTACACACTCGCTATGAAATAAGCAATGCGATTTTTGCCAAAGCTGACTACCATTCGCAAGATGCTGTGAACTACCAAATCACAACACTTTAAAATAGCGTCAAACCTTAAGACCGAAATTCAACTTGATAATAACCATTACTAGCGGTCACCTGTCTTTCGCGGTTCGTAAATAAATATAATTTTACAAATGCATCACCACCCTTACCAACTCCTTACCGATTGATCAGTCGCTTTATTTGCTCATTTTTAGACTTTAATCTCTAAGATTGATAAAAATGAGGTGAATATGCAGGGTAACTCGGTGAATGATTAGGTTTGCAAAAGTGAAATTTGCAGTTGCATCACCACCATTCGAGTTTTTATCACGAAAAGTTTTGCAACTCGGTAATTTATTATAGATTGGTATTTATGCACATTTTCGCGCGATCCGCAATTGATGTAGGAAGGAGTGGGCATGCATTTTGTAGCCTTGTCCCGGGTGCTACAACCCCTAGCTATGTCACTGCAGCTAGTGACAAATCTTCAAAAGTAAAGACATTTATTAACATGATAAGTTCATTGAAATACAAAATAAATATGATCTGAAATACCATTTTTACCAGGTTTTTGGGTATATGGTTTTCAATAACAAAATTGATTGGCTCTACAAGATGCACACCCTTGGTCAGGGGCACCCGGTCTACTCCCCGGGCACCTGACCAAAAGTTACGCCACTGCCTGGTGGACAGAATTTTATTTAAATGAGGATGAGTGACATCGTATTGCATAGGATCTATACAAATCAGCCCTTTTTATTGGTTGTTTGACAGGCTCACAGAACTAGAAAAAGGGGCGTGGCTTAACGCAGGCAGATGTGTATAAGAACAGCTACCTGAACAAGTGAAAGCCACAACTCTGCTAGCAGTCTTCTACTTGCAAATCAAGAAAGTCAAATCAGAAGTTATCCAGGATACCGGCCAAAACTGTATCTCCAATTTACCAGTACCAGGTTAGTTTCATTTTGTTTAAGTCTTTACATTCTTTTTATACATTCTCGCTTTTCTTTTCTGTTTGTTTGTGTGTGGGGGGTGGGTGTGTGGGGTGGTGGATGTGTTCGGTATGGGGTTTAAAGGCCTATTCAAATCAATGATTGCTCAATCGTAATCGGGATCGTAAAAATCATCAAAATTCATATTTTGACACCTTTGTTGGTGTCATAAATGTACTCACTTTCTCATAGCCATTAAAGACAAAATAAGATATTTTTTACCTGAATCCGTAATGTCTCTCTACTTAAAGGCCTATTCAGTGATTTGCTCATCCGGACGATCGTAAAAATCATCAAAATTCAGATTTTGATACCTTTGTCATTGTCCATATGTTGTCATACGTGTTAAAATAGCCTGCTAGTGGTTCAAACAAAAGCTGTGTGCAGTTAAGACAAAAATAAGGAATTTACATGAATCTGTAATTTAGATACTGACAGTATCTAAATTAGCTACATGTATTTGAATTGGGCTTCAACTTCGTCAATACTGCTGTTTTCTTTTATTTTTTTTCCAATTTTTTCATTTCAAAAATAACAAATGACAATTTGAATGGCTTATCCTTCACTTTTAAGCAATTTATAAACAATTTTAATTTGTTTACACTTTCGCTGCTGGGATCACTGGACGGGTCTTTAAGTAGAGAAATAATTAGCTACATGTATTTGAACGGGGCTTCTACTTCGGCAATCATTGTCAACATTGATGTTTTCCCTTTTTTTTTTTTATTTTCATTTCAAAAAATACCTAATGACAATTTTAATGAATTATCCTTCACTTTTAGAACATTTATAAATAATTAAAAAATTGTTTTGCTATTTTTTGGTTTGGTTTGGTTTCCCAAGTTTTGACTACCAGACTCAGTGCATGTTGGAGGCTGTGTATAGCATAATCATGTGAAGTACAATGTGCTCTTTTTTGGCATATAGACCTTTACCATGTTTACTACATGTCATACCAGGGGATCGGGACAAACAAGTTATGATGGTTTAAATGAATAGGCGTTACACACGAATTCAAAGATAAAGCACCATGTATGTCATAATGTTTGCGTGATCTATCTTCATAATTATTATGTCTTGTCTTATCTTGTCTTGCTGGCTACGTCAGCTCATGTCGACTGTATCCCTCCTCCTAATGAAGTTGTTCTCTTGTGCTATCCTAGCCCAAGTTGTGCCAATGTAAGATGTGATATCGTCCCACCATCTACGTTTTTGTCTTACCCTTCTCCTTCTACCTGTTCTCGGTTGCCACTCTGTTAGTCGTTTTGTCCACCTGTTATCATATGATCTTGCTAGATGTCCTGCCCATCTCCATTTTGACTTTTATTTTCTCCAGAATGTCCTTACCTTTGGTTTTATTTCTTACACATGTTATATGCGAGTTCCTGATTTTGTCCCGTATTGTGATATTCAGTATTGTTCTTTCCATTGCACGCTCTGCTGTTATCAGATTTTCTTCTAGGTATTTAGTTGTTTCGCAGCCATATGTCATTGTTGGCAGCACACACTGATTGAAGATATTAATATCAATGATAGTTTTCTATCACACATAATGTCTTTATATCTGCCAAAGCAGATCCAGCCAGCCTTAATTCTGATTAGAACTTCTCCTCTCGCATTGTCTTCCAGCTTCAGAGTCTGGCCAAGATATTTGTAGCGTTCTACTTTTTCTATCTCATCAGTTTCAACTACAATGGGCTCTTTTGTTTGGACATTTTTCATGAATTTTGTTTTCCCTTTGTGTATACTATGTAAAACGATTTAATTCCACGGAAGTTTGTGGGCTCTATAGCATGTTGGCCAATAATTTTGTTACCCGCATAACAAAAATAAGATTGCCAGTCTGTAAAATATTAAGTGATTATGTTATAAATGATTATATCATGATTACAGTGACTTTAGCCGTGTGTTTTTATTTAGATTCCCGTCATCTGATTGGTTAAAAGCGCGGGCATAGTATACAAATATTGACTGCTATGAGGGGCATGGTTAAAATTATAGGCCCAAGGTGATCTCAAAACCATGACTATGCCCCGAGGCGTATGCCCCGAATAAAAAGCAGTCAATATTTGTTTTATATACCAAATCTTAAGATTCTTGTCATCTGTTTGGTTAAGCATCGATTTTGGGAAGAGAAATTAATAGTTTCAAAGCGAACGGCACACAGATTACAATCTGCGATTTATGCGTAATTATAGCGCGTGAAAACATTAACGCGTGCGTAATATCATTTTACGCTTGGAAAACGCGCAGTTTGATCGTGACGCACGTGACCGGTCCATAGTTCATTTCCATGGACCGGTCCATAGTTCATTTTGCGGGCATAGTTAATTCAATGACTGCACTTTCAACCAATCAGATGACAGGAATCTATATATGAGGTATATAATTTTGACTATGCTTTCAAAGTAACTATTCCCCAGGCATAGTTCTGTGTGTGCGTTGTTCCCAGCGTAAAATGATATTACACACGCGTTAATGTTTTCGCGCGCTATAATTACGCGGAAATTGCAGATTGATCTGTGCCGTTCGCATTGAAACTATTAATTTCTCTTCTCAAAATCGATGCTTTTAACCAAACAGATGACAAGAATCTTAAGATTTGGTATATTACCATTTACCATCATAATGCTCTGCCGTAGTGCGCCTGCGCCAAGCCGTGCGCTGACTCTTGGACTCGCCGATTTAGTTATGGGGTGGACCCCAAAATGTGAAGTATATCACGGCAAAACATGGTGTTATGTTGATGAAAAAATGTATATATTTCCTACCTTAAATAGTATTTTAGTAATAGAATTTATGCATGAGTGATATAAAACAAATATTAACTGTCTTAAATTCGTGTAATGGTCGAAATATAATCACTCGGTGAAAGATGTATTGTTCCATTTTACTCGCCGTTCCGGCTCGTGGAATGGAACAATCCATCTTTCACCTCGTGATTATATTTCGACCATCACACTCATAGACCGTTAATATTTGTATACTATCCAGTTCAGTTTTCATTACGAAGGAATTTCTCTCTTGTTTCATATCCAATGTAGCGTTTACCTGCTCAGCACTAGCTTCTAAATCAATCACTTTGGTTCTCGTGTCCTTCTGGTCTGATTCTAATTTTTGTATGCTCACTTCCATGGTATCAAGACGGTTGATGACTTTAATGCAAAAGTTCCGTGATTTTATTTAACTCACGCATAATCGCACCGGCACCGTCGCCATCTTGCCCATCTGTTCGAGCCTCGGAGCTATGTGTATCCATGGTATCAGTGCTATCATCTTCACGTTGTTTAATATCCCGTCCTTTTTGTCATGCATTATATCCAAAATGTAATTCAAACTGTTCTATAGTAGATAAAAGATTAGTCCATGTACATTAGAAGAATAAAATCGACATTAAAATAGCTCAAATTTGGTGGAATATCGGAGAGCAATTACCAACCCGTTGGTGGTTGTATCAGTGACATGCGCAGATGTCAAATTCGAGGGTAACATGCATATACACATTAACACTATATTTGGATTAACAAGAAAAGTTATTTTTCAGTACGATAGCACTTTCACCTGATGATTCGATTTCATATAGATATGATCTTGTCAAGTCTAGAGTTGAAACGAAAATATTTTATAAAATTTTCCCCAAGGAAAATTTTGTCCCGCTTTCACTATGAAATGGAATCGACCATTTATAGTATGATTTATATAGGCCTATATGAAAGTCTCTATTTTCTATATCATTGCCAGGTTCAAGAAGCTCCAAGATGAAGACTACACTGTGTATTGCTCTAATGATAGTGGCCGTTGTTTGCCACGTCCAATCCGCGAGTCTCGGAGACACAGGTGAGTATCGAGTTAAATACCCGCCCTTGACTAAAAATTAAAAACTGACCCATGTTTATAAAGCAGATTTTACAGAAATAGGACCCATTCATAGTAAAGTCACAGAATATGGATCATTCATATAGTAGTGCCTATTCCTATTCCTAAAATATGGAGCCATTCATATAGCTGTCTGAATAATGGCAGTTTACTTATGTCTTGAAGCAAGTGACATTCATCTGAGACCATAATACCTAAACAGACATTCATGGTGCAATTTGGTTGTTTTTTTTCCAAAATCAAGAAAGGTGGTGTGTAATTTTGTAAAACATTTGGTACAGCAGGGGCTGAGTTTTGAGGCGTGATGCTGAGAAGTGCGATTAATCGCTCGCCTAAATCGGCCAATTTCGATATTTCACCGGCTGTATGTGCATTTTATGAATGAAGTTTGTCGTTTA
The DNA here is from genome assembly GCF_039555335.1 of Amphiura filiformis. Lineage (NCBI taxonomy): Eukaryota > Metazoa > Echinodermata > Ophiuroidea > Amphilepidida > Amphiuridae > Amphiura > Amphiura filiformis. The sequence goes on along the minus strand of NC_092628.1, from coordinate 50,071,075 downwards.
CTACGTCCGGATTTTGTCGACGATTAACGAGTCAACCTTCGGTGGGTATTCCCCTGTAACCCTTGACCTATTCTAGCAAAGGTATTCCAAAGCAAAATTTCAACGTTCAGTTGCTGTTAAACAATATCCCAGATTTCCTTTCGTACGTACTGCACTAATTATGATAATGGGCAGAAGGTTTGTTGACATCCACCAACAGCACAATATAAAAAAAAAAAAATAATAACAATAACAAAATGTTGTTATAGTTCGGCTACAAATGAGACCTATTATTATAGTAGTGCTAGGCTAGAACTGACCCACTTTCATATTTGCACCAGGAGTTGCATTGACAAAAAGAACTAACCATCTTTATAGTAATATCATAAAAATGACCCATCGTTATAGTGAGAGGGTGAAAATGCGACCCATATGAGCGGCACATAATGTACCTACCATTTCCACTGAGTACCCCCAGGGAATACCCTCCGCGCCGGGATGTGAATTGAAGCTTGGCTAATATATCAGGGTACTTCGGTTATATTTATAAATGCGCTTTTATAAATACGCACGTGACCGAGCACGACACACCAAGACCAACAAGCGTGTCCAAATCCTCATGCATTGACCACTATACAGAAAAGGAAAGGAACTCTGTAGATGAATATCATCAAATTTACGTATTAATTGAATTGCAAATTTATTACACATTTTGCAATTCCGAATTTGTAATATGTTGTGAAAAACAACATTTTGAAAGTATTTGACGACGGAAAAAAATATTCAACGACAGAAACGTTTACAATATAATCACAAAGTTGAACAAAATAGGCAATTTTGCTTCATGTTGTTCCGCCTTTGCATTCAATTGTATAGGAAGACCACTCGCTATCTAGAAGGTCACTTCGAGACTTACTGTCAATAAGCTGTTATGGCAGCGCGGAGGTGGTCACGTGCGAATTTATAAAAGCGCATTTATAAATATAACCGAAGTACACTGTATATTCAGGCTTCCTAAGGCAGTAGGCTTGCCTGAGACTAGTATACCTGAACAGTACGACGACAATTTTTTATTCTTTAATTTTTAAGGTAATTAAAGAAAATAAATATAAAGGCCTTGCCAACATAATTGTGTGTTTTTCTTTTTCTCTCACTCTGGATCTTATGGATCTTAAAGGTTCACTGCGGGAGATTCTGGAACAGGTTCTCAAGAAAAGAGAATTGGAAAAACGTAAGTTCATCTGATTTGAATTGAAAGGTTACAATTATATTTGGAGGAATTGCATTGTATTTAATTATTATATTATTTTAAATAAATACATTTCACAACTGCATGTCTATAACTACTGTCAAATTGAAATAGCATACTATACTAATAATTTTTGTATGCAGTTTTCTACTTCCCAAATGTCAAAGACCATTTTTCTCAAGTTGCAGCCCGGTCGGAGCAAGTTTAAATTTGACACGACCTTTGACCCCGGGTGACCTTTGCTGTTTCATACTCCCCAAGTGTCAGGGATCATTTTCCCCGAGTTACAGCCTAATCGGAGCAAATTTGAATTTGACACTGGATATAGCCGATGCATATGCAAGTGACGTAATCGTGCTATGTAATTTGTGGCAGAAGAAGCATTTTGAAGGTGTTTGGTTATATACCGGAAATTACCCCTTAATAACCTTTGACCGCAAATCTGTGTACACCCTATAGACACTGGATATAACCAATGGTTATATGCAAGTGACTTCATTTGACCTTAGTTGACCATTGACCTCGGGTAAACTCGGGTTTACTACTCATACTCCCTCAAATCAAGGAAAATTTGCATCACATTTAAGCCCAATCAGCCCCATTTTAACATTTAACTTCATTTGACCTTTCTTGACCTTTAAACTCGGATGACCTTAACGGTTTCATACTCCTCAAGAGTCAGGGATCGTTTTACACAAGTTACAGCCCAATCGGAGCAATTTCAAATTTGACCTGACCTTTGACTTCGGATGACCTTTGCGGTTTCATACTTTTAATATCAAAAGTATGCCAATTGAATATATGAATACAAAAGCCACCTAAGTCCATACTTTGGCCAAATTGAGTTAAGCATGGGAAATTGTTGCTATACATAGGCCTGTCATATGCATGAAAGAACAACTCAAATTCATTTTCTGTGTCTATTGGGCATGTGAAAAATAGCATGTATGAAAGAATCACCCAATTCCATGATTTGAGTCTTGTAACACATTGATTGAAATCCAGTATGTATAAAAGTCCACTTGTAACACATTCATTGCTAGAGAATGACTTTTGAACAAAAATGGGTTTAATAAAGGAATATGTGTGGTTTATATTACACGGCAGAATGCTTATCAACATTATACATACCTGTGTGCTTTATTTTGTATTATCTTACTACTATATGTTCAATTAGCTTAGATTCTTGAATTTGTAAGATATTTGAAAAAATAAAAAATTGTGGTCAAAGTCATCAAAGAAAAGTGTTAGCACAGCCTTAGACCTAACGTAATTTATACTTTTCAAATTCTAAAGTTCAATTTAAAACCCCATTTCTTTTCAATTTTGGTCTTTTCCGCGATATTTTTATAAAAAGCCGTAGAACGTCGGGTACCATAAACTTTTGGAATCAATCCATTTAGAGCAATGGGGACGAATGTCACAATGCGCAGAGATGGTATTTATTCGACCATCCGTATCAGGAAGTATAATTGTCCAGCTGTCGTCCTACTGTCGAAACATTACGTTATTATTTACGGGAACTAAGGTTTTCTAAAATAGGCCCAGCTTGTATAAATACATTCCTTGTGTATTTATTTATTTATTTATTTATTTATTTGTTTGTTTGTTTGTTTGTTTGTTTGTTTGTTTGTTTATTTATTTATTTATTTATTTATTTATTTATTTCTTTTTTTTTTTCTTTTTTTTTTATTATTTATTTTGCGAATGGGTCTGAGAAATGGTCTGAGAAGGTGTAGGCCTATAGGCCTATTATAAAACTACACATTTATTTTCAATTTGTGATTTCGTTTTGTTTGTTGAATAGGCCTACAAACTGAAAAAAACTGTGAAACAAAAGAACTTTTACACAAGAAAATATTATTTAAAACAATCAGGTTACAGAAAACATTTCTTGTAAAGTTACTGTATCTGAAAATTTCAAGCGAATGCTGATATGCTTGGGAAGGAATGGTGGTATTAAACAAAACTCAATTTACATTGTAAACCAGTTGAAATGAGAACGAAATCCATAATTTTAATGTCCTTGTTTAGGAAAAAATAATGCTCAGAATAATATTATGCATAAAACGTACTCGCGCCATATAATTTCGTGTAACAAAAACCGGTGGACCATCATCACCTATAGAACCTATCCAATAACCGGAACGGTATAACAATTGAAATGGCAGGACAGATTGGTGGACAGATTGTTTTGCTAAATTGGATAGGATCTAGGCCTATGCCCTAAGTTGAGAATGGACCGTCCCACTCGATTTGTAAAAAGGTCGCGAACCCTTTCGGTGGACCCAAGTAACTGCCCAAAATGAGGCAAAATTGAAAAGAAATGGGGTTTTAAATTGAATTTGGGAATTTGAAAAGTATAAATCACGTTAGGTCTAAAGCTGTGCTAACACTTTTCTTTGATGACTTTGGCCAAAAGTTTTTATTTTTTCAAATATCTTAAAACCACCAAAATTTAAAATGAACCCCACGAAGTCCCTGAAATGCTAATCGTCATACCTAATACAGGTTAATCCACTCATTTGCACGTAAAACTTACCATATTGACCAGGTAAATCTAACTGAAGGAATTAAAATGATACACGGGTTTTTCTCTCAAAATAACTTCGCATGGACTTAGGTGGCTTTTGTATTCATGTATTCAATTGTATTGATTTGATCGTTTGCATCAAAAAGTCAAGTGTACATGTGAAAAACTCAAGAAACTCGAGATTTTTGAACTTGGCCTATATGACAAGAAAAATCAAAAGCCAGCATAACATGTTTTTGGCAGTTTTCCCATTTTTGACCAAAAGAAAAGAACTTTCAGCATTGTTCATGTGTTCTTGCTACACAAACGATTTTTTACTTCACAATGAAGTTCTTGATATTAACGAGTAGTTTACTCCAGTCCAAGTTGATCTTGAATCTTGATATTAATTTGAGCGTAGTTGTAGATGTCAGAAGTCGGAGTTGCCATAGCAATTTCTGTTGTGTTTTAGTCAATCAATCAATCAATCAATTTATTTCATCCATTCATTATACAATAATCAATAGGGCCATGCCATAGTAACTGACGCACCTGCATGTCTAAACTACTGTCAAATTGAAGTAGCATACTATAATACTATAACAACTTTTAATTTGACACGACCTTTGACCCTGGATGACCTTGGCGGTTTCATACTCTCCAAGAGTCGGGGATCATTTTTTACCGAGTTACAGCCCAATCCAAGCAAATTTGAATTTTACACTGGATATAGCCGATGCATATGTGCAAGTGACCAGAAATACACCAGAAATTGACCCTTAATGACCTTTGACCCCAAAGGGAGGAAAGGAAGGGAAGGGAGGGAGGGAAGGAAGGGAGGGAAGGAAGGAAGGAGGGAAGGCAGGGAAGGAAGAAATGAAGGCGAAAATGGAGGGAAGGAAGGAAGGAAGGAAGGAGGGAAGGAGGAGGGAAGGAAAGGAGGGAAGGAAGGAGGGAAGGAAGGAGATAGGGAGGGAAGGAAGGAAGGAGGAAAGGAAGGAGGAAGGGAAGGACGGAAGGAAGGGAGGAGGGAAGGAAGGAGGGAAGGAAGGAAGGAGGGAAGGAAGGAAGGAAGGAAGGAGGGCGGGAAGGAGGGAAGGAAGGAAGAAAAATTACAAGCGATGATTCGGAGCTAGTATACTTTTCCTACGTAGCATCATTTTAAATATTTGTGTATCTTAAAATTTTCTCAGGTTGTGTGAATCACTCGCCCGAGTGTGGCTCTATCTTGAACTATAATCCAGGTGCTTGCGACGATGATTACATTCATAACATGTGTCCACAGTCATGTAACCCGTGGTGCTAAAAGGTAAGTGTAGCAGATAGGGTCATAAAACTACATTCAGAAATCGGGGTCGACTTGGACTTCGATTCAGCTTTTTTTATTTTTAAACTAGACAAACCGTTAACACTTTAACAAGCCACATGTAGTATTTATAGGTATGATGAAAAACATGGCAATTATTATAATTAGGTGGCATGAAATGCCACACTGATATATTGTTGAGCAGGTGAATCTGCTGTTTCTTCTGCTTCTGCTTCTTCCGATTCTTTCGTCAAACCATCTTTTAGAATGCTACTAGTGCCAAACGCTTGAATCAATCTCGACCAAACTGGACCACAAGAAGCACCGACCCAAGCTCCTTCTAAGTTGTACACAGTTAGTGGCGAAACGTCATGTACGAGTTATTTGAGGTCGCTATGTGAAAATCTTTCAAATGTTACTAGTGACAGGCGCTTGACCCAATTTCAACCAAACGTGGCCATAAGAACCGTTGACCTAAGCTTAATGTAAGTTGTATACAGATAGGGGTCAAAGGTCATAGGCGTTATTAGTGGTAATTTTGTCAAAATCTTGAAAATGCTACTCCTCTTTTAAAGTGCATACTATGACCACCAGACTTGGTCAGAAGAACCACTGGCCGGAACAAGCTTAATATAAATTACACCTCAGCTTGGGGTCAACCCGAGGTCTAAGGTCAAATGAGGTCACGTGGTAACTTTGGGCTAAAACTTGATATGAGGGGAACATGAAGGTCAATCTGAGGTCACCGGTGGTCAAAGATTAAATGAAGTCCAACTTTAAAATGGGCCCTAATGGGCTTAAACTTAGTGCAAATCATCCTTGATATGAGGCGAGCATGAAAAGGTCAACCTGATGTTATCCAAGGTCAATGTTCAAATGGCCCGATTGGGCTCAAACTTAGTGCAAAACATCCTTGATATAAGGGAACAAAAGTCAACATGAGATTAAAGGTCAAATGAGGTCAGAAGTCATCGCCTTATATTCGTGGCTCTTGAGCCACAGTAACTCTAGTTATATTTGTCCCCACCTCTCCCGACTTAAAAAATGGTACAATGAAAACGGAAATTCTGACAAAACTAAGTTTACAGCCCTTTATAATGTGCTTTAGAAAGTTGGAAAAAACTTTCATTAGCAAACTATATTACTTTGAAAAGTTGACCCAAAAAAGCTCACGCGCAAAGTCCTGGTCTGGTCTGTCAAAATCGAAAATCTTACACTAGAATACTAAATTTTGCGCGTAATTTTAACAGCAAGCATTATGGGTTTCTTCTGATATTTGCTGAAAAATGCAAAATCATTGCTTTTCACTTGGCCGAAAAAAAATTAATTTTAACGTGAAAAGGTGCAGCGCACAATTGTGCTCACTTCAATACCGAATTCGATCGGGTTCCGCTAAGCTTATTAGATGGGGTTTTCAATTGCTTGAATTCAGAGGAGCGGTGGAGTGGGGATAAAAGACTGTCCCCACCTATATAACTGTGCATACAATAATACATGAATTTTTTTAAAATCGCACCAAAACACCTTGGGTGGTGAAAAAGAAATTGCATATATCCCGCCTTCCAGCCTCCCTGGAAGTCGAATGGTGCGTTCCTTATAGAATATTATTGCCACCGAAATAAATCGATACTGCTATTACCATGATCACGCATTTACATACAGCAATAACAACAACAACTATTATTTGTAAATCGAATTTGGGAAATATATTCATGTACACATGTACTTGGTAGGCTTACGAATGTCTGAATTATATAAAGTGAAAAAACAATAACTGCGGTCATCGAGTCGATCAAATAAAAAGAAGAACTTACGCAATAACTTGATCTTCAATGGCGTCTGCATAATGGTTCTTCGGCTTGGAAATTAAGGTATGGGGTATGAATGTTTGGACAGTATTTATTGTGGGACATTAGAGCACATCAGACATATCGAATTGCATGCTGAACACGAAAAATGTCCTTCTGATATCAAATAATTTTGATTTTTTGAAATTCGCAATGTAATACACATTGTGGGATAGGCTTTTACGACGGGAATTCATAACAATTAGTGGGGTTTTAGCGGGTTCACCGTCGGACAAGTTTAGAACTGTCAAGCTTTCGTCAGGAGTAGCTCTGACTTCTTCAGGACAAGGTACCTAAAATGAGACATGTAGACCGCCCCTTGCCTACTGATGACTCTGAAAAGAGCCGTTCACTGATGACTGCCCCTTGTCAACAGAGAACAAGCAGATCTCGCCTATAATATAAAGATTTTGGTGGCTCTGAAAAGAATAGTGTTGTCAATACACTGGTTCACAGAGCACTGACTCTGTGTGATGAAGAACATCGAAAAGACGAACTCAAACACATTGAAAAAGCGTTGAACAAGAATGGCTATCCCTCAAACCTCATACACAAGGCAATCAAGAAACAGACAGGAGAACGATCAGAAGAAGTGGTAGACGATGAACACAGAGGCGTAACCTTCATGCCATATATCAAAGGTGTATCAGACAAAATCTGTCGGTTTCTAAACCGTGCAGGGGTCAAAACATTCTACTCTAGGTCGGCCAAATTAAGAGACATCCTAAGCCACCCAAATAATCCTCTGCCCAAGGATCGTGCACCATGTGTGTACTCTATACCTTGCAGTTGTGGTGAGTAATACATAGGCCAAACCAAACGACCACCACGGAGAGCGTGGCGCAATGGTTACATGTGTATTGTGTAACAATAACAAGCGAGTGTATAATTAATAATATCATGAAAAGTAACTCCTCTCATCGAGCGGCTTATAAGCTCCTCAAAACTTTCAAAACCGGATGCATGTCAGAAGTTTTTGAAATCTATCTCCATATTGTTTCATATCAGTGAAAACATTGTTCTTTCCTGTCAACAATGACACCTCATTTGTGACGATAACTTATTCCACGGCTGAGTAACTTCCTTTGAAAGACAGGTCTCAAAGACAATGTGCCAAACTTACCATTGTCTGCCTCATCTCATTGCTTTAAATGAATGAATGAAAAGTTGTTTGCATATCATTTTGAATAAAAAGTGCTAGGATGGGATTAACATTTCTAGAGGTGATCGAAATAGATCAACACAAGTCAATCTCTCTTGCTGGTCACTTCTTCATAGTGGTCATTTGCAAGGAAGTTCTTATCAACCAAGGTTCGATTATCAGATCCGGATAAGGCTCGAGCTATTGGTCAGCTTGAGGCTGGCAAACCTCAGAATAAAATTGTGTCAACTTCTGGAGTTTCCCGCAGTATGATCTCCAACCTAAATCCAATTTATAATTTGTAATATTCCGTACATAACACCGGAAGCCAAATTTACAATCGGAATTTTGATCAAATTGCATGTTCCTGAAAAACAATTAGCCTTTTAGAGGTATGGCGGACACAATAGGATGGCGCTACACGAAGTGGGTAAAGACTTTGGCGAGTTTTACACATATTGAATACTGCCCTCCTATTGGGTACGTCATGCTTCGAAAAGGCTAATGCCTTTGGCCTATGTCAGAGGTCATTCTTGCCATTTCAACTTGTGGTTCTTAATTTCTTGTCTATAGCGGCACAAACGGAGTACAAAAGTACACCTTGACCAGTTAAAATATTTCAACAGATTATATATTCAAAGTCAATTATTTTATTTTTTATATTTCAGAATGACATCTACAAAAGACTTGCTGCTGTTCAGCTCGACCCGCACTCTTTTGAGCGACACCGAAATGAACACGACGGCGTCCATAAATTACGACGGTTTATAAAATATGGTGGTGTTTGATAGCTAATTATTATTTTTACTAACTAAGCCAAGACTGATTCCGTTTCACAACGGTTACAGACTGATTTAAAGCCTTAATGTACGATCTTTTTTTTCTTAAGTCTCCTACGAACCCAGTTTGGTTACGCTCCCTCCACACATGTGGAGGGAGCGTAACCAACCTGGCTGCGTAGGAGACTAACTCTGAGGCCGTACTCGGCGTCCTAATCCATGAAGTGCGAGATATTTCGAGTGATAGAGATGAAGTTTATGATGTTGTTTCTTTGCAATTTCCAATGTTTTCGCGTCCAAATGTATTGGGAACTTTCATAATGATTGGATGCATATTAACTATTTCATCATTTTGGAAGAAAAAAAGAAAAATCTAAAAATTTGAAAAGCTCGTACATTAAGGCTTTAATGCAATATGATCGTCCCTAAACACTCGTTTACACGTGTTTTTGTTCTGAAGGGTTTTTGCTTGAATTTATTCAGAACACTCTTTCATCTGAACAGTGGCTGGCGCCAGAGAAAATCCATTATTTTTGACCCAAAATCAACATATGGGGCCACAATTGCCCTCTTTTGTGGCCAATAATCGCCCCATTTTGGGTCAAAATCGCCCAATTTTAGAAATATATTTCCGACCCTCCTCCATTTCACTTTGCCCCCTCCAGATAAATTATGGCGCAGTCACTGGATCTGAACGTTCTTTTCTCCGAAAGGTGTTTATTAAGAAAAATGGCCATTATTAAGGGTTATCGTTCAAAAAATGACAAGCATGATTTTTTTTTCCAAAAGGGTTTTGCTCCAAAAACATCACTCTGAAGGATTATTTGCTCTTTCGGAGAAATGACTCTGATACCCTTTCCTTTGGAATTTATAAAAAAAAAAAAACCCCTTTCGGTTACAAGCATTCGGAGAAATAATCTTTCGGAACAATAACCGTTCGAAGTAACCTAATGGTCGACATTCATCGGTCTAAAAACCTTTCGGACAAGTGACCCTTCCAGAGGATGATTTAAGCACTTCCCACCACGCCACTGCGTTGACTTGCGGTTAGCACAGCTGTGTGCGTGAACATGACACCACTGCTCGCACATTGCATTGACGGGCATGGTTAAATTTGAATTTGGACTGATGTATTTACAATAAAAACGCATTCAAAATGCTAGTCGATTTCACATTTTATATTACCTACAGAAGGTGTGAATTATCCTTTATGCATACATCACTTTTGTTCTGAAATCGACCAAGTAATAATGACACACGCACAATTCTTAAACAACATCTTTTGCACAGAATTCAATGGGATTTGAAAAGTAAAGTGGCAGTTGAAACTCTAGTGATAACACGTTTGCAGTGCATGATAGGGCTTCCTTAAATCATCCTCTGTGACCCTTCGAAGAAATCCGAAAATCATTTAATGTATGATAATGAGAGGATCCCAAGCATTATGGGAGCATGCATGGTTATCGTGCATTTCGTCAGCCTGCTACGCTAATTGCCTAAGTCATTGTTTGTAATTTTAAGAACAAAGTACAAGATATTGTTCAAGCATGCATTTAAACTTATTTAATTGCCAATCTTTGCACAAGAACAAATGATAATGATGTAAATGAAAGGGAATAATCCGAAATAATTAGGGTGATTACGTAACTGATGCGAGCTTGAACCACATTTTTGTTCTTTGTTCTCAAAATGACAAAAAATGACTTAGCGATATATATTCTAGTTGTGTGCACCGGCAATGATTCTATTCGAAAGGGCAGCTAGCTGTTTTCTTTTATTACTATTTTAAACAGCCTTTTGGAAAGATCCATCGCAGTTTTTATCCGACCTTGTACGCGCAAAACGTTTGTAGTATGATTAGTTTCAATAAATTAATTGAAAATAAAATATAACTAACATAAACATATGTCAAATTATAAGCAAGGTATACTTATTGTGTGTCTGTTTCTTAACCCCATACCAGAGCTTACCAGGGCCCCGGTGGCATAGCCAGCAAACACAAAACGTTTTCGACATCATTCGCAAAAGGTTATAAAAGGTTGTCAGAAAACGTTTAAATGTCGGGTTATATAAAGGGTATATTAAGAGTATAAAACGTTTTCATAACCTTAAAAAACATTTTTGAAAATCTACTGCTCAGCAAACAAAAATGTTTTACAGAAAATGTTTAAATGTCGTGTTATATAAAGGGTATAAAAACGTTTTAATAACATTCCAAAAACATTCTTGAAAACTTGATACAAAACATTCTAAACAGAATGTTATTTTGAGGTTGAAAATATATTTTGTGAAAAATGTTTGCCCAAAATATTTTCAATAACGTTTTAAAAACGTTTTCATGACCGTTATATAACCCGACATTTAAATGTTATTAAAAAAAAAAAAAAAAAATATTTTAAGAACATTTCTGTGTTTGCTGGGTTCAAATATTTTAACATAATGTTATTTAAGTATTGACACAATATTTGTAAAAATGTTTGCAAAAATAGTTTACAGTAACAATTTTGAAAACATTTAAAAATATTGTTGTAGTGTGTTTTTCATATAAAACGTTTTAAAACGTTATCATGACCTTTATATAACCCGACATTTTAATGTTATTAAAACGTTTTTACCTAAACCAAAAGCCAAAATATAACTTATTTATAACGTTTTAAAAACGTTTTTGTGTTTGCTGGGTAGCCAGGATATTTTCAGAGGGGTCATGGGGAAAAGGGCAAGAGGAAAATTGGAAGAAAATTGTCCAAAAAATTGTCTAAAATTCTAAATATCACGTTGGCCAACATCCCACTGGGGAGTTCCCCCTGTCCCATCTTGGCTACGCCACTACAGTGCCTACATATCATCATATGGAGCTGTCCAGATCAAATTTAGTGTGGTGTCAAATTCTTATTTGGTGGTCTAGCTTGTAAATCATGATTAATAACATATTTTTTATTTATCAAAAATCGACTATGGCATAGTCTAGGATATTGCAATAACCCATGATTGTACAACATAAAGATTATTTGATTTTTGGTTGTTAAGATGCGTTTATTAAAGTGAATACAGATTTGATACGTCGGAAACGGTCTGAAAAGAAAGGCTAATTTTGATTGAAAAGGTTGCCCACATCCATGTGGAAATAATTACAAATTTATTTTTGAAAATAGTTTTGCGGTGTCATTACCCTTATCATGGATATACTAAAAATAAGAACGCTAAATCGTTGTAACGATAATGTAATTTTGTAAGCCTCAGAATTCCTAATATGTAATAATTATGCTAAAACAGTACCAATATGTTTTTAAAGGACGTTATAGATATCCATATGAGATAATGACCTAATGATCAAAAAAGGTCAATTTTAAAGGAAGGCTGAAAAAATGTTGAGTAGAAGCAACTATAATTAAAGACAGAGATAAAAACAATTTATCGCGTCTGATGTCACTGTCAATTACGATCCTTGATTGGTTTACACAGGTTAATCAGCGCGTAAAAGGAAGACCGATCTATCTGGTGCTGATCGGAGAAAAGGAATAGCAGCAAATGGCGAAAATGTACGTACTTTTACAAGGACATGGTGCCTTCACCAAAGAAAGTTTCCTACTATAAATACCTAACTTTTGAGATGGTTTGCATGTCGAAAGGTGCAAAATTAACAATATGGCGCCCGGTTATAAATCCGCGTCCAGCAAGTCATCATCACGACACTTGTAAACAAACCGTGCTCGAATTTGATTGACAGATGACGTCAGACGCGATAAATTGTTTTTATCTCTGTCTTTAATTATAACTACTGTCGCTATCTCCTGAAAATGTAATGTGATAAGTACCAAGAAAATATATTAAAGCCAAAATGTTATTTCAGCAGTATTTTATGAAACGCAATAAGTACTGAGATTTGTGGAAAATATTAAAATTACTTGCAATCCCTATTTAGCTTGGTTCACAATACACTTATCTTTTATTGCTAGACTTCTTATAGTCCAATATATTTGTAATAACTTCTATATATAATAATGACTAAAGAAGAAAAATCCATTTCATTAAGAAGTCATGAACAGGGAAATTGAGTTTCTCCATATCACACAATCAAGACATGGATGTTATCAATGTATTTTGACAAATATTCTCTTGAGATACTATTTGCTCGGACACGGGCACCGTCTCGTAATTACATATTCATTGCAAAATAAGATCAAAGCACCCCTAGGAATTGCATTGAAAAGTGATTGACAAAATAGGTAAACAGCTATTCAATCCCATACATTAAATATATAATAATTACCGCCGATACACATCGCAAATTTTAGACATTTTTCTTAGTTTCAAAAATATGGGAAAAAACGATTTTCCCCTTTAATTTCGACCACATTTAAGGATATTTTAAAGCATAAAAATTGAATCTTGATCGCTTCACACTTGTAAATTGAAAAGGTAGACTTTCAATAAGCAGACACTTAATACTGAGGGAGGGTCTCTTTTTAAAATACATACTTGGATACTCCAATAAGTCTCCCTCAAAAGCAAAATGCCTTTTTTAGATTTTGTTTTGTCTGAAAAACACCAGATTTATTGATTTTGAATTGTTTTTTTATATACTGTTCGCCGGGGATTTTCGCTTGTTTGCCAAATCTCCCAGAACGATGTAGGAAAAGTAAAAAGGTGTCAAAAAGGCGCGCACAGAATAATTTTTCATCGCGTATCAATATTTGCCTAGAGCTGCATCTATTTCATGAGCTAAACGTATTCATCTTCCCCATCATAATATATTTATTGTATTTTATATATACTTAAGGTACAGCAAGTTTTGAATGCCAGCTCCTAAAGTTGTGTGTGTTTGAAGCTTTTTATAAATAATTATATAAAGTTTTTCTTTTCAACTGTTCTATCATTTCCGACCAAATGACGAGAGCCGACTCACCTACCTCTACCCCGGCATCATACATAATAATCGATATACAAGGGTCAATCAATAAGTTCTTCCTCCGCATTTTCTTTGGTTCTGCAAATGGTAGCTTCTTCAAACCTGGCAAGATTATACTTTGAAATGTTATCTACAAAAATAAAGTCTGCACAAAAAGTAACTCAGCTGTTATAAATACGCCTATAGCTTCAGAACTAATAATTGTTTCCACAATATTTCTACATAGAAAGAAGGACGATTTATTTACGCGCATTTTGATACCCCATTTATCAAATGTCGCTCAATATTAACTTCAAATCAATACAAATAGCTGCAACTTTTGAATTCGGCTAATTTTCTTTAAAAACACTGCTGTGATGTTAATATTGAACGAAATTGGACAAATGGGGTATCAAAATGCGCGTAAATAAATCGTCCTTCTTTCTATGTTGAAATATTATTATTATTAGTTCTGATGAAGCTATAGGCGTATTTACAACAGCTGAGTTACTTTTTGTGCAGACTTTATATTGATACCTTTTAAAGAGTTTTTAGGTGACCTCATATTAACCAAGATAAGATTTGATACACCAGAAACAGTACAAAATCGTTAGACATTTACATGACAGTATGTATTTATCCACCTACAAGAGTTCGTTCCATATGCAAGTCAAGTGTTATGATTATGTTAACAGATTATAACTGAAACAACATCAAATGTGTAACTTAACAACAAGATGACCAGTAATAAAAGTACAAGTTATACCACCATCCAGTGGGCTTGGGGACTATTTGTTTGATACGACTTGAGAGTTTTGTCTCAGATCTGAAAGTTAAAAATAAAGACGACCAATCACTTTTTTACGGTGTCTGATCTCCGCCAAACTCCCCCTTTTATAATTCATATCCCCAAATTTTTAGTTTTCCCCCTTTTTGCGAAATGCTTTCCCCTTTTCAAATATTTCCCCTTTTAACTTTCCCCGTTTTCAAATAGTTTCCCCTTTTCGACTTTCCCCCTTTTCAAATAGTTTCCCCTTTTCGACTTACCCCGTTTTCAAATAGTTTCCCCCTTTTAGAATTTCCCCCTTTTCGACTTGACGCCTTTTCAAATAGTTTCTCCCTTTTCGACTTTCCCCCTTTTCAAATAGTTTCCCCCTTTTCGAATCACCCCTTTTCAAATAGTTTCCCCCTTTTTTAATTTTCTTTTTTAAATAGTTTCCCCGTTTTCGAATTACCCCCTTTACAAATAATACCCCTTTTATTTTCACTCATTTTGTAAATAGTTCCCCCTTTTACAAATAATCCCTTTTAACTTTCCTCCGCTTTTCACAAATAGGTTCCCATTTTAAATAGTTTCTCCCTTTTAAAATAATACTCCTTTTTTTTTTAATACTCCCTTTTTGTTTGGGTACTCCCCGTTTTCCGTGCGTAGGCGTAAGCCTGGACCCTGGAGAGTACCGTGCACTCACTAGAGCTCATTCCGCTACATCCATTATTGGAAAGGCGTTCTACATGAATTTGGATACCAACGTAGGTAGATTTATAGCCTGTTGTGCAAGCGCCCGCTAAATTCAATGGGTTAGGGATCCGTCAACTTTTATGTACGTTTATAGAGGGGCTGTACAAAGAGCAAATCCGATATGATTGATAAACCAAATGATGTTCAGAATGTTAAGGGCTGGGGTATGAACGTTTGGACAGTATTTATTTTGGGACATTAGAGCACATTAGACATATCGAATTGCATTCTGAATACGAAGAATGTCATTCTGATATCAAATAATTTGGATTTTTTGAAATTCGCAATTTAATACACATTTTATGGCAAATCATTGAAAATTGATATTTTTGATATTTAACAGTACTTGAAGTAAACTTTATAAATCTGATGATTTATACTTGAAGTGTATGTAGGTGGAATGAAAAGCCGACGATCAATTGACAATTTTGACCTTTCGTATTGAAGATATGGATTTTTTTCCCCAAAACACCAACAAAAATTAGGTCTTTTTGGGAAAAAAATCCATATCTTCAATATGAAAGTCAAAATTTTCAATTGATCGTCGGCTTTTCCTCCGTGCTACATACAATTTAAGAATATATCATTAGATTTATATGATTTACTTCGAGGACTATTATATATCAAAAATTTGAAAAATATCAAATTTTTATAATTTGTCATAAAATTTGTATTATATTGAATAAACAAAAAATGAAAATTATTTTATATCAGAAAGACATGCTTCGTATTCAGAATGCAATTCGATAGGTCTGAGGTGGTCTCATGTCCCACAAAAAATACTGCCGAAACGCAATAAACGCTCATTTTAGATCCCTTAAACGGGTGAAATGGCATGCATAAATATTTATGCTGGTCAAATTCATAGCAATGATGTTTGAAAGTATGTGAAGAACTTGTCTATAAACAGGGATATGTCAGAGACAACAAACAACTGGCTGCCATTGTTACAGAAGCCTAGATAGGCCTAATAAGAATTGTTTGTGCTATAGGCCTATATTCAAAAGTTTTAAAAAAAATTTAGCACCAACGTTTAAAACAAGCGGTCTTAACAGTGAAATGACAATAAAAGCATACATTTATAAAACGGGCCTGGACAAAATGGGCATTGCATATTTATGACAAGTGTGGCTGTGTGATTTTATGCAACTTTATTTTAAGCCAGTTCGAGTAATTTTCGCTATTCTTTGTTTGTCAACAATTCCGTTAACAATAAAAATGTGCTTTCTAATCAAAGGCTCTATGGCATATATTCAATTGACCAGACAAATGAACCAGGGACTTCGGTCAGTGGTGCACGCCTCAAAAATCCAAAAAGAATTAGTAGGCCCTATATGTTAGATGAAGAATTAAGTAGCAATTAAGCCTAGTCTTTTTAAAAGTCGAGACAAGTCCAAAATAATAACGATTAATAAGGCAATCTAATTGATTCGAATTCCAATCTCCTGGCCTTTTCCTGGGTCTATATTTAGTTGCATGATATAATTCAGATTATGATTTTTCTTAAATGTAGATCTATATCCTATAGAATTAGAATTCATAAATTACATAATAAGTATCATTTTATTCAATTTTATTCAATTTTATAAATTACATAATAAGTATCATTTTATTCATTTTATTTAGCTCAAGAATTTGTATCAGACAATCACGTGCTTTCAACGTGTAGGCTGGACCTATTTCAATATCGAAGTACATGTATGCACGATCGAAGCATGAAGGCTGGCACTATAGATGGTCGGTGCCTACTCAGGTGGTGTATGACGTGCAGTCCCTAAATTTTCATCGTCAACCGTGTAATTGAATGTGATTATTTTGAAATTTTAAAACGCTTGAAATATCACAAACAAATAGGCCTATGTTGATAAATAATATAAATACAAGCTAAAACCGTTGGGGTTCGATAATGAACCCCACAAAACTAACCGACTAGGCCTATATTGGAAAATGCCATACGGCCGGGCGGTTTCACGAGTTGCCGGCGCGATCATGTCATCCGCCGCCTGGTGCCTACTGGTAAAGCCTACGCATCGTCAAACGGGGAATAAAAAAGGAGTAAAAATTTAAGAAGGAGAAACTATTTTAATGGGGGATATCTGTTTTTAAAATGGTATTATGTAAAAGGTGAAAAGAAAATTCGAAAAGGGGGAAACTTAAACTATATGAAAAGGGGGAAATTCGAAAAGGGGAAACTATATAAAGAGGGGAAATTCGAAAAGGGGAAACTATATGAAAAGGGGAAATTCGAAAAGGGGAAACTATATGAAAAGGGGAAATTCGAAAAGGGGGAAACTATATGAAAAGGGGGAAATTCGAAAAGGGGGAAACTAAATGAAAAGGGGAAAATTCGAAAGGGGAAACTATATGAAAAGGGGAAATTCGAAAAGGGGGAAACTATATGAAAAGGGGGAAAGTCGAAAAGGGGGAAACTATATGAAAAGGGGGAAATTCGAAAGGGGGGAAACATGAAAAGGGGGAAATTCGAAAACGGGAAACTATATGAAAAGGGGAAATTCGAAAAAGGGGAAACTATATGAAAAGGGGAAATTCGAAAACGGGGAAACTATATGAAAAGGGGAAATTCGAAAAGGGGAAACTATATGAAAAGGGGAAATTCGAAAGGGGAACTATTTGAAAAGGGGAAAGTCGAAAAGGGGGAACTATTTGAAAAGGAGAAAGTCGAAAAGGGGAACTATTTGAAAAGGGGAAAGTTAAAAGGGAAAATATTTGAAAAAGGGGGAAAGCATTGCGCAAAAAGGGGGAAAACTGAAAATTTGGGGAGATGAATTATAAAAGGGGGAGTTTGGTGGAGATCAGACACCGTACTTTTTGTCACTTGTAATTTTCAAATTTGTTCTCTTGGTTTTCAATTAGAGAAGTGCCATTTCCATAGCTGGTATAATGTGGTTTTCTTTCTAATACAGACAATTTATGCATAAATGTCGGTTGGTCATTTTTAAGAAAAACATTAAATTTGATTACAGGCCTTATCTGCTCAAATATTTTCTTCGCTAAAACGCAAGCTTTTTTGTCCTTTTACATAATTTTCAATATTTTGTCTAGTGCTTAAGCTATCCGAAGTGACCAGACGGTATTTTATGGTCACTTCAATATGGTCTACTTATCTCTGCTTTGTAGGTATTATGTGCACATTTGTGTCCATTTCCTCGGTACCTGATTTCATTTTTACTTCAACTACAATAAATGGAAGAATATATTAAAACAATTTTATTTTGTCAAGACTGTCAGACTCTAGGCTATAATCATGGAAAATAATAAATAAAAAGAAGGGTTACTTCTTGCAGAAGCTGAAATATGAGGGTAGAGGCAAAACTGTTTGGTACTGGATTAAGCTGGGTCATTTTTACATTACGATAACTTACATTTGCTTTAGACAACTCAAAATTCATCGTCATCAAATAATGTGTCCAAGGCAGTAAAAAGTAAATGCGCCTAACCCATCAAGATTTAAGATCCAAGGCATTGTTACTGCCGCGGACACATTATGTGGGTGTAAAGAGAATAATGCTGCCCCATTTATTAACTCTATTACCACAAAATAATGCGATTTAAAGAGAAAAATATAACTTTTTTGCCCAAATATTTTACGTTGTTTACGTAGCCAAAGTGATAGCGAGCATTGCGGACATATTGCTGTGCGGTGATGTGCAAGAAGATCATAAAGTTCATTGCCTGGCAACTTTATTGTTACTTAGGGTCTATCACGTGACACGTTTCAACAAATCACAGTGCGCAATTTTGGTAAGTGTATATAGAATAAGGGAAATAAGCTGAATTATATGATATGTTACATTTTTGATGTATTGATATGTAATAATTGTTTCCTTTGATACCCAGCAGTACCCCAGTGGTTTGTTTACATTATTCAAGATTTAAGAAATATGACATAATACAGTAAAATGCTTTCAGCGTAGACGCAAATTGACTTTATAGCCAACTCATCATGCATACTTCATACAATATAGTGCAAGGCTTTACTATTAGCTTACCATCTAGGTAGATATCGATCGTACATAAAGCAATATTGTAAATTTTGATGAAGATGACGCTCTCCGTGCTTTTCCAAATTCTGATTTTTACCTTATGCAATATGCAAAAATCAAGGTTTTAGATGCTATAGTTGTAACAAAATCATCAAGATCGAAATATTACTCGAACGCCTACAACAATACGTACATGGAGCGCGGGAAAGTCATAACACATCAAAGAGTCAACAGAGTGACAGTGACACGCACTGGTGATGCGCTGACATCAAATAACCGATTTTGCTTGTTTTGACTCATCTGTTCAACGTTCAGGTCAAAATTGAAAGGGGACATAATCATCTGACTGTAAAAACATAACAGTGTGTGAAAAATAAATTCTATTTGTTATGGAAATGTTATAATATTGCTTTGAACTTCAACAATCTGTAAAATGTTGTATGATAGTAACATTGTGATTTTGTTTTACATACTTGTAAAAAAGTTTACTCATTGTGTCCGTACCATTCAGCTATGTTTTCTATAATAATATTATTTAAAAGATTACTTTCCTGTTACAAAAGACTCAAATAAAGCAAATGCAGATAATGTATTTTGAAACTGTAATAATGTTAGGATTAATTGAATGGAATAGAAATGTCAGTGTAGATATTGACGTTGTATATTATTATGGCTTCACTTCTGCTTACTTGTTTAACCATTTAAAGAAATGTCTATACCTTCGTATAACACTGATCGCGATGTCGTAGTATTAAGAGTACTGCGTGGGCTTCAAGAGATTGTTTTAATTTGAAGGTACTCAGACTTGTAGTATTGGGACCCGTCATGAGTACGGGTACGGGTACGGGTCCGAGCCATGAGTACGGGTACGGGTACGGGTCCCAGACCATGGGTACGGCTACGGGTACGGGTCCCAGGCCATGGGTACAGGTACGGGTCCGGGTCCGAAGCCGGGTACAGGTACAGGTCCGAACCCAAAATAGGGTGCAGGTACGGGTACGGGTCCGGAGCCATGAGTACAGGTACGGATACGGGTACAGTAGTTGGGACTCGAGTACGGGTACGGGTACGGGTCCCAGTATGGGTACAGGTACAGGTACGGGCCATGGGTACAGGTACAGATATTGGGACTAGAAACATTGTATGACTCCCATTATGGGTACATGGGTATAAACAAAGCTATTGTTATTGATTATTGACATTAATTTATTGGCTACTATACCTTGCTGTAAATACACTCTTTGATGTCATTCATACCACAACAAATGAATTAAACTACATTTCGCACCAACAGAATTAGAGAAATTAATTTTGTCATAAGCATATACAACATTTTAATTTGAGACATGCTAAGAAGTACTTTCATTTACAGAAAATTGTAGAACTGGTTTTGTGGAATTAATCAAGTACAAAAAGAGATTGGTGATGGTCTTAGTGAATCTAGCTTAAATATTTTGGGATGCAAAAATCATGCAAGCTATGTCTGTGTATTGACACACAGACTGTACAATACTAATTTCAACATACATTTAGCAGTGATATAGCATTCAAGTTAGCATTCGTCTCAAAACATCAATTGGATTTCAAATTTGATCCAAAATTTGTAGACTTAATTAATTGTCAATATCAAATTTAGTGAAGTCTTTCATGCACATCCACACATCCCAGCACACATCCACCAGATTATCCATTAGTTTAATATAATTATTATCATTAATTATGCACATCTGGATAATTATTAATATTTTACCTATAAGCTCCAATAAATCATTTTCTGTAAACATGGTATGGCAAAGGAACTGTGTATTATTTGACTCAAATGCACACACTGCCCAAGTACATGTGGTGGGAAAATGTAGTTGGTGGGGTTGCACTTGTGCTAGGGGAGTGTATTTGGATGGGGAATATTAAAATGATGAATAAAATAATGCTATAATAATGATATCAAAACATGATAACTTGAAATTCACAACAATTTCTTGAAATGTTTTACTTCCAGTTTGCTATTTTTTTCTGTATCAGTCTGAGTGTGAATGGCAACTGAATGTAGTATGTATGAGTGGCATACAGTGTGCATATGCTGGAGGCTGTCACAATCATGACAATGTAGGTATCTACCCTGTGTGTAGCATACATGTACATTTTGTGTAGCCAGGACTAGATTTACCCCGGGGCCAGGGGGGCACTCAATATGAAATGGACATAGGTGTAGGGCTGGCACTTTCGCACTAAGGTGAGAGCAAAATGTCAAAAATATGGGGTCATTGGGTGAGAGCATGATTTTTGTCATTCGGTGAGAGCAAAATGCAAAAAATATGGGGTCATTGGGTGAGAACATAACTTTTTTTAAATGGAATATTTAACCGAAACAGTGCCACAGAAACCTCGAAAATCGAATTTCTTGTTCTAAATGGCTTCAAATTTCTTTGTTTTTTCAAAATAAGTAACAAAATCAGTGATAAATGAAATTTGCTGTTCAAATTGAACTTGTAAGGGTCTTTGGGTGACAGATCAAATGGAAAAATAAGGGGTCTTTGCAGCGATGGTGAAAAAGGGGGTCTTAACAGCCCTACATACGCGTCACCTCCAAAGCTTTTTCAGGGCCATGGGCCAGGCTACAATTTAGGGCACTTGCTATCTGGATCCATGCATGTGTTACTCCCCAGCCCCATCCATGTAACCTATTGTTTTGATTATGTCTATGATCAGAGGACTCAGTGCATGAGTGGAGTTAACAGGCTTGTGAGAAGTGAGAGTAGATCTACTCTCACTTTCTTACATGCATGTAGGCAGGCACTGTATGGTATGGTACCCGTTCCATGGTACCCGTGTCCACAGGTACGGGTTCAGGTCCCAGGCCATGAGTACAGGTACAGGTCCCAGGCCATGAGTACGGGTACGGGTACGGGTCCCGGGCCATGAGTGCGGGTACGGGTACGGGTCCCAGGCCATGGGTACGGGTACGGGTCCCAGTCCATGAGTACGGGTATAGGAGTGGTATTCAAATCAATTCTCCAATATCAAATTAAGCCTAGTACATTTACCACTAAGACATTTGAACACGCATTTATTATAAGTCAAATCACATCATGTTCGTTGTTATTTACCGTCCTCCTCCTCCTTCTAAGGTAAACAAGCTGAAAACGCCCGACTATCTAGATGAAATTGACTCGTTTATAACGGATGTGAGTATGTCAGCCAGTAAGATCATGTTTGTTGGAGACTCTAATCTTCACATGGAAAAACCAGAGAAACCGGAGGTTAAGGCATTTCTGAAAACTCTATCAACTGTTGGCTTTGAGCAACATGTCAATGAGCCAACTCACATCAAGGAGGGTATTCTTGACCTGATTATTTCCAGGCCTACAGATGACATCATTGAACACCTTAATGTTCATAGAAGTTTGCATTCTGATCACTTTGTTGTGCATTGCAAGCTAAATTTGGAGAAGCCGACCCCCCCCCCAAAAATAACGTCTTCTGTGAGGAATCATAAAGCCATCGACCTTGTCAATTTTAAAGCGGATTTGGAATCTGAACTTCGCTGTTAACAGTGACATTCACATAGCCTGCAAAGATTTTGAGGAATCTCTGACAATCGTTATTGACAAACACGCACCAAGCACAGAAAGAAGCAGAACCATTCGTCCAAGATACCCTTGGTACAACGATAACATTCACAAAGCTCGTCAGAAACGGCGTCAACTAGAGCGTAAATGGCACAAAAACCAAAATGACCGCAACTATGAACTTTACCGCGAACAAAGCAAGATTGTCACAAAGTTGATTAATAATGCAAAATCTGCTTATTATAAGAAAGAACTTGACACAGCAGATACGAAGCAAGTGTTTCAGACACTCAATACTCTGTTGAACAGTGGCTGTGAGATCCTCCTTGCCTGTGAGTCTTTGAGTCAGCTGAGCAATGATTTTGCAATTTTCTTCAAAAACAAAATTGCTCTGATTCGTGATAGGCTTGATGGTCTCGAAACTGACACAACCGCTAGTGAAAGATTATTTCCGGATGAAAACCCAAGATTGTGCACTTTCAACCAAGTTTCTGAAGAGGAAGTATCAAAGATCATCATGAATCTTCCCAATAAACAATGCACTTTGGATGTTTTCCCTACTTGGTTGCTAAAATCAGTTACTGACACGCATATCGCTCCACTTACGAGCATTATCAACAGGTCCCTTGTTCTGGGAAATTTTCCAATGAACTTAAAATCAGCCATTGTGACACCTATAATCAAGAAACCAAGCATGGACTCTAACGAACTCAAAAGTTACAGACCTGTTAGCAATATAAAGGTCTTTTCAAGATCATGGAGAAAGTAGTTCTTCCTCAGATCAGATCTCATCTTGCTATTAATGACTTAGAGGAACCATTTCAGTCAGGATATAAACCATCGCACAGTACTGAAACAGCCCTACTCAGAGTAAGGAGCGATATTCTGAATGCCATCGACAGAAAGCATGCCGTCTTCCTGGTCCTCCTGGACCTGAGTGCAGCTTTCGACACGGTGGACTACCCTACTCTTATCAACAGACTAACCAGCGTTTATGGCATTACTGAAACAGCGCAGGCATGGCTTGCCTCCTATCTCACCAAGTTTGTGTGTCAGGAGCCATGTCTGAAAGCCTTCCTCTGCTTTATGGATTTCGACAGGGGTCTTGCATCAGCCCGGGAATTTTTACAATGTACACTTATCCAATGGGAGCAATCATCCGCCCTTATAACATCAATTACCACCTTTACGCGGATGATGTGCAACTTTATATTGAATTTGACCCTAAAATTCCGGGTGATGCTGCTGTTGCAGCTTTTAAGCTCCAGGCTTGTATTGCAGAACTTAAGACATGGATGAGCACTAACAAGCTGCAGCTAAACGAAAGTAAAACAGAGTTCATGGTGTTAGCTTCAAAACACAACCTGAAAGACCTTTCTACTGTCACTTTGAATTCGGATAACACCACCATAATCCCTTCAACTGTCATTAAGAACCTCGGTGTCAAGTTTGAGTCTGACATGCCAATGACTGCTCATGTTGCTTCCATATCTAGCTCCACTAACTATCATCTCCGCAATATCAACAGAATCCGTCGTTTCATTGACAAAGACACTTGCGAGCAATCAGTCCGAGCGCTAATAACATCCAGATTGGACTACTGCAACTCTCTGCTTACTAACATCACAGCCAAAGACATACAGAAGCTTCAAAAGATCCAGAATCGCTCTGCACGTCTCATTTTCCGGGCAAGCAGACGTGAGAACACTTCTCCTCTGATTCAAGAGCTGCACTGGTTGCCAGTCAAACAGCGAATCATCTTTAAGACCCTTCTGCTTGCTTACAAGTGCCTGCACAATCATGCCCCCATTTACCTCACTGAACTCCTTCACATTTACATTCCGTCTGTCAACCTGCGTTCCGTGCACGACCAACCTCGCCTTGTTGTCAACAGAACTTTCACTACTCAAGGGGATCGCGCTTTCACACATGCTGCCCCAATGTTATGGAACATTTTTACCAAATGTCATCAGAAACTCTATCACAGTTGCTTCTTTCAAGAGCCAAACAAAAACTCATTTATTCCCGGACTAATTTTTCCCCCATGTTTCATGTTGCTTTGTTTATTTGTTTAAATTAGTAATGTAAGATGTGTAGTTTAAGATATTTTTTCTGTAAAGCGCCGAGGTCGTGTTTTGCTCATGTCACGGCGCTATATAAAAGCTGCTTGTTGTTGTTGTACGGGTACGGGTCCCAGTCCATGAGTACGGGTACGGGTACAGATCCGAAGCCAAAATAGGACATGAGTACGGGTACGGGTACGGTTCCGGAGCCATGGGTACGGGTACGGGTACGGGTACGGGTACGGAAATTGGGACTCGAGTACGGGTACGGGTACGAGTACGGGTACGGGTACTACAAGTCTGCTGTGTATTACAAGTTTGCTGCACATTTGAATTCAGGACATTAACTATACAACGTATAGAACATAATGTTTATACTCTAGTACACAAAGATGGTGCAACAAAATTCAATTAAAAAAGAAAAAGAAATTAGTACCCGAGTTTACGCATGGCAATCATCTTGATATGGACTCTTATGTGTGTTACACCAAGGACATGTGATCATGACCGATTCAAATGATTGCGATATCTTATGATTTCAACATTGGTCTGTTGTTAAATTCCATTCACATGACATGCGTTTTAATTATCTTGATA
Source organism: Amphiura filiformis (assembly GCF_039555335.1). Lineage (NCBI taxonomy): Eukaryota > Metazoa > Echinodermata > Ophiuroidea > Amphilepidida > Amphiuridae > Amphiura > Amphiura filiformis. The sequence continues at coordinate 50,045,622 of NC_092628.1, read as the reverse complement.
TGCATGATTATTCCAAATATCTCTTGATCAGCAATTTATCAATCATATAAAAATATAAAATGTTTCATTATACTGTTCTTGAAACGCAGCGAATTTGACCATGTTGACTGCATAATTCTTCATAACCAGCGATACAATGACGCAAACCACTTCAATGAAAAGTACACCAATCCATCGCCATCCTGTATCTTCAACATCTACTTGCTCATCTTGTTAGGCTGTAAAAATAAAACACTTCGAACAGAATGCTTTACATTTCTGTTTTTAAATGATGGTTCTGTATTCAGATTATTGAGTATCAAATACTTCAGACAATACCACGCATTCTTACTGAATAGTCTGTGAGGCAAATTGAGACTTCCAGGAGCGCGGATGCATGGATTATGTTACACCAGTCTTGTCTACTCAAATGTTATCCAAAGAGACTCTGCATAGTATCATTTTTTACTTGACATAGATCTAAACTTGTGTTGAGGGGACAACAACAAAGATTGATTTCACCAATCACGATGGTAAATCAAAACAAAGACATTTCTACATGTACTTGGTATATCTCCTTTAACCTGTAATATGATATAGACCAAAATGTATTTGTTTCTCGTACATTCCAGTTTTTGTTAATATATACTTTCATCCACATTGTAGTCATTTCACACATTAATCGATAAAGTTTTATTCTTTCATAAATTTGCTTCATTTTACCCGCGCTATTCATTGCACCACCATCTTTGTTATTTATTATTTACAGTAAGAATTGACGGCGTAATTTTAGATTTCAAATTAAAAAAAATGTAAGTACACTTTCCGGTAATCTAAATTGTAATTTCAGCACTGTTTCTTCTATTTGCAATGTTTAGACAGAGGAGCAAAAATGTCTCAGCTTCTTCTTGAGATATTCTCTATTATAATCATTCAAAGGATATAAAAATGATAAGACCTTGCTGTTAGCATCGTTTAGAAACAGATAACATAGTGAAAATCTTATGATGAAATGTGAAATTGGGTGCTACCAAAAATACAACATAGAAGTTTCTGAGGCATGTTGCATAAAAAATTGTACTTTCACAAAATAAGCATATGAATATATGAATACAAAAGCCACCTAAGTCCATACTTTGGCCAAATTGAGTTAAGCATGGGAAATTGTTGCTATACATAGGTCTGTCATATGTATGAAAGAACAACTCAAATTCATTCTCTGTGTCTATTAAGCATGTGAAAAATAGCATGTATGAAAGAATCACCCAATTCCATGATTTGAGTCTTGTAACACATTGATTGAAATCCATTATGTATAAAAGTCCACTTGTAACACATTCATTGCTAGAGAGTGACTTTTGAACAAAAAATGGGTTTAATAAAGGAAAGTCTGTGGTTTATATTACATGGCAGAATGCTTATCAACATTATACATACCTGTGTGCTTTATTTTGTATGATCTTACTAGTGGTAATCTCATTCTAACATTGTTGTCTTTGTATATGATTCAAAAAACCACAATTTAAAATGAACCCCACGAAGTCCCTGAAATGCTAATCGTCATACCTATTACAGGTTAATCCACTCATTTGCACGTAAACTTACCATATTGACCAGGTAAATCTAACTGAAGGAATTAAAATGATACACAGGTTTTTCTCTCAAAATCACTTCCTATGGACTTAGGTGGGTTTTGTATTCATGTATTCATATGTTTAAGCTAGATACGGCACGATTTAGGGTTAAAAAAAATCGGACATCTTTTGTGAAAAAAATATCATTATTTCCTTACCATCGACAAATTGAATTGAAACATGTGACTATCCACCACAAAAGGGCATATTGTCGTGAGATATCTGTTGTGGTCAAAGGATTTCCCAACACATCGAAATGCGTAATACATTATAGTCTTGCGTCATTAGGTGCGTCAAATTGCGTTAAAATATTATGTCAACATAGTCACCTCACTAAAATGATCATATGAATCATTCTACAACTGGTCATAAAATGATTATATTTATCATCTTATTGCTGTGATGTCCATCTGTTATCTTTTTATCATTTTTGGTCGAGATAAGTAAATAAATCATTACCTTTTTTACCTTACCTGACAAAATAATTTTATGTGCAAAGCAAAAAAGATAATCCTTACCTCCTTTCCTTACCTGACAAAATCATATTTGTTCGAGGTAAGAATATTAATCCTTACCTCTTTCCCTTTCCTGACAAAACCATTTTTGTTCGAGGTAATAAAATAAATCCTTATCTCGTTTCCTTACCTGACCAAATCATTTTACGTGCAAGGTAAGGAAAAAAATCCTTAACTCTTTTCCTTACCTGGCAATATCATTTTACATGCAGGTAAGGAAAAAATCCTTACCTGCCATAAAAATCCTTACCTGCCATTAAATATCGAGGTAAGAAAATAAATCCTTACCTCTTTTCTTTATCTGACAAAATCATTCATATTCGAGGTAAGAAAAAATCCTTACCTCTTTTCCTTACCTGACAACATCATGTTATGTGCGAGGTAAGGAAAAATCCATACCTGCCAAATAATATTGAGGTAAGAAAATAAATCCTTACCTTTTTTTCCATAACTGACAAAATTATTTTACGTGCGAGGTAAGGAAACAAATTGAATACATGAATACAAAACCCACCCTAGTCCATAGGAAGTGACTTTGAGAGAAAAACCAGGGAAAACCTGTGTATCATTTTAATTCCTTCAGTTAGATTTACCTGGTCAATATGGTAAGTTTTACGTGCAAAGGAGCTGATTAACCTATATTCGGTATGACGATTAGCATTTCAGGGACTTCGTGGGGTTCATTTTAAATTTTGGACTTGGGTGGTTTTTTGAATCATATACAAAGACAACAATGTTAGAATGAGATTACCACTAGTAAGATAATACAAAATAAAGCACACAGGTATGTATAATGTTGATAAGCATTCTGCCTTGTAATATAAACCACACAATTTCCTTTATTAAACCCATTTTTTTTCAAAAGTCACTCTCTAGCAATGAATGTGTTACAAGTAGACTTTTATACATACTGGATTTCAATCAATGTGTTAAAAGACTCAAATCATGGAATTGGATGGTTCTTTCATACATGCTATTTTTCACATGCTCAATAGACACAGAGGATGAATTCGAGTTGTTCTTTCATACATATTACAGGCCTATGCATAGCAACAATTTCCCATGCTTAACTCAATTAAGCCAACGTATGGACTTGGGTGGGTTTTGGTATTCATATATTCAATTCTTACCTGACAAAATCAATTTTTATTCGAGGTAAGAAAATAAATCCTTACCTCTTTTCCTTACCTGGCAATATCATTTTACGTGCAGGTAAGGAAAAAATCCTTACCTGCCATAAAGTATCGAGGTAAGAAAATAAATCCATACCTCTTTTCTTTATCTGACAAAATCATTCATATTCGAGGAAAGAAAAAAATCCTTACCTCTTTTCCTTACCTGACAATATAATTTTATGTGCGAGGTAAGAAAAAAATGGAGCGCAATGATGGTAAGGAAACCAGGTAAGGAACCAAACCCTTACCTGTAACTTTTGACCCTAAATCGTGCCATAGCTGGTTTAAGCGTACTATACTTAGGATAATAGTGTTTAAAATTGATTTTGGAAACAATAAAAAATATACGCAATAATATACAGATGAAAAATGGGTCAATTATTTTCTAGAACTTAGACTGAGCTTTAGAATTAAAAGTTCTAAATACATAGATTGAGGGCAGCATATAAAGAAGTATCATATAATATAAAGCAGCATATAAAGAAGTTAATGGGGGAGTTTCGTTTCTCCCCGTGGTCCACTTTACCCCGGTCTCCCCTATGTGTATGTGAACTAATACCACTCAGACCTCTTCCAGTGGACCACCTTATTATCCTTCCCGGTGCTTATATTACCTGGAGACTCATAATCATAATATTTTGAAACATAATGAGACAGAAAATAACAGCCTCAAATCGCCGACCCAGTATATATTGGGCATTAGCAGGGGACACAATACAAAATTAATACACGTACAAATATGTCGATTGTCTACCGGTAAGCAAAAAGACCAGCTATTATGATTAAATAATATATCGAAAGATATTAAATTGCTTAATGGTCAGAGAGTGACCCGGCAGCACAAATAAGCCGTAAATTCCCTAAATTGCATTCTGAGTTACGGTGTAAAATGTGTACGAAGGTCGATTCATCGGTAACTTAAGCTGGCCCGACATCTGTCTCATTTTTATAGTCAAAAACTAATCAATAATCCTATTGTTGAAGTGGATAATAAGCTTCTACCTTAGATGGCTATAGAACTTTTAATAGCTCTGGTCTTTGTTTGCTTTTGCTAAATCCTGTTCAAGTGGTGGGTTACCAGGCATTGTATTTTGTACAGGTATGCATAACCAACAATTAACAATGAGAGAACTTTCTTAAACCTCGTTGACTTGGGGATGATTTGAAATGACCGCCAATTATGACTGTTTGATATTTATTGCCAGCAATGTGGAAAAAGAGACACATGTAAAAACGTAAAAAGCTATAATTTTGTTGAAGGAGCAAAGTTTAACAAACCATAACCCCGCTTCTGGATATCGTTTGAAGTCAAATGATATACCATTTTTAAGTTTAGGATGTTTATTTTTTAAACACGAAATAAAACAAAATTGACTGGGGAGGAATTTACGGCTCATTCGCCGTGAACGGTCACAATTATAGAATAGTGTAAGGAAAATTGTCATAAAGTTGGCCCCGAAAATAATCCTCGAGCGGCATTGGCAAAAGATGCATTGTGCAGGCTGCTCTTCGCGCGCTTGTTTCTTAGGGGCTGTGCAATAAATATGACCCTGGAGGAGGGTAAAATTGGTGGGAAAAGAGATTTTTGCTAAGCCAAGAGGATGTAGGGCAAGCATTTTTGGTAAATTGAAAATTTGACTCCCCGGCTCATAATTATTGCACAGCCCTTAAGGGCTGGGGTATGAACGTTTGGACAGTATTTATTTTGGGACATTAGAGCACATCAGACATATTGCATTCTGAATACGAAGAATGTCATTCTGATATCAAATAATTTTGATTTTTTGAAATTCGCAATTTAATACACATTTTATGGCAAATCATTACAAATTGATATTTTTGATATTTAACAGTACTTGAAGTAAACTTAATAAATCTGATGATTTATACTTAAAGTGTATGTAGGTGGGATGAAGATATGGATTTTTTTTCCCAAAACACAAAAAAAAATTAGGTCTTTTTGGAAAAAAATCCATATCTTCAATATGAAAGGTCAAAATTTTCAATTTTTTCCTCCGTGCTACATACACTTTAAGAATATATCATTAGATTTATATAATTTACTTCGAGGACTGTTATATATCAAAAATTTGAAAAATATCAATTTTTTATAATTTGTCATACAATTTGTATTATATTGTGATTTTCAAAAATGAAAATTATTTGATATCAGAAAGACATGCTTCGTATTCAGAATGCAATTCGATAGGTCTGAGATGCTCTCATGTCCCACAAAAAATACTGTCGAAACGCAATAAACGCTCATTTTGGATCCCTTAAAAGTTAGATATGCATAAACAAGTTTTTATGGATACCATAAAACTTACCATACCAAGAAATCTAGTCAAAACTTTCTTCACATGTGACACCGGATAGAAAAACTAACTTTTTTTTTACTACATATATTTCAATGGGATATTATTTGGTGGCGTGCCTCCAAATAACATAGCACGTTTATAAAGCGCCCGTCGTAAATTTGGGAGAATCGCGTATCCGTCCACCACTATTATAGGTCACGGTGAAACGGTCAATCTTAATAGGTCTGTCACACTACGACGGACTGGATCAACGTACATCACCGAATACAAAAATATTTTATTCGGTGGAAAAATCACCAGTCCGGCAGAAGACTCGGTGGGATTTTGGGTCCGATTCCCTAAGCGTTGTGGCCGCTAATAATCCTGCAGGCGTCTTATATCCGATCGTTCAACGTCCGACAAATGACCGGATTTGGGGTCCGATTCCCGTTCGTTTCACTATGCGTTGTGGCCGCTAATAATCCTGCAGGCGTCTTATATTCGATCGTTCAACGTCCGACAAATGACCGGATTTGGGGGGTCAACGTCCGACAAATGACCGGATTTGGGGGTCCGATTCCCGTTAGTGTCTCTATGCGTTGTGGCCGCTAATAATCCTGCAGGCGTTTTATATTCAATCGTTCAACGTCCGACAAATGACCGGCGAATCCGTCGCATGTGGCACCAACAGGGACGTCCACCCTATCAGAAAAGTGGGGAGGAGAGGGTGTTTGAGAGGGATTTTTGACCCCTTAGAGGCAGTGACGTAGCAAGCACTTTTTCAGACGGTGAACAAAGTGGGGAAGGACAACTTTCAAGGGGGACAACTTTGACGAAAATGGTCAAATATTGGCTCATAAGTAATATGTAATTTAAGTAGTAAATTATTCTAAGTGTTTTGTAATTATTTATTTGTATTTTTGTATGTAATAACTGGGCCATATGGAAGAACAGGGGAATACTTAAATTTTCCCCTGAATATGGACCCAGTATAAAGAAGAAATAAACAAACAAACAAACAAACAAACAAACAAAAGGGCTACAAATCTGATATATCAGGGCAACCAGCGTCCGGGGGCAATAGAGGTGAGAAACCTTTGGACAATGAAGGCCCAATTGAAGCCATTTGTCATGTTTTGGATCAATTTTAGCACTATTATTGGGTACTATTTTAGTTTGAAACAGCCGCAAATTGGTGAAAGAAAGCCTAATTGAAGCCATTGAAAAGTTTTCACCATTATTGTATAATATAAACAATTGTTTTAAAAATAACACGTGGATGTCCAGAGCAGAAGCAAAAAGGAAGACTTGTCCATTTTTCAAAATGAAGGTCCAATTGAAGCCATGTGCATGGGGACTTTAGGGCCTATTTACATTATTAGGCCTAGGCCTATTGTGTAAAAATTTAGTTTTAAAAATGGAAAATGTGGAAAATTGTTTTTGGTGCATCATTTTTACACTATTATTGCCTTAAAAAAAACAAAGAAGGCCCGAACTGAATTTGCAAAATTTAAAATGTTACACTGATCCACTGACACTTAGATATAAGACTTCAGACTCGTAATTTCAGGTAAAGCATGCATGGATTGATATGTTAAAGGCAGTAATAGACCTAAGTCCGTCTTAAATACTGACTTTGGTGACAAAATGTCACGGGCCCTACATATCGACGGGCCGGCAGTAATTTTCACAGGCTTTTGGGCCAAGGAACCACACTTAAGCACTGCATGTAATAATCACAGGCCTATACTTAGGCTTACTACTATCCTGGGCCTACTCAAAAACGTAACCTTTTCCATGTTTTCTCTTCTTTTTTCTTTCTTGTCAATCACTAAAACTGGTAGGAATTTGATATTGCGTCCTCTACCCATCAGAAAGTGCCCCTCCCTCATTACTACTTACATGCATAGGCCTACTAAATTACGTGCAATTAAACTTTTTCTCTTCTCTTCTCTCACTTTTTCTCACTTTCTTTTCTTTTTTTCTCTCCTTTCCCCCTTTTTCTACTTGTCAGTCACTAAAGTACTGGGGGGAATATGATATTGCGTCACACACCCTTCAGAAATCCCCCCCCCCCCATCCCATGATCGATGCACATGTTCGCCATAGGCCTACATCCGGCACAAGCGCCTGCGAAACACCTGCGGTATATAAGCGAAAGAATAACGAACAAACCCAGGGTATAAATTATACAGAACAGTACGAACACACATCGGACAACTTCCGAACATGTGTATTCGGCAAACTCCGTTTCAAGTTTTGTGCATGCACAAAACTTGAAACGTATTGTCGACGGACTAAACAAACATCACCTAACACGAAACGCATTTGGCGGATAATAGCAGCACATATGAAGAACATAAAACGAACATTGACGAACACTAACGGATTTGCTAAAATACCATCCGTTTCTTATACGGAAGACCGATCCGGTGTAGTGTGACACTAAGACGGTTTGGGTCAACGTACATCACCGAATGCAAAAAATATGCTATCCGGTGGTGAAGGCCTCACAGGAACGTATTTGCAACGAACACGGGCCGAGTGCAACGAACAAAGAACGAACATGAACGAAAGAAGAGCGAACAAACTCCGGCAATATGCAGCACCATACGAACACACATCGGATAAATACCGAACATGTGTATTCGGTACACTCCGTTTCAAGTTTTGTGCATGCACAAAACTTGCCGATGGACTTAACGAACATCATCTAACACGAAACGCATTTGGAGGACATAAAAATAACATAAAACGATCATTGACGAACAACAACGGATTTACTAAAATACCATCCGTTTCTTGTACGGAAGACCTATTCGGTGTAGTGTGACAGGCGCATAAGGCGTGTAAAATCTTAAGCGTGTAAAATCTTAGGCGTCCTAGAGTTAATTGGCCAGTAATTGAATACGCTTAAGGTTATACAGGATTTTGAAATTTTGTGTAGGCAAATTGGCTGCACGTAGCCACCTAAAATATTTAGTTTTTCAAAAAAATAAACATGGCAGGCCTAAAATCATACTTCATCTTAAAGTTGACACTCTAATGATTATTATTGTAATACTTTTAACGTCATAGCTCATACACAAATGTACTTTGTAAGTGTTTCAATTTGTATTCAATTTCATGAGCATGAGGTTTTTTGGGAAAGAGGCCAGGAAAATATGGGGAGAGGGTCCGATTTCATTGCGATTTCGAATATGTGTTACAAACAACCCAATGAAATAATGTACCTATTTATTCTTTCGATAGGTCCTCCTGATTTAAAACAGTAAGCTTACATGTTCACAGAATGTCAATGAAAATGATGGGGTAAATGTCATCTTTTTTGCAACAACAATATTAATTTAGTGTGCCAATATATTGACACAATTATTCCCTACATTATTTCTTTGAAGTATCAGCTATCATACGCATATCAAAATTTTATGAATCAGCTACGGGAAACATTAAAAATAATTTATTTCATCTCAGCATATCAGGCCAAATGGTCCAAAATGGAGTTCTGAGATATCCACACATTTAGTTTCAAGTACTCACATTTTCTGCTATTTCACAGTATCAATTCACAATCCCATAATATTCCAGGTGCAGTGCTCCTGTATTACTACTGATAATCCTTACTGCATGGGAAGTATCAATTGATTTTCACAAAACTTACAGAAATTGACAAATTTCTGCCAAAACGTCCACACTATCTATATCATGTTCAAACCATGTGCTAACTTGTTTACAATGCTAGTTAGTGTTGCCAGGGCCAAGGTGATAGTACTTATTTTATTGATTTTGTCTAGTATAGTGCTGGTTGAATACTCATGCTCCACTGTGCCTATGCTTCAGTGATTTTAGCAATCAAATGAAAATGATAGGGTTGCCAGTTCATGCACTGGAATAATAATTACTATAAGGGGCACATCACTAAATAAATGTCCCATTGAAATACATGTAAAAATACAATAAAGTAACTAGGTGCATAATAATTATGAGTCCTGGGGGAGGGTAGAATGGGGGAGGGGGGAGCAGTTTTTGGCAAACATTTACAGTGCATCTTTATAAAGCTTAGGAAACACTACAGAAACATTCAAATCTGCATCATAATATCTAGGCCATTTAAAGTTTCCACATTGGCAAAGTTAGGCTGGCCGAGAGCAGGGCCAGGGAGGATGACAGGAAATGTTGGCATACCTTTTAAAATCTAACCCACGGGCCCCATGTATATTTGGGATTCCCCTTCCAAAGAAAATGATAGCCCCTCACACCTTCTCTTTCTTCCATGAGTTACACCAAATGCGGAAGGATTTAGTGTAGTGTCCCCTTAAAACAAGAACTGTCTTTAAAAAAGAATTAGTGCTGTGGGATATCTAGAGCAAATATTGATACACAAAAATAATTTAAAAAATACTTTGTTGATACAATTTTTTCAATCTACATCTCTGAGATGTTTAATATATACATATACTTCATAAATAAAAATTAAAAAACAAAAGACAAGTTGAGTGGAATTTTCACCCTCCGTAACCTTAAGACGATTGGTTGTTTGTGATTTCTGGCTCTTTGATTTGTCGAGTTTACCGCGAAATTCTTAGACGTTTAAGATTGCATCTTAGGCGTGTAAGGTTAGGCGTATTATCTTATGCGTATTTCGAAGGTATCCGCCATCCATACACTGTAAAGCACTGCGCTTAAAAGTAAAAATGAAAGCTTAACTTCAATACACGTTTGAAAGAATTTGTGTATATTGCTAGCCTTGTTTTAAAATAGAGACTAATAATACATCTGAGACATCTGTTTTGACGATTGAACATTTCAAGTCGATTTTTTATTTTAAGATATACCAGACATACTAGAGTAGACTCTACTATTGTTGTTGATGTCTCGATTAACCTCATTGTTGACATATGTTCGACATGTAGTGTTCGACATGCAACTTCACATATTATCTTTTTGTATGCATACAGACGTTTGCCCAATGGCAATTTACTGAAGATGTGACTTAACATACTTTTATTTCAATCCTGTCAATTTTTTTTCAAGTCTCGTCATTTTAAAAGAAACAGACAAGCACTTCTTGCATCATAATGGCATTCATCATGTTCATACCGTATCAAATTTCATACATTGAAGCAGTTGTATTACGATACTGGGAATTCAACGTTTTCAACATTTTTCTATGAAGCTTTAGTTCTAGGGTACGTTTGATATACAGTGCGAGAAGAAACGGTGATCTAAAACCTAAGAACGGAGCGAAATCAAAAGTTGCACTTTTATGTTCCAATCAGTACAGATTGTAATGTATTTTATTTGATGGTATACCCTGCAAAATCAAGACTCTGGGTGCAGTAGTCATTGTTAAAAATTGAGATTTTGAATAAAACGCAGGAACCGTAGTTTAATTATTGTGATGGAAATATTAGTCGAACGTGTACACGATGTTCATAACCCAGTACGTACATGGCGTGTGGGACTGTCACACACACACATTCAAAGGACAGTACCGTATTACGACCGACGGAGTGACATGCATTGGCGACATCGACGCTGGTAGTAAATTCCAATTGCTTTCTTTGCTTTACCTCAGTTGTTCGGAACAAAATTAAAAGGGGATATATCTGACAGTAAAAGCTAACATTTTATGGGAAAGAAATATTAATCTATGGTAATAGATGGAAAGGTACTTGATTTTACTAACATAACCTCCAAAACCAAAACTTTTGGTGTTGTGATTTTGTCAAAATCCGAGATTTTGAATAAAACGCAGGAACCGTCGTTTATTATTATGATGGAACTATCAGTCGAAAGCGTACACGATATTCATACATTATGAGTCACAGTACATGTTGTACAGGATACACACATCAAAGGATCGTGCCGTGATGGAGTGACATTCATTGGCAACATCGGGCGCTAGTAGTAAATTCCAATTTTCTTTGCTTTACCTCAGTTGTTCGGCTCACAATTAAAATTGGACATATATATCGGACTGTAAAAGCTAACATTTTATCGAAATATGTACTAACCTTTTTTATGGAAACGTTACAACATGGCTTTCCGCTACATGTGCTTCAACGTTTTCAGCATTTTTTCTTATTAACTCTAGTTCTGAGGAACAGCCTTTTAATACCGTTTGTTTCATTCATTTTGGTTTTGGCAATTTAGAGAAACACAAATGTATGAAAACCCTTTTGTGCCACGTTTTAGAAAATTGAATAGAATGTTATATCAAAATACCTGTACATAGTTGTTGATAAAAGAACATTTATTTGTTGGATTAGAAATGATAACGTAACAGTTGCTCTTTAAAATGTTAAACGTATACGATATGCAATATTTCGTTACGTGATTTTAATTTTACAACAGAGTGTGGAATATTGTCTTTTAACATGTCTTGAGTGACAAAGAGAACAATATATGATAAATCATTTATTTAATTTTACATTTTTCATGATAAAACAGTAAAAACAATTTTGTATTGTTGTGTAATCGATGTATTCTTTTGATTTCACGAAGTAACTCTTAATAAACTTGATGCTATCATTGATTTACATGTACAGCCCCTTCCCTAGTAAAAGTGGCACAATTGTGATTTTACCACTTCGTTGTTAACTAACTAAACATATCTCGTGATTAAAACAAGCAAATTGAATAGAACAGACGTTGATGTAAGCATCATGTCACAACAGTATTTTTTAATTGCCAAAGAGTGCGCTTTTTACTTGCACATTTAGACAGGCTGTATGTTTGATATGACATTGGGGGGGCATGGGGTTGGAAAAAAATTCTTGAAATATAGTGAATATTTATAATATAGCACATTTTGGCGACAGAATAAGTTAATGGTACAAATGCGAAGGGCGTGAATAATTTTGCCAAAATTAAGCTAAACTGATGAAATATTGTGCAAAAGTGGAATAAATTCGCGCGTAGCGCTAAAACTTGGGCTTTGGGGGGGGGGGGGCTAAAATGGCCAAATATGAGGTTAATTTGGTCAGAAACCCACATACAGACGTCAACATGGTGAGGGGGTGATTGTATGGACCATCCCCCTGGCAAAATATTTGTGGGGATATAGCCCCCCATCCCCCCGGGATCTACGCCTATGTATACTTGCAGAAGTATTCAATCCAATCGTCAGCAATGTCAAATAAATAATGGAATGACACAATTATTTTCAACTGCACAACAAAAGATGAGTAATGTTATGATTGTGTTTAGACAAATGAAAACTTTTACAAGCCTCTATCCAGTCACTATCAATCGCCTAACGATTAACTAAGTAAGCTTTATTTGTCAAAATAACTCATTTGTGCTACGTTAATCAGCCTGATGATTAATTTCAAGTCGTTTGTTCTGAATAATATTGTTCAGCTTGAACATGCTTGTGTAAAGAAATATTTGTTTATATGAAGTTGGAAATGTTCGAAGTTAATTAAAATATCTTGATACAAAACACGATCGTGTCAGTTTACATTACTCATATTCATTGGCGTGGTTGGCAATAACTGTGTCATTCTAGTATCTATATATTTTTATACGTTGGTGAGGTAAGAGTATAACATCTATAAAATGTCATATATTATTGGATTACTTCACAAGACTAGACATATGTGATGTGATCTGTGAAAATCCTTCACATAGAGACATTTTTAATTTTTGTAGAGAGTTTTGTAGACAAAAATAGAACTCATTTTAGAATTGTTTGAATTTTGTAATACCTGTGACTTCAACATCAAGTTCAACATCAGGTTATGAGCAAAGACGGATTGAAAAGTAAATCAAGAAATGGTTAAGGGATGGGGTATGCACGTTTGAACAGTATTTATTGTGGGACATTAGAGCACATCAGACATATCAAATTGCATTCTAAATACGAAGAATGTCCTTCTGATATCAAATAATTTTGATTGTTTGAAATTCGCAATGTAATACACATTTTATGGCAAATGATTAAAAATTGATATTTTTGATATTTAACAGTAAGTAAACTTTATAAATCTGATGATTTATACTTAAAGTGTATGTAGGTGGGATGAAAAGCCGACGATCAATTTAAAATTTTGACCTTTCGTATTGAAGATATGGATTTTTTTTCCAAAACACCAAAAAAAATTAGGTCTTTTTGGGAAAAAAATCCATATCTTCAATATGAAGGTCAAAATTTTCAATTGATCGTCGGCTTTTCCTCCCAGCTACATATACTTTAAGAATATGTCATTAGATTTATAAAATTTACTTCGAGGACTGTTATATATCAAAATGTGAAAAATATCAAATTTTAATAATTTGTCATAAAATTTGTATTATAACGTGAATTTCAAAAAATTAAAATTATTTGATATCAGAAAGATATTCTTCGTATTCAGAATGCAATTCGATATGTCTGATGTGCTCTCATGTCCCACAAAAAATACTGTCGAAACGCTCAAAACGCTTATTCCAGATCCCTTAAGAGCTTTAGCCTTTATTATCGTTATTAAACAAAATAGGTTAATGCGACATGTGAAGGGTTTTCACATGTAACATTCTATCATGGATATTAAGTCCGCAAAATTAAATTTCACAATTAGAGTCTATAATCTCATTTTTAAAATTTTCATAAATGTCATTTTCAATCTTGGTAGAAACTCGCTATTTTGTTATAATTTTAAGCATGCATTTATCGGAATTCCTTAATATGAATACATATACTCACATCAATGCAACACCTGACACCGCAGGCGCTCAAATTAAGTTCATCTTTAAATGTCATAATTGCTTAATTGAAGACAAGTTGTTTTCAGAGGCGTGACATGTTTGAAAAAGCGCATGTTATACAATCATCAGATGTCACCTTACAGAGGTTGTGAACGATTATTAGATTGACAGCGGCTTCAATTAATGTGCTCATTTTCCCCAGAGTGAATCATGGTTATGTTCTTTGATATGAATATAATGATGGAACGTTTTACAAGTTTATTGTCGTTGTTTGTTGGTCCCATGGCGGTTCTATGATCTGTTTGGGCGTCAAGTGCGATTAAGATGACCATGGGTTTCTTTTTGAAGTAGCCTTTGATTTGCCCAAATATTTTCTAGTGTTTTGAAGAGTAACATAGTTATGATAATATGGATAGGGTAAAATAAACTCCTCTATAATAGTTCTGCATACATGAGGCAAAATTGTTAAAACAATGTTTAAAGAACTCATATGAATTAAATGTGAATAGACTGAACTAAGCTTAACTAAATGGACCTTTTTTATACGTTATTTGCTGATCGGGAGATGATTTCTATAAAAAAAAATAGAAAACTTCTCGGACAGAGGCATTTACAATTATGATATTGATAGCAAATCAGATATGGGTCTATATAAAATCACTATTGAATATTGAATAAACCAACTCACTAATCTTACCACATATCAATAATGGAAAAACAATTCACGCATTAGATTCTGCGAAAATCAATCATATTCACAATAAATATCTTACGAGAGTCTGTCATTCACTTAGTTCAAATCCTACGATTTCCTTGCAATCTTATTTGATAGCTGATTCAAGTCCGGTTGACAACTTAATTCCGTTTCAGCAATACACGTCATAGCTAAAAGCTATCATTAAGAGTCTAATACGGACCTGTACCAAGTTTTACTTGACGCCATAAATCTGATTTATCCCCGGACAAATCGAGCACTGACATTGTGGTATTTAAAATACTTCAAGTAAATGGACAGGGACGAAGTGCATGAGATATGTTGAATGGCCAATGCCAATCCGCCGGAACATCAATTGCCAACAAAATTGTACAAATTACGTATAGACCTTTTCCGTAAATTGCCCACCTTTCGCCGTAGATGGGGTAAACATCGATGTCACGTGACAAAAAATGTCAACAGCGAGGGCAAATCTCGCCGTAGATGGGGTAATCGTGACAAAAATGATCGAAAGCGAGGGCAAATTCGGAATTCCATGTTTACCCCATCTACGGCGAAAGGTGGGCAATTACGGAGAAGGTCTATAGCCTGCAGCAACAACCCAACAATAACTGTGCAACCAAAAACACACAATGTTTTACTAAGACTTGCAGTTTGACAAAACAAATTTAATAGACGCAATTTGACGTAGCGATAGTTAAAGCATCTAGTTAAGTTCATTTTTTGCAGGTTTTATCGTATTCCGAAAATGTATTTATTGTTTTTTGACAAATGAAAATGCTGGAGCTCATGAGAATAATCTCAAAAAGGTCCAAGAAATTGACAATAAATTAGGTTAACGTTAACTCAGTTTGCTGCAATTTGTCTTTTGCTTAGTACAATAAGCTTCACTTTCACCATATAATCACCACATTCTGCTAATCAATTGAACACAACACAGGAAGTATAAATTGAACCCACACCATTTCCCATCATACGGGTTAAATTTTTGGCTGTAATCAAATTTCGAAAATTTCAATACTCGTCAGTTTCGAGATTTGCTATCGTTCCACCAAAGACATCGTTTACATAACATGCCATTGAATGCTATCGATTTACAAATCAACAAAGAAAGTCCTTTGTACTCAAAGGTCTTATTACTATCAGCATTCTTGTTTGCCCAAAGCGGCACAAATGGATTTTTGGTGATTTTGTACAAAATTGCATACCACCAAATTGAATAAAACAACAAATGAATGGTTTAGCTATAACGTAGTATTGATAATGATACCAACTGCGCCAACTTAGTACTATAAAAAGCACCTTTAATACAACTCAGCATATTTGAGAAAGATGATTCGCAGTAACATTGCTTTCCGTGTGCCCTCAAATGTACCTCGTAACTATACACATGATGCATATGCCTAAATAAGTAAATTAATTAAAGTGCTATTTCAACTTTAATCCCCTATCCGTGATTCAATGTATTGATGTACTTCATATAGTAATGTGTAACTTGTTGTTTTACAGTCAAATTTAATTTTATTCCCGCTTGCAAATATCATTACAAAACAACACCAGTGCAGCTTTGTTATATACAAAGGTACGTGTGCGATTTTATTTCATCCTATAATGCAAATAAAAGTATATTGTAAAGTTAGATACAGCAATAATGCAAGGATAAAGAGAATCAAAGAGAAATCCCCCTGGTTATGCCAAGGTAGACAAAATTTGACATTGTAAAAAGATGACTACAGGGAACAATGTAACATTTCCAATCAACAGCTCAGATCAACCATCATATTTTAGTAGTGCAAGACGCAGCATAAGAAATGGGCTTCTGGCTTGAAGATATTTTTATAAACATCTAAAAAAAAAGTAACTAACCTCCCTTAAATATTGGCCATTATTAAAAAAGTTTTATTACAAATCTGTTAAATGCGTTGGAAGCAGAATTTATTTCTGCGCATTTTGACACCTCATTTGATACGATAGCCCAGAAAACAATAAAACACCGGTCATATGTAGTGATGTCCAGATTTGAAAGTTGCACTTCTATACAAATTGTTACAATACAAAAACACTCAGATATCATTAAAATCGATAGAATTTACTGCAACTTTCAAATCTTGGGCTACGTTGATTTAAATGTACGATGTGACGTCAATATTTCGTCAATTGCTACAAATGAGGTGTCAAAATGTGCAGAAATAAATTCTGCTTCCAACGCATTTTACAGATTTATAATAATTTTAATAATAGTCATTATTTAAGGGGGGTTAGTTCGGGGGTTAGTTACTTTTTTTGAGATGTTTAGTTTGAAGGTGTTACAGATTATAGTATTATTATAAGAGTTTCTTTTGATAACATTTCTTTTCTGTCAGTAAGGTAAATACTTTCATACTGCAGTTATTGAAAACTGATGTTTAAATTGATAAATGTCAGAGAATCATAGAATAGTGTATCTTGGTGTGGCCAAAAGTTGCCCCCGAAAATGACGAGAAAGGTATTGTGCAGGCCGAAAATCTTTATTTGCTTGCTTATTAGGGGCTTGGCAATAACTATGAGCCCCTGGTGAGGGTAATATTGAGGAGGTGAGATTTTTTGGCCAGCCGAGGGGGGGGGGTGCATTTTTTGGCGATTTTGGGCACACATTCATGTGGTACCTTTTAAATAAAACACTCTAAAACAGCCTAGGTTAACAGTACACATTTTTGTTTGGTTTGGTTTGTAAATTTTGTGCAAAAAAAGGGGGTGGGTAATGACTTTTTGGCAGCTTGAAAGGGGAAAAGCGATTTTTGGCAGGGCGAGAGGGGGTAACCCTTTTTTGGCATGCCATTTGGAAATGTTATAATTATAGATAAATGTTATAAATGTTATAATTATAGATATGTATCAACAAATCCAAGTTTTATAGTCATAACATTTTCAACATTGTCACATCGGGTAGAAAACTAACTTTCTTGTATTTTTTACTTCAATGGGATGTTATTTAGTGCTGTACCGCCAAATAACACAAAAGTCTATAAAGCGTCCGTCGTACACTTTGGACGAATTGCGATACCGTCCATCACTATAGGGTCATCTTGAGAGGTTACTTTTTAGACGTCCAAGAAATCTTACGCGGTTAATTAAAAAAAGCCAAATATATGTACCTTAAATAAGTTAATTTGCCAGTAATTGAATGCGATTGGCCGTTTGTGATTTCTGGCTCTGTGATTTAAGTCGATATAAATCTACCGCAAAATTCTTAGACGTCCAAGATTGCACCTTGGCCGTCCAAGGTTTGGCGTATGATCTTAGGCGTATTTAGAAGGTATCCGCCATCCATAGATATCCACCATCCATATAGTATATGACGTTTAAATACAGGATGTATCAAAATAAAGTATACAGTTTAAAAAATGCCACTAGATGAAATTAAAAAGTATCATTTTGGCCAAATACTCATACCTTTTAATCTAGTGGCATTTTTCAAACTGTATACTTTATTTTGATACACCCTGTATAGAAAATCCAAAGGAGTTTTCAACAGCGCCTCCTTCGTACCTCAAACAAGTTCGAGCTTCCTTTTCAATGTTCTTATTATGATATATTACATTAAACTAGTTTTTTTTTTTTACATTTTCAAACCATACATATGACAAAAATGAGACACTATTATTACTGTATATGCATATATTCTCCGGGATATTCTCAGGGGAGAAAGACGATTCTTAGTAACAGATCTTTCACCGTACTCGCAAATTGACTTTCTAGTCATAGTAATCATTTAATTAATACATAGTGCTAGTTTTGACTTTGTAATTCAATCATGGAAGTACGCTGTCCTACTTCCATGATTCGATGCATTACATAAATCTGCAAATTGTTGTACCAGGCATATGTTTCATATCGCTGTAATTTTGCTCCCACTTGCAAATAAAATTAAAACATACCACACATTGGGAACATCCTGCAACTTTGATATGAGGGGCTGGTTGTGTCAATCCCTTAATAGATTGTTCATGGCACATTAGCGGGCTACGCCACCCTATGCCATTCATAAATTCACCTAACCCCATTTTCCTAAAAAGAAATTTTCAAGAAAGAAATCCAGTTTCGCAGAGGAGGGCCTCAAACCCATGCCGCTATCATGGCTATCGAACTAATGTATGCGCTAGACCAGCCGTCCAATTCATAAGTAGCCGTCTTGAAATATGAAGCAATATACATACCTCCAACATGCCGGGTATAGAATTTACAATATTATGACAAGCAAAGACAGAAAATGTACCATAAATTGGGATTTTACCTGCTTCAAAACATTAATGTACAGCGCTTGCTATATTATTGATAATTGTGTGTTTCTACATACAAAAATAGGGGCCTCTGTAGAACTAGTACACAATACATAATCATTCTGACTTCGGTGTACGTCGTTACCGTACCGGCTTGCAAGGTACCACTTCTCTTGTGAACACGCTCTGGATTTTTACACTTTAGCAAAATCATAGTTCATTGAATTTACAACCGTATGACAAACAGGCGAAAATAATAACTAGATTTGCAATTTAAAGAGAATTGGCCATTGCTCATTAAAATTAAGCTAATATATGGATAATATAAGTGTGCTTTTTCATTTAATGACATAAAATTTGAAACATATTGTAAATATCACTTAAGGTTTTGACTTTTAAAACCTACATTTTGTTCACAAATTGTGCGTGAATAGGTTGATTTAAATCAGATTTACTACATTCGCCTTGCTATAATCATTGAATTACGTCATCTGTTGACCTAAATGTTCATAGCGGGTAGTGTTAGCTTTCGTTCGATACAAAAATATTCTGATTGAATGAAGGGAACACTTGAGGCTTTGACCAAAACCAATCACAGATGCCTATTTTCCAGCTAGAAGCTCACACAGCTCTTATGATGCTATGCACTCAACCGTGTAGAGTAAACATAGACTGTGTTCTCTACAAGGTACTGCTGATTGGACGAAATTGTGTGCTCAAGTGTATCGAGGTGGAAACTGTGCACAGATACGTATAAAAGAATCGTTTTTGTATCCAAACCTTTGCATATGATATTACTCATAGAACCCCAAAGTTAATTTTAGAAAATAAAAAATCTGATTACCATAAAAACCAAACAGTAATCTTTAGGGGATTCTGTGTAATTGTTACATAGAAATTAAACCACCTTTTCAGTCTTCATTTTTACTAATTCAACAAATACGGTTTTAGTCTAAACATTTTTAAAAATAACATAATACCTAATTGACATGCTTGATGAGGCTTTCATTTAAAGTAATGTCTCATTTAAAGGCACAATCTAATAATATGTAATTTGCTCCACAGTGACGCCCTGCATATTTCTCAAATTTGTACTTTTTGCATGATTGTAATAGTATGGTATACTAAAATACCATGTTTTAAGACTAAGCTTAAAACCCGGGCCTGAAATGGAATTACAGGAAAATTTAAGTTTTTATAATAAACCCGGAGATCTCAGGTTTTATTCCGAGTACACCGATCGAGTGATGGCTGACACATTGACGTCTCATTGAATTAGTGACGCATAAACTGCGTGTATATCGCTATTTGTGTTCAGTTATCCGTATTATTTATATATACGTCCCTGCTGCGTAAAGCTTCGCTTAATAACGATCGACAAGCACAATAGGCGCTGGAGTGAAATAGCAAAATGTTCTTCCTTTTACCTCAATTATTTGGCTCAAAATTAAAAAGGAGCGTAATGCGATAAGTGAAAACTGAAATTTTGTGGAAAAATATTAGAATAATCGCACATATTGCTTTAAGGGGGTATTACACCCCTGGCCAATTTTGTGCCTATTCTTTGCATTAATCTCAGAAATCATAGTGCATTGGTAACAAGTAAGATATGTATATTATAGGGGCAAGGATTACAACTACTGCACTGAAAATTCAGCAACTCAAGGCAAGTAGTTATTGAGTTATTGATCAAATATTGGTTTCCCTCATTTTTGACTGTAACTCCACAACTGTTGTCTGTTCTGAAATAAAATTTCAGTGCAGTAGTTGTAGTCCTTACCCCTATAATATACATATCTTACTTGGGGTGTAGTATCCCCTTAAAGCACCGGCACCGCGTTTCACCAGGTCTGTACTATTTTGTTGATTTTAGTTCCTTGCGGAACGCCGGATATTAGCTCAATTAATTTAACAAAACCTAAGAGTTTATTTGATTTTGATCATTTAGACATTCGTATTTCACCAAGGATTTAAGCGATATGATTATGAACGATCAAAGTGTTAGAAGTTTCTAAATATAACTTTCAAAAACTTTCAAAGCGGTTTTCTTTCTTATGAAATTACCATGGCATGCTGAACAGATAATGTGCTGTATTATTATCTACAATTTATGCTACTTCCAAATATTGCTTAAGATCTGTGATTCGGTTAACATTATCGCAACAAAGAAGATGAAAACAGTATCAAAATACCATGAAATCTTATGATATAATGACACATTGTAAACAACACCGTATCTACGTAATTTTTTTATTGTCTTAAAATACTCCAGGCAATAGCTAGCGTAGTTTGTGCGCCGACTTGACATGCTTGATATTGTCAAACATTATATTGTCAGAACCGGATGACAGTATCATGTTACTCAAGTCTAGGCTGCACACATTGGATCCAATGAGACACTGCATAGTGTCAATTTTTACTTGACATAGATCTGAAAATTATGTCAAGAGGACAATAACACAGATTGATTGCACCAATCACGATGGTGACGTATCAAAGGTAATGCTTGTAGGCCACCTCCCCTCCCTTTCAAACTGTACCTTCCGGTAATATGTCGATTTTATCTTTTTTTTATCTTTCCTGTGGTATTTGTAGTAATTTTAGTTTAATAATACACAATTCTCCGCTATTTAGCATACTTTTTGTTTGCGAAATTTGATATTACTTATCGTATTATGGAATGACATTCCAGAACTTATCCATAGATAAACATTTTGGATTTTTGTTTGACACCCGGCCCCCGCACTCCGTGCATCCATGGGTATTCATGCTCGTCGAAAATTGGGGGTGTTTTCAGATGAAGAAATGCGATTCGCGAAACACACAAAAAAGGGGTGTTTTTTCAAACCACGTGTTCGCGAAATTGAAAAAAGGGTATTTTCATGGAGCAGCATACGTGTTTCCGTCAGAAAAGGGTATGTTAGAAATATTGTTCGCGTTTTAGCGAAAATAGGGGTATTGTCGAAGGGCAAATAATTCGCGAAATCGCTAAAAAAAGGGGCGTTTTTCCCCTAAAAACTTCGCGAAATGAGATGCAAAAGGGGGTGTTTTTAAAGTTCACCGACAAGCATGAATACCCGCGGATGCACGGAGTGCGAGGACCCACTCACTACTAGGAACTACTCACTTCAATATTTCGTCCAACACATCGGAGGATTTCTGATATGACTGATATGGTCATCTGATCCACTTTCCCGGCAAACAAGTTTGAGTGGTTTCCGGTGTTCCTTAGTCTCTTTTGCAGACTTCATAAGTGGATCGTAGACGTGACTTAAGAAATATATGCCCTACTCTCTGTTTAGGGTGTTGGTGCCCGTCTCTTATCTACATTGCTTCCCGAACTTAAAGACCTTTTGTCGTGCTCTCGCCCATTGCAAGGATCTTTGATGCTTCACAATCTATACGATGGTGTAGTGAGTAAAATAATTCACTTGGTTTTGTCAAACAAAAATCAAAAATGTTTATTTACTCGACAAACCTGATGAATCTATTATCAATAGATGTCTTTTTGTTAGGGTTTCTTAAAAATTAGAGCGCGCCATCGTATAATCTCAACAGCATTAAGGATACATGACATGTGAGCAACCTCGACATAATGCCTCAGAAAAAACCTTTTGTGACATGACCAAACACTAAGGTCACTAGGTTAGTTACTAATACTAGAGCAACAAAATGCGCGTAAATAAGCCATCCTTCTTTCTATGTTAAAATATTGTGAACACAATTATAAGTTCTGACTCTATAGGCGTATTTATAACAGCTGCGTTAATTTTTGTGCAGTCTTTAGCTTCAATACAATACCGGTCTTTTCAAAGATACTAATCTTACCGGTGCGAGTGATCAGCATGATATAGTTCAGTGCAGAGGCACCGCATGAACGTACCAGTGCGTGCAGCACTGTATATTCAAAAATTCTTTTCAGCTATTGCTATGATAATTAATCCGATTATTACATGGGTGTTGTGTGCTTTCCAAAACGCCTTATAATATGTTCTCATTGTGTTGTGGAATCCCACAACTCTCAGTATTCAATGATAGTCTGTCATTTATGAATATTTATATTCAATAATAATAATAATAATAATAATAATAATAATAATAATAATAATAATAATAATAATAATAATAATAATAATAATAATAATATTGCTTTTATATAATTTCCGGGGATAACCCTTTATACCATAGTAGTTACTCTATATTGAGTGTAAAATACAAGCGAAGCAACGAAAAATGAAAAGAAAAACAATAAAACCAATAGAGAAACAAAGAATCATGAAAAAAGACACATAAAAGATAAAATAACAAAAATACATACAAAATGTTAAAGATAAAATCAAGAAAATAGAGAAAACAATTTCCCAAAATCAGAATAAACATTGCCAGACAATCTAAAGCAAATCCATCCGAAATTCCTGCATGAGATTCGAACCATCAATCTTCTCTTTTCTTTATCCTCGCACTATAGTCTAATGCTCTGCTCACTGGGCCACAACATATGTGATGCGATCAAGCAAAATCAGTCGGAACTCGGAAATATTGATTTTGAGATATAGCCAAACAAAGGAAATATTTCCTTTTGTTTCCTCTTGTTTTTGAAACTCTTTAATTGCTCATATCTTTGGAACTGGTTGCTCAATTTCAA
Source organism: Amphiura filiformis (assembly GCF_039555335.1). Classification (NCBI taxonomy): domain Eukaryota; kingdom Metazoa; phylum Echinodermata; class Ophiuroidea; order Amphilepidida; family Amphiuridae; genus Amphiura; species Amphiura filiformis. The sequence goes on along the minus strand of NC_092628.1, from coordinate 50,021,712 downwards.
TGGGGTTTTCTGCAAAATGCAGCTTTGCAAATGCTTTTTACTATCCTATAAGAAAATTTAATATTTCCGAGTTCCGACTGATTTTGCCTGATCGCTTCACATATAGGTGAATGATTACCGCATTATCATGAATAAGTTTGTTTGATCGTATTCATAATTAAATGTGTCGATAGGTTTCACCCTTTAACTACACGTATCCTTAATGATCAGTGATAATCGTCGGCTTTTACAGGGAGGGCGCTCTCTTATTTCTATGAAACCAATAGCGTCATTAGGCGAACGTTTACGGTATGCTTAAGTTTGTTTGCTTAAGGCAAGATGGGACGTTGCCCAGGATATCAATTTGAATAGGTACTTGTTAAAATAAAACTATAAGATTGTTGGTTTAAAGTGATAATATACCTGCTCAAATTGAACAGTGATATGACACGATATGACACGGCTCAGCGCGTGTCATATAGTGATATGACACGATATCACACGGCTCAGCGCGTGTGCATCAACGCAATACGTGTACTCGCTATTTGAAGCAGTCGGAGGCGCATAGCAACAACGCTACTGATCGATGTTAAGCCCTAGGTAGTTCCTTGTAATAATTATGATATTTCTATTTCTATATAAGTCATTAAGAATGAGAATAAATGTATTGTTTTTAGCCGCTGTCATGCATCTATCGTCTCATATAACAAGGGCGACATGATTATTTTTGACAGCTACCGCCACACTCGGTAAGCTTAACAGTTGGTTAAGCTTACCGGTTGTGGTGGTAGCTGTCGTCGATAAAGCATCGTAAGCCTTGCTCACAGTCTGGCCTCGCACACACTTAAACTAAGTGTTATACCCGATAAAATGATATACTTTATAATATAATTTCATACCTTCAAATGTCTCCAACAGATCTTGAAGACCCCAATCCACAGCTTTGCAGCAAGCCACTCATCAGCCATCTTGTTTTCTGAAATGCATTTTGCCCAACACAATGACCAATCACAGTTCGCAAAGGAACACCATGTGACCATGGTTGGGCAAAACCATACTTTGCCCAACTTTATTGGCGGGAAAATGATGTTCTTTACCAAGGTTGGTAATTTTGAACTCTGAATACACCCAACCTGTGTAAATACCATATTGACAGGTTTGACCATCCATGTATTAAACTGTATTTTGCCCAACTTCAAGAATCTTAACCATTGTTGGGCATTTTTTAACCAACTGTTTTCTGCCCATTCATTTTTATCCAATGTTCTGAGAGTGTACAGAGTAAGTTTGTGTATGAGCTATGACGTTAAAAATATTACAATAATAATCATAAGAGTGTCAACTTTAAGATGAAGCATACTGCAGTTACTGTCCGTTTTCCTATACACAATACACAGTGCTCTTACCATTGACGCGTGGCCTCTACAAATAGCGTACGTTAGAAGTATGGGGATTTGCCTAGTTAACGTCGCTGTGTGAAAAATAACCGGCCAATATTAAAAGTATTCTTCTAAAATTCTAGAAAATATAGTTTTGTAACATTTCCTAAATTTTTAGCTAATTTAGATGTTTGGAAATATTCGTACTTTGGTGTTTTAGTGTATGTTATAGGTAATATTGCCTAGTTAACGTCGCTGTGTGAAAAATAACCGGCCAATATTAAAAGTATTCTTCTAAAATTTTAGAAAATATAGTTTTGTAACATGTCCTAAATTTTTAGCTAATTTAGATGTTTGGAAATATTCGTACTTTGGTATTTTAGGAAGGATATGTAAGCGACAGATAACACCAAAAAATATGAAGAAATTATTTCCAAACCGTGTTAAGTCAACAATCATTATGTTGCTCATTTTCAAGAATGCTGGTTACCAAAAAGCAGACAATTGTCTCATTTCGTGAACAAAGGTCCACATACCATTGTTTGCTTGCGTTTCCTTTATAATCGGTTACCCAACTGAAGCTATAATACCAGCTCATTGCGATACCGCACATATAAAACAGACACATGTGCACATCCAGAGAAGATCTGATTTAATCAGTTGATCTGTTTTCAATGAGTGTTATCTTGGTTTAATAGCTTTTAATGGGGTTTAAGTCCTGCAAAGGTCGAAATGAATTCTACTGTAGACATGACTGCATCATGGTATGATTTTTAGGCCTACCATGTTTAATTTTGGACAAAATAATTATTTTAGTGGTTACGTGCAGCCAATTTGAACACACACAAATTCATACGGCACGTAACCTTAATAAAGATACCAGTTACTATTCGTGTCAGGTTTCGCCCATTAGAACTATCGAATAAACTCAACTTGTTGTTAAACGAATGCGTTTCACTAAACATTGATCTGGATAATGCTCACGCCGTATGGGTTTTGCTCCATTGCCTTTCATGCTAAACGTAATGAACATTTCTATTTATTGAACTCTCACGATAACACCTAGTAATTCGGAGATTTTATATACCGAAATGCTCACTCGTAGGTATCATAATTCCGATCAAATCATTATAACGAGGTTTAGAAAACATCTTGCTAAATTTTAGAATACAAATATTTGGACTAAAATATTAGATGAGCTCATTACAAAATTACATTACTGCAAATTCAATTTCCAGCTCTACGCGACAAGATAACATCAAAACGGTATCAATTGCTGCTAAGTCATGCAGATTTTCTCCCACGTAAGTTAAAATGTCGGATGACATACTTTGATCTCATTCATGTCAATCCTTTTGAATTTCGTTAATTCTATTCAAACCCAAATGCGAAAACCAGGTAATTGATCAAATGGAACTCATCATCAAATTCGACCCATAAAAGTGGCCATAAAATTGGTAAGTAAATATCTAACTTTATTCATTATAGGTTGTATCAAAATAAACTAAACAATTTGAGAAATGGCACTAGATTAAAAAGTAGGAGGTATTTGGTCAAAATGGTTTATTTGATTGCTGAATCAACATATTGTCGTCCCACAACTGTAAAATTACTGGACTCAGTGTATACCGTATATTTGTGAGCCAAGTAAAATTGCAGTTGCACAAAGGCAATTACAATAACATGGAAAACATTTTCTTTACAGTAATTGACAGAACGCCATGCAGAATTGTTTGGCAATCGTGTAATTGCTTTGAAATACCAATTGGAATGGCCCCAAGATAATCCTGATCTTACACCTCTGGATTTCCACTTATGGGGCTATCTGAAATTAAAGGTTTTCACAAGTCCTCCTGCAGACCTTGGTGAACTCCAGAGACACATAGTTGCACTTGTGACATCCTCAGGCAGGGCTGACCCGGTATGAATGCCATGTTAAGGAGAGCTGAAATCTGCATACAGAGGAATGGTGTCCAAGCCCGGGTGGCCATGTGGAAGACTAAGACTGTCAGTTACTGTAAAGAATGTCGTCAAACATGTGATTTGCATGTTGCTTTGATTTTAATTAATATGCGCAATTGACTCGGCCACCGAGACCTTATCATTTGTAACACGCCAGTGATTTTACAGTTGTGGGAGGACAAAATGTTGGTTCAGCTATTCTAAAGCATTTTGACCAAATACCTTGATATAAAACCAACCTGATACGTTCGATATGTTTGTTTAGCCTCAATGTCTTACGAAGTTTTAAAAATTCTTTAGATTTGGAGTTCATATTTGAAAATGTCAATTAATATATGTCACTCACACCAAACTATAGCACTTTGCTTCATTGTTGATTTTTGTAGTTTAAAATTGTTATGTTCTATTAACTATTCAATAAATCGGTTAGTTGCACCTTTCAGATGCTGGTAAGATGAGCCTAGTTTTAATAGGTTATGTGTATTTACAGAGTTTTAAAGGATTTTAAGTCCGTAAAATTACTGTTTTCATTTTATCATTGTTAATTTTTTGATAGCAACTCAATTTGCAGATGTAATTTTAAATGTGAATATGTAAAGAAATTCGAGTATTATGATTTTTAATAACAATGCTAACTTGACAATGCAAGAGCTTGAAGAAATGTGATATTTGTGAAGGATTCTTCACCTTCAAGTACACCTAAAAGCATTACAATAAGGTTATATCAATTAAATGCTTTGAGGTATTTCTACGTCACTCAAATTACCATTGCCTTTTCAACAAATATATTTGAAATGTTGTAACATGATTGAGAGAGCCTTAACTGATGTTTTAATACGATAACGCGATGTCACCTTGGAGAGGATTTTCAACCTGCAAACGGTTGACAATTAATGTGCGATTCATTTTACAGTTATGGCAATTATTGTTAGGCATTGGACTAGAAACTGAACCCCCCTCCTAGTGATTTTTGGAGACAACTTTTTTTTTGAAACCTTAGGCACATGGAAATTAATTTCAGGTTGTCTGTAAAAATGTCGACCCTGGGTTAAACGGTGAGGGCGTTTTTTTCTTCAAAATAACCACCAGAATCTCATAATGGCATTTAAATAATTGGGAGATTTTCTATTTTAATTTATTTTGTTTAATATTTGCTGAAGCCTACAATTGTAAATGAAAAGCAATGATAGAGGTCGCTTTTTTCAAAATGGTCACCAAAATGCCTTAGCTTTTAGTTAATTGAAAGGTGCTGCTAGAGTGCGGTTTACAAAATGGAACTCGATATCAACTTATAATAATTGACATTGTGTTTCTTTTTTTTTTTTCGCAACAAGTCATAGACTGTAATATGCACTACATGTTTGTAAATATACACTACTTGTCTATACAAGGTCATTTGGAGTGTATCTTCCCTATAGAAGGGGGATCGGTTCCTAGCCCAGGGCCTATGTCTTGTTTAGACGAACAACGTACTACTGCATTCGAACTAATGTTACAAATGCAAAACGACATTGGTAATATATTGTAAAACGTTGGCATATCTCCTCTGTTTCTGGCCACAAAACACAATTTACACAGTTTACACCCCTTACACATTATTGCATAAACAACTTGTATGAGATACAAATTAGATGACAGGTAACCTCAAAATATTTAAAGATGGATATCGCTGGTAACTTCATATGAAAAGGTTTGGCTACAAACGATTCTCGAGAACATATATAGATTTTTCCAAGCACAACGAGTCTAGCCTCTACACAGTTGAGTGCATAGCATCATAAAAGCTGTGTGAGATCTAGCTGGTGACTAGTGGAATATACGGCATCTTTTTTATCAAAACCCCGAATGTTCCCTTCATCCAATCAGAAACGTTTTTATATCAAACGATGACGCAATTCAATGTTTATAGCAACGCAAATGTGAAAAATCTGTTGAAAACGACCTACTCAAGCACAATTTTGGACCAAGATGTAGGTTTTAAAAGTCAAAACCTCAAGTGTTCCTTACAATATTGTTCAAATTTTATGTCACTAAATGAAAGAGCACACTTATATTGTCCATATACTATCATTTCAATGAGCAATGGCCAATTCTCTTTAAATTGCAAATCTTGTGCAAAAAGTTACTATTTTCGCCTATTTTGTCATAGCTAAATTCAATGAACTATGACTATGCTAAAGGGCGCTTACAAATTGATATGTGCATTACAAGTGTTGCAATGTTTACGACCGCAGATCCTACCGTAACATTTTGGGAAGTGCCTGTGGTGCTACAATTTGTCATAACCCTAATCCTTGGTGGGATTTATTGACAGTTTGTATTTGAAATATATAACGTTCTAATAAATGGTGACATTATTTTTGATCGGTTTGTAGCCCGATACAAAAAGGAGCGTGTTATTTTGGGGCACACATTTGAAAGAAAACCACATGAACACGTTTTTGATCTATCTCTAAAACATGGTGCCCTAAATAAGAAGGATATTCAAACGGATTCTAACATGCATGAACATACAAAAATAATGTAAAGCTATATCCAACGCACCAAAATTTCTCTCACTTGGATATTTAATCGCTGAGGAAACTTTTATAGTTTTTTTCAGTTTATACGTGATTAAAGAGTTTAACTTTTCAACACTACACAATTTTTTGCTCACCTGGAACGTTTTCACTAGTTCGACTAGCGTCTTCAGCAGATGTTGATGCTGTGATGATATCTTGTCTACGATCGGGATATCTCTCACTGATGACGTCATATGATTGACATCATAATGTGAGTAAGCCCTACTGAAATTTGGCGATTTAGGCTATTACATTATACAATAACTGAACACCATTTATTGTCAAGTACAGGTGGTTGCATTTGGCACTGGTATTTTACTATATTTCACAATTTTAGAATAAAAACATTATATGATATGTTATTGGCTCATTCCAAAGTAAATGAGTTAAATTGTGAATATTCGAGCACTATCAGGTTCGAAAAAAGACAACCACATCCATATGCAACAGTAAATTGACCACATAAGAAGTCATAAAATTACAAAGTGACACTCTTATCAATAATTCTATTACTCTTTCGACCCATTAATCAAAATCGCGCACTGTGATTTGTTAAAACATGTCACACGAGGGCCCATTATTCTGCAATAATGGGTTAAGCGCCATAACACATTCAACGCACATCTTTACGCTTGGTTACGCGTACAATATTTCCGCGATACGCGCTGTTACTTACGCATACGCGCTCCACCTTGAAGTAAACAACTTAAAATATTTGTGTCAAAAATGATATTTTCTCTTTAAATCGCACTATTTTCTGGTAATAGAATAGAAATAAAGGGTGCAGCATTATCCTTTACACGCAAATAATGTGTCCTCGGCAGTAAAATGTTTAAATAATGGGTTCGGCTGCGCCTCACCCATTATTTGCGTTTTACTGCCTCGGACACATTATTTGGTGTAAAGGATAATGCATTACCTTTATTTCTTAAATATGAAAACTTATGATGGTTCACAAATCCGTACGTGTAAGTCCGTAGAGTGGTACACAAGGATGCAAGGATTTGCCAAGTATTAAAATAAGTGGGAAAGCAATGTTCGATAGATTATGGTCTTTTAAGATTATCGATTGTGTCTGTTACTTGTAGTATTAAAGGATATTGCTATATATATATATATATATATATATATATATCTGTAAGTTAATAAAGACAACGAACTTGTAACCTTTCTTACTTTCATTTTGAGATATATTGAAGGATTTAATCAATAGCCAGTTGACATGAAAAACAGCGATGTGGTAGCCCAATCGAGAAATAGAAAAGTAGACAGACACTGTTTTGTTTTTGCGCAAATACGTATGCGAATTGTAACTGAAATAAGTTTGCATACACACTCTCACATATAACCTTTGATAATGTTGGTTAAAGTCAACTGAATCTATCGTAAGAAATATTGATGTTTGTTGTTGGAAACATTGGGAAACTAAAAAATAAGTTGTTTGTGGTTTGGGCAGATTTGTGGTTATAAAGAGGTTGCAATTTGTAAACTTCGTGATCTGACGTCCTTCTATCATTTCACAATCAATCACCTGTCACCGAGGGGGTCGCGTATTTAGCCAGTATTGACGATTCTGCACGTGCAATACGATATACCGAAATATTTGTTTTTGGCAACCATAATATTCGGGAAGCGCTGAAATACAAATACTTTTAAGCGCCATGTTAGCTTTGGCTTAAAGTTACAGTCATAATCAAAATCATGCTGCATTGAAGTAAACATAAGACCCGGAAACCACTCAATTTCAAGTGTGTCGCCCTCTTATGACCAGATCAGATATTGGTGTCAGTCCAAGCCGCTTTGTGTTCCGTCGTGAAGGAGTATCTGGCAATGGGAAGAGTACCCTTCTTTAATTGTTTTAGTTGACAGAATGGTAGAAGGAAAATGTTAAAGTAGCAAAATCGATTTATTTCCTATGTACATTTTTTCCTTTTAAAAGTGCATTAAAATAGAAACCAGGAAACATTTGACGGAAAGAAATTAAATATCTTCATTAAAGATGTGTCTGTCTATTATAGACGATACCTTAGGGAAAATAGATTACTAGATTATGTTAGCATGCAAATTGAACACTATTATAATGGTTCCTTGAAACGAAATTAATGTGTGATCTATAAGCACAATTTTCACAAGCAACGGAGTAAGTTAGAAATGTCAAATGAAGTCATAAAAGATATATCGAACACCGAATTGAACAGGTCTAAACAGGTATAATATCCCTAAGCTCTTCATAAAACTTGATATTTCAAAGAGTTTCTAATTCCCCAGATTTAGTATACAGAACTCGGCAAGCCCATCGACAAGCAAGAAGGTGTCCCAGGGGTAAACTAAGCCGTTTCAGGGTTTGCTGGGAGAACCAAAAGTACACAAAGTTACATACAGGGTGCGTTTTAGATATCCACTCTTTGATGCCCGGGCTTTGATGTGTCCCTATATCTTATTTTATAGCGTCTGAAGTTGTATCTAACAATTCATCTGGACAAACAATCTCATCCCATCTACCATGTCTACCCCTTTCTCGGGTCCGAGTTAGTTCTACCCCGTAGCGTGCGGGGAGCCCTTCATCCTAACAGAAGACCTAGGGAGATAAATTCAAATTATAGAAATTCAATATTGAAAAATCACGATTGCAATGGGCTTAATCAAACCAAAACCTTAAGTGTGACCTTTCAAAGTGTCAGGCTATGCAAGAATACCTATTAAGGCGTGGGGTATGGGCGAACTTGAAGTACATGTATCTGAAGAGGGGAAGCAATGAGTTACCCCAATTCACAGCGGCAGGTAGTCACTGGGCCGCCGAGTGCGAATATCTATTTATTTTGGAAGGTTCGTGTTTGTAAAGTTCAATCATCCTCCAGACACGATCCAGAAGACATGCAAATGCATGGAGTACAATACCAATCACCTGTTTAACTGGTATTGATCAAAGTAATTCTTTGTACTCCATGCATTAGCATATCTTATGGAGCGTGTCTGGTGCCATTTCGTTCAAGCACTTTATACTCACTTGTTTTCTCTCAAGAGCCCTGTTCTCAGAGTGAGTTTTTTGTTTTATCCTTTTTGATCTTATACAGGAAGAGAGTTTTGCAACTATAGACACTCAAGGTGGACTACCTGGGATTTGAGGGGGAAACGAACCAAGTGGACTACCTGGTATCTGTGGTGTAAATGACATGATGAACATTATCAAATGTATACTTAGGTGAAAAGTAAATAACCAGATTGTACAAAGGTCCGAACAAAAATGCTCTGATTTGCATAGAAAATGATGCAAACAGTTTTTAAAAAGTTTGCACTATCGCTGATGTCTGGTTCATGTGTGCTTTGTGATCTAAATTTCACATAAGAGCCAATGGCTAATTTTGATCTTTGTCACTCAATATTCTGGTAACTTAATATTGCAGATAAACTTTTCTTGAATAGTTTAATTCTAATATAGATGAAGAATTTGTAGGAATTTGTAAGACAGTTTTGGAGCAATTTAATTTTGTACCCTTGACAATAACCATAATTTTGACAGTGACATTAGAGGACTTATTTTTGAACATGTGGTATCACTTGGATTCTGCGACAAATCAGAGAACCAAAAAAAGACAAAAACGTGTGTGTTGTTTGCACAATATATTATGTTCTTGTAGATGTTGTGCTATTTTTTGTGAATTAAATGGTAACAGCACCACAATTACATGAATCTTGATTGCATTCTTCTGAAGTGTGAGGAATATAAAGTCAAAATATCCGGAGTAGTGGTTCAAGAACGACATTTTACTCAACAGGGAAGGAGCTGCAGCTATATGATGAGTAAACATTTTGACAACTGAGTTGAGTCAACTTCATGTTGCTCAACAGTCGGGCAAACAGTCGGCTCAATATCAGTTGAGACAAATACATGTTGCTCAACAGTTGACCGAAACGTTTACTCAAGTACAGAGCAACATATTACTCCTTGTGGATTGAGTAAGGTTTTACCACCCTATTGAGTAAAAAAGGTCACAGCTCAATTGTTGAGTAAGGTTGAGTAAAAGTTAACTCAACAAATGTTAAATTATGTATTTACTCCCTTACTGAGTAAACTGTTTACTCAAAGGCAGAGTAAAGTTGCTACTCAACCTTCGTTGAGTCAAGTTTACTCAACAAATGAGCTGTGACCTTTTTACTATCAAAAGGAGTAATATTTTACTCAGGTTGAGTAAAATAATATTTAGAGTGTAACAACAACAATCAAGAAAGTTTTCAAGTACGTGATTTTGTAGAATGAACTACTGCAAAATAGCAAAGTGTTATTTTTCAATTTATATATTGATTAAGATGATGAAAATCGAAACGTCAACTGTTACTACATGACAATGTAAATCGAAACAGGAATTTAAAAAAGACAGTTGTTAAATAAACACATCACGAAAAACAAGTAGCACTTTTTGGGAAGACAATAATTTATTTGCATCAAGTTTCCAAATTGAAATAGCAAAAAGAAGAATTTTTTGCCTTATTTGTGTCAATAGCCCCATCATACAAAAATGATGTGACAATGTAAATGAATAAGCCTTTTTGAAGTATGGCGGGAACTAAAGGAGAGGGCTTACTTTGGTTTGAATAAACCTTTGTATGCTTATACACAGCTGACAAAAGTTTACTCAAACCAAAGTACGCCCTCTCCTTTTGTGCCCGCCATACTTTAAAATGGCTTATAGTCTATAGATGCAGATTAAAGATATTGATTTGGAGGTGTGAACAAAAAGGCAAAAGCTACATTTTGCGATATGTTAATAGCATCATGTAAAAACGTGCAAATAATTGAGTTTGGGTTTTAAAACCACATTAATACAACGGAGTCTATGAACCGACAAATTGTATTAAAATTATTGTATTGATTAACGCTTCACCAAAAGCTAACTATAAATAAACAGAAAGTTGTTCCGTAAAAGTGTTAAGTGGCAGATTTTTGCCATTCTGTAGTTAATATGTTTCAGATGGTTTAAAACCCGCGGTTTTTAGAATATAAATCAATCAAATGATCGACACCGAAGATGAGGAATACCGTTAAAAGCATTAGGACAAGGGTATTTCGCTGAAAGTCTGAAAACCATTGAGATCTATTCATTTTGTTCTTTGTGTTTTTATTTCATTGGTTAATTTCTTCTTTAGCCCATATTCATTTATAATTGGCAGGCCCGGAAGTATTCAGTTTTGTGAAGTTATACTTATAAAATAGTACGTTACAATGAAGACATTTCAGCTGTTCAGTGGAAAACATGAAAGTTACAGAATTAGAATTAAGTGAAAAATTGGTGCAGACCCAAACAAGAATGTTTCTCAAGTCTTTTGTAACTTTTGTATAATGACAACATAAGAACTCTCATATTAGCGTTAAGATCTCCTGTGAACAAAGGCTGTCATACTTTCTCGAAGAAGTTTTACGAAAGGTTGTGAATAAAAATCCCCGAAGGGCGTGCTAAATATTCCAACATGCTGCAAAACCAAGAATAATATTTTCAGCAAATAGTTCTTTGCTCTTCTCTCTCGGAGGAAATTGTACATAAACAGCATGCAATTTTAACACTCTAGAAAGACGACGAATATAATAAATATTAAGGTTGTTTGAAGAACGTATGAGAAAAATTAAGTAACTTCAAACAGTAGCTCTCTTAGCCGCAGCTGTGTACAAAACTCAAAAACTTAGACATCAAATTCGTCTTGCTTCAGCAAACATGCAAATATTTGTTTACGAACCTGTGACCCTAATAATAGCGATCTCATTCTTACTGCAATAATTAATTTTATTATTGAGCTTCAGTTGCGATCAGCATTTTAATGATGTTGTTGCAGCGTGGCTGAGTAAAGAGTACGTTTGAGGTGTAGTTAAATAACGGATTGTACAATAAAAAATATTGAGTTATATACTGCGCCAATAAAGTATCTTTACACTTGGAAAAATAATCACAATTTCCAAACTGAACAATATTGGAGTAAATTTGTTTTCTTACTAGATGCACTATCTATTCCTGCACATTATGACATCACGTTGAATCCAATGTGACCTCAAGAAGTAAAGTTACAAGCATTTGATTAGACGAAGGTCCCGTTTCAAAAGTGACAAACTAGCATATTCAAAACCCCACAGATCACAAATCTGGTTTAAGAGTGGTGAATGGCTAATTTATGCGTTTGACTTTAATTTTTAAAAAGGAACAAAAGAAAACTGAAACAAAAGAACTGACAAATAAAATGAAAGTTATGAAAAGTACAGAGAAGTAGGAAATGAAATAATAACTGCTTTAAATAACGCTTCATTGAAGAAACTGTGTTGTCTCTTTGTTGCGCTTGTTGGAATCTTTTTGCGCCTTGTATAGGCCAGTTTGTCACTTTTAAAACTGGACCTTTGTCTATTCAATTGCTTGTAACTTTACTTCTTGAGGTCGCATTGGATTCAATGTGGTGTCATAATGTGCAGGATTAAATAGTGCATCTATTAAAAAACAAATTTACCCCAATATTGTTCAGTTTTGAAATTGTGATTATTTTTCTAAGTGTTCTAAGTGTAAGGATACTTTATTGGCGCAGTATACATATGAGTGTAGATGGTTAAGAAAATCTCTTATGGCTGACAGGATTTGATCTATACTGCGATCTCATGATCGTTCAGGAACGTACGGAGCCTGTGAAATTTGATTAGGACCAAAGGAGGTTATTATAAACATGAATGCCGATTTGATTAGCCGACATGCTATTCATAAAGGTGGTACCATTATTTTGGACATATATTGGCTACTGACCTGACAGGATGTAAACGCTTAACCTGGTAGGTGACTGTAGAAAGTCATGTATAAGCATTCCACTTGAGAAAGCGGTACCATTGCTCTCATGTATGCCAAATGTGTGTTTGTGCGGGTCACACGCCTATAAAGCAAATTTAAGCTGTCGAGGTATACTTCTTTGTCGCCCACCTACCTTAGGCGATTCATTTAAATAAAATGAATGTCCTTGCTGATCGATTACACATCAGACTGCATGGAACATGACACCAGACCGTAGATATTTTCCCGTATTTCGTGAGAACAAACCGGGGGTAACGATTTTATCCTTTCGTGAACAGGAATTCTATTATCTTCCGACTTATTCGTAAATTTATATAATATAGTTTGATATCGCACGTGAAGTATACGGGCCAGTCTTAGGATATCATGCGAGTCTTGTTACGCAGACGCGCTCATGTTGCGACTACGCAGGTAATATGGGAAATATTTAGTCTGGATATTAATGTACGCAGTACGCAGGTAATACGGATTTTTTTTATCCAAGTGGCGTTTTACCAATGAGATTGCAGAAATTTTTTCATTTGACGGCTAAAGAGATATCTCCACTTGAATACAGTGGCTCATTTTACATGATTTAGTCATTAATTTGCCTCATTGTTGCGTTGAGGAAAAATAGATTTCGGGAACAAGGAATATGAGTATGGTATGCAATTTTGTTTGCTTTTCTTGATCAAATTTAATGACGTTGAGCAATTTTGAATAATTATGATAAAATATGGCTGAAATTTACCCAAAATTGAAAAATGGTCATTGTAATACCAGAAAACGGTGGTGGTTAGCGATGTTGTTGTTTAGCGATGAAAACATGATAAACTTTGTGTATATTTTGGGGGTTTGGGGTTTAACAATAACAACGACACGCTGTTAGACACTGTTGAATAGAATATAAAGATAAATGGTGAAAATGTTACCTACAATGTATTAGTGTTTAAAAGGGTATCTATTTTTAGGTGAGTTATATAGTACGGGAAATGATAATTGAATTTGAAATTTTTGAAAAAACAAGAGTAAAATGGGAGCATGTATTTTTCCTATATTTGGATAAAAGACAAATGTGATTTTTTTGTCTTTTTTTACATTGAGACCAAAGCCCTTACAAATAGGTTTCAATTTTCATCAACCACAAAGACATTATTTAATACGTAAATTGAGTCCTTAGAAAATCCATTTTAGATGATGTGTTGTAACCCGGCCCGGAAAACCAATACTCTTATCGGTAGGATAAGGAACCAGGCAAGTAGTGAATCGCATGTAAGACTTTATTGCACATATCCGCATCTTATAAATGCCGCATTGTCCTCCTACACAACAAGTAAGACAGTTTGGAATGAAAAGTAGACCGACAATTTTAAATCTTATCAGGGATTATGCCCCGTATCTAGACATTTCGAGCACTATTCTCTCAGGAGACACAGATACGTACCGTACAACCTCTGAATATTATAGATGTATACTCACTTACTTCGATATGAATAGTCCTCTGAGATAAAACTTGTTTTCAAAAACCCGAAACTCTCTCCGAACATGAGTTCCAATTTAATTCAGAAATACAATCAACCTGATAAAACTATGGTTTCAAGATGGGTTTAAACGTACCTTACACTATTTCTCTCTACACGCCCTTTAACAGGTTCACCGTATTTCTTAACATGTCCCATTCAAATATTAAATGTACACCTCTTAATTATAGTGTTTCAGTCTCCACTTTCAAGACTTTACAACCCATTAAGAGACAGAAACGCTTACTGTAAACACCCTAGGCAAATATTCATTCTTATGTTTAGTACCCAGTGTATGCCTTTCTTTTATATAAATGTCATGCTTTTCGCTAAAATACTGGAAGAAAGTTTAAGTAAATAATGAAAAAAATTACTGAAAAATACTATAACGTTCATGTATGCCAGGAGGTATTTGTAAGCTGATAATCACTTCCTTACGGCAAAATCTGTTATGAAAACTGTATTTTTTAAATCATTAAAGCCATAATGTACGATTTCCATACAATTTTAATTTTGTTATTTTAATGCTGCAATAACATTTATAATAACTGCCAGGAAAGTTTTCTGTCCATTTAAAGCCGAGATAACAAGGTAAAACCCCCACTGACTTGATGTCTGAATACAACATTATGTTAAGGGCTCGGATAACGACGTTTTCACGGGTTTTTTTTACATCAGACATATGCATTTTGAATTCGTGGAATATCCGTCTGATATCATTTTTTTTTAATTCATGATATAATACACATTTAATGGAAAATGATTAAAATTGAAATTTTTGAAATTTAAAAGTTCTCGAAGTAAATTGCAATGTGTATTTAGCTGGGATGAAAAGCCGTCCATGATATATAAATTTTGACCTTTCGTATTGAAGATATAGACCCCCCCCCAAAAAAAAACCCTCAAAACAACAACACCAAACAAATGAGCTTATATCCATCATTTTAGGGAAATTCATTCATGAATACCTACCCATGAATGAATTTCCCTAAAATGATGGATATAAGCTAACATTTTCGAATTTGTTCAGCATTTTTACGAGGAAGGTGCGGGATTGGACCTTTAGCGTATTAGCGCAATTTTGCTAATCACGCTATTAGCATAGGATTAGCGTATAGGGTCTATGTAAATTAGCGCTAATTGCAACGCTAGCAAAAAGGTGCACTAATTCGCTAAAGGCCAATAATTTGTTCACCAAAACTGCTCTAAGTGAGAGGAACGCAATTAGCGCTAATAGCGCTATTAGCGCTAATTAGCGCTTTATAGCGTTTTAGCGCTAATAACGCTAATTAGCATGACCTAGCACGCTGACGCTAATTTGCTAAATTGAAGGTGAAGTCCCAGTGAGAGGGGCGCAATTAGCGCTAATAGCGCTATTAGCGCTTTATAGCGTTTTAGCGCTAATAACGCTAATTAGCATGACCTAGCACGCTGACGCTAATTTGCTAAATTGAAGGTGAAGTCCCAGTGAGAGGGCGCAATTAGCGCTAATAGCGCTATTAGCGCTTTATAGCGTTTTAGCGCTAATAACGCTAATTAGCATGACCTAGCACGCTGACGCTAATTTGCTAAATTGAAGGTGAAGTCCCAGTGAGAGGGGCGCAATTAGCGCTAATAGCGCTATTAGCGCTTTATAGCGTTTTAGCGCTAATAACGCTAATTAGCATGACCTAGCACGCTGACGCTAATTTGCTAAATTGAAGGTGAAGTCCCAGTGAGAGGGGCGCAATTATCGCTAATAGCGCTAATTAGCGCTTTATAGCGTTTTAGCGCTAATAACGCTAATTAGCATGACCTAGAACGCTGACGCTAAATTGCTAAATTGAAAGTGAGGTCCCAGTGAGAGGGGCGCAATTAGCGCTAATAGCGCTATTAGCGCTAATTAGCGCTTTATAGCGTTTTAGCGCTAATAACGCTAATTAGCATGACCTAGCACGCTGACGCTAATTTGCTAAATTGAAGGTGAAGTCCCAGTGAGAGGGGCGCAATTAGCGCTAATAGCGCTATTAGCGCTAATTAGCGCTTTATAGCGTTTTAGCGCTAATAACGCTAATTAGCATGACCTAGCACGCTGACGCTAATTTGCTAAATTGAAGGTGAAGTCCCAGTGAGAGGGGCGCAATTAGCGCTAATAGCGCTAATTAGCGCTTTATAGCGTTTTAGCGCTAATAACGCTAATTAGCATGACCTAGCACGCTGACGCTAATTTGCTAAATTGAAGGTGAGGTCCCAGTGAGAGGGGCGCAATTGGCGCTAATAGCGCTATTAGCGCTAATTAGCGCTTTATAGCGTTTTAGCGCTAATAACGCTAATTAGCATGACCTAGCACGCTGACGCTAATTTGCTAAATTGAAGGTGAAGTCCCAGTGAGAGGGGCGCAATTAGCGCTAATAGCGCTATTAGCGCTAATTAGCGCTTTATAGCGTTTTAACGCTAATTAGCATGACCTAGCACGCTGACGCTAATTTGCTAAATTGAAGGTGAGGTCCCAGTGAGAGGGGCGCAATTAGCGCTATTAGCGCTAATTAGCGCTTTATAGCGTTTTAGCGCTAATAACGCTAATTAGCATGACCTAGCACGCTGACGCTAATTTGCTAAATTGAAGGTGAGGTCCCAGTGAGAGGGGCGCAATTAGCGCTAATAGCGCTATTAGCGCTAATTAGCGCTTTATAGCGTTTTAGCGCTAATAACGCTAATTAGCATGACCTAGCACGCTGACGCTAATTTGCTAAATTGAAGGTGAAGTCCCAGTGAGAGGGCGCAATTGGCGCTAATAGCGCTATTAGCGCTAATTAGCGCTTTATAGCGTTTTAGCGCTAATAACGCTAATTAGCATGACCTAGCACGCTGACGCTAATTTGCTAAATTGAAGGTGAATCCACCAACACATAATAGATCTCTCCATCTGAAGATTTTGAAGAGACGAGGTATCCAGCAACTCTTCTTAATTGCAAACATTAAGAAAATATGCACGAAGACATATAGGCCTACGCAACGCCTTGTTAGTTGACAACATGACTTCACCACCAACAAAATAGATAGCCTATAATTTCACGATCTTTCAAATATACACAGGGAAGAGGTAACAGATAGGCCTACGGACCTATACCAAACACAAAGTCACCCAAGCACCCACCTAAACCAGGAATAGACAAGCTCTCCAAAGAGGTTCCAAAGAAATAGGGCCTCCAGCAAGCTAGGTAAGTGCTAGGTAACGCTAATGAAGGTTATTAGTTCTAAAAAACAATGCGGTTTTCGAAAGGAATGGTGTAGCTCTGATGGACTTTAGCGTTATCGTTGTTGGGGCGGTTTGTGGACTTTGTTTTTCTTTATAAACATCCTCGTACGTATCATTCATCCATAATTTGTATTGGTTTTAAACAACGCGGTTTTCGAAAGCAATGGTGTAGCGCTGATGTACTTTAGCGTTATCGTTCTTGGGGCGGTTTTCGGAGTTTGTTTTTCTTTATAAACATCCTCGTAGGCCCAGACAAACAAGAACCTAGACCTATGACTTTGGTTTGCGTAGTGAAGTCAACACTGCTTAGCAACGATTTTGACACTGGACGCAACCCGGACGCAAACAAGCAGACATGTTCGCGTCTACAGAACATGTTGCGTTTGACGCGGGCGATAACGGCGCAGCAATCACGCAAACGATCGCGTTTTTCGTTCCAGACATGAACGCTTATTTCTCCGCGTCCGACCACCCGACCAAAATCACCTTGGATATGTGGCTTCACCTACTGCCATGGTTAGGGATGGGCAGTTACAGGTCTAGGTGGTATGTCTATGCTCGTAGGTATCATTCATGCATAAATTTTATTGGTTTTAAACAACGCGGTTTTCGAAAGCAATGGTGTAGCGCTGATGGACATGAGCGTAATAGCGCTAATTGCGCCCCACTGACTGGGACATGCCCAGACAAACAAGTACCTAGACCTATGACTTTGGTTCGCGTAGTGAAGCCGACACTGCTTAGCAACGACTTTGACAAGGACGCATACCCGGACGCAAGCAAGCTGATATGTTCGCGTCTATGGAACATGTTGCATTTGACGCGAGCGATAATGGCGCAACAATCACGCAAACGAGCGCGTCTTCCTCTCCAGACATGAACGCTTATTTCTCCGCGTCCGACCACCCGACCAAAATCACCTTGGATACGTGGCTTCACCTACAGCCACGGTCAGGGATGGGCAGTCATAGGTCTAGGTTGGTATGTCTATGGGGACATGCGCCCCATGACGCTAATTAGCGCTAATAGCGCAAAGTAGCGTCAGATTGCTAGGTAACGCTAATTAAGGTTATTAGTTCTAAAAAACAACGCGGTTTTTGAAAGCAATGGTGTAGCACTGATGGACTTAAGCGTTATCGTTGTTGGGGAGGTTTGTGGAGTTTGTTTTTCTTTATAAACATCCTCGTATGTATCATTCATCCATAAATTTTATTGGTTTTAAACAACGCGATTTTCGAAAGCAATGGTGTAGCGCTGATGGACTTTAGCGTTATTGTTGTTGGGGCGGTTTGTGGAGTTTGTTTATCTTTATAAACATCCTCGTACGTATCATTCATCCATAAATTTTATTGGTTTTAAACAACGCGGTTTTCGAAAGCAATGGTGTAGCGCTGATATACTTTAGCGTCATCGTTAGTTCTAAAACGCTAGATCATGCTAGATAGCGCTAATTGCGCAATTAGCGCTAATTAGCGTAAGAGTGCTAGGTACCGTAAGAGTGCTAGGTTATCGTTGTTGGGGCGGTTTGTGGAGTTTGTTTTTCTTTATAAACATCCTCGTATGTATCATTCATCCATAAATTTTATTGGTTTTAAACAACGCGGTTTTCGAAAGCAATGGTGTAGCGCTGATGGACTTTAGCGTTATTGTTGTTGGGGCGGTTTGTGGAGTTTGTTTATCTTTATAAACATCCTCGTACGTATCATTCATCCATAAATTTTATTGGTTTTAAACAACGCGGTTTTCGAAAGCAATGGTGTAGCGCTGATGTACTTTAGCGTCATCGTTAGTTCTAAAACGCTAGATCATGCTAGATAGCGCTAATTGCGCAATTAGCGCTAATTAGCGTAAGAGTGCTAGGTACCGTAAGAGTGCTAGGTTATCGTTGTTGGGGCGGTTTGTGGAGTTTGTTTTTCTTTATAAACATCATCGTATGTATCATTCATCCACAAATTTTATTGGTTTTAAACAACGCGGTTTTCGAAAGCAATGGTGTAGCGCTGATGGACTTTAGCGTTATCGTTAGTTCTAAAACGCTAGATCATGCTAGATAGCGCTAATTGCGCAATTAGCGCTAATTAGCGTAAGAGTGCTAGTAGTAAGTACGTATTCAGAGACCATTTCAAGGTCATACGAGCTCATGAATATTAATGAGGGGGTGTGGCTAATTACCATATATGAATATTCACGAGGGGCGTGGCTAATTTGAAAAAAATTTGAAAAAAATTTTGAAAAAAAAATTTGAAAAAAAAAAAAAAAAAATTGAAAAAAAAAATTTTGAAAAAAAAAAATTATAAAAAATTTTCACAAAAAAATTTTGAAAAAAAAATGTGAAAAAAAAAAATTTTCAAAATATTTTGAAAAAAACAATCATGAGGACGCGGCTAATTGCCACAGATGGATATGAATGAGCGAATGTAAATAAAATACCGGCATTTTGAACCGAGAAGTTGATTTTTTACCAGCGTTCATATTTATAGGGACGTATTTCATATGGATGTTAATATTTAGGGACGGTGATATGAGTCGATGAGCATTGAAATGAGCGAATGAGCATTGAAATGCGCAATGAAATGAGCAACTGAGCATTGAAATGAGCAGGGAAATGAGCAAATGAGCAGGAGAATGAGCAAATGAGCAGTGGAATGAGTAAATGAGCAGCGAAATGAGCACTATGAGCAAGGAAATGAGCAAATGAGCAGTGCAATGAGCAGCGAAATGAGCAAATGAGCAGCGAAATGTGCAAATGAGCAGGAAAATGAGCATGGAAATGAGTCAATGAGCACGTAAAATGAAATAAACAAACGTAAGATTCTATCTTTTTAAATTTTTATTAGCAACTTCCAGAAAAGTGCGGTCGATTAACGCGCTTTAGTCATCGCTTTCCATCTCGACATCCTCTTCGTCCTGTTGGAAAAGCCCGGCGAATTGAGATCGATGTTTAGCCAACGTTATTTTTACCGCCTTGCCTACGTCCATGCCTTTATCCGTCTTCTCTTCGAGATCGATCACGATATCCTGATGAGTTTCGTCATATTTCAAATGGACGTTATGTGCCAAAAATGTCCCGTAGCTGTCAAAAAAATCACGTTTAACGGCCCACGCGGTTTTCATATTGGCCTTTTCTTCAGTACTTTTCTTCGTTGACGTACTTTTCGTATTTTTGGGCCCTCATCTCGCGAGTAGCTACTCGGGCCCGTTTAAGCCATTCTCGATACGTGGCATTACCCTCCAACTCCACGTCGCTATCTTCTCCTGATGCCGCGCTTCCCCGCTCGGAATCATCCGGCTCCGTAATTTCGGGTTCGGAATCGTCCGTCTCGGAGCGTTCCTCCTCTTCGCCGTGTATATTCGCGAGCTCATGCATATATGAATATTAATGATGGGGGCGTGGCTAAATAGCATATCTGAATATTAATGAGGAGGCATTTCCGGTTGACCTTTTCAAAATGGCGCTATATCCGGTTGACCTTTGACCCGGGCAGTACCTTGTGCCCTTTGATGAGCAAGTGAGCAGTGAAATGAGCGAATGAGCGGCGAAATGAGCGAATGAGCAGCGAAATGAGCAAATGAGCAGGGAAATGAGTCAAAGAGCAGTAAAATGAGCAGTGAAATGAGCAAATGAGCAGCGAAATGAGTCAATGAGCAGGTTATAAAAATGCCTGTTTCACCCCGTTCTTGTCATTTGGAGATCAGCTCTCGAGGAGTCGACGCATGGCTTCTATTTCAGCGTTCAAAACCCACGCTTGTCACGCGTGCGACAAACGTTTCGTTCGATCATTCAACTTGAGGAGACACATGAAAACTATGCACGGCGAAGAGGAGGAACGCTCCGAGACGGACGATTCCGAACCCGAAATTACGGAGCCGGATGATTCCGAGCGGGGAAGCGCGGCATCAGGAGAAGATAGCGACGTGGAGTTGGAGGATAATGCCACGTATCGAGAATGGCTTAAACGGGCCCGAGTAGCTACTCGCGAGATGAGGGCCCAAAAATACGAAAAGTACGTCAACGAAGGTATGGCTGCAGACCTGGCTGAAGAAAAGGCCAATATGAAAACCGCGTGGGCCGTTAAACGTGATTTTTTTGACAGCTACGGGACATTTTTGGCACATAACGTCCATTTGAAATATGATATATCAGGATATCGTGATCGATCTCGAAGAGAAGACGGATAAAGGCATGGACGTAGGCAAGGCGGTAAAAATAACGTTGGCTAAACATCGATCTCAATTCGCCGGGCTTTTCCAACAGGACGAAGAGGATGTCGAGATGGAAAGCGATGACTAAAGCGCGTTAATCGACCGCACTTTCCTGGAAGTTGCTAATAAAAATTTAAAAAGATAGAATCTTACGTTTGTTTATTTCATTTTACGTGCTCATTGACTCATTTCCATGCTCATTTTCCTGCTCATTTGCACATTTCGCTGCTCATTTGCTCATTTCGCTGCTCATTGCACTGCTCATTTGCTCATTTCCTTGCTCATAGTGCTCATTTCGCTTTTTTTTTTGAAATTTTTTGTGGGGAATTTTTTTGAACGATTAGCCACGCCCACCTCATTAATATTCATATATGCTAATTAGCCACGCCCCTCGTGAATATTCATATATGGTAATTAGCCACACCCCATCATTAATATTCATGAGCTCGTATGACCTTGAAATGGTCTCTGAATACGTACTTACTACTAGTGCTAGGTACCGCTAATTACCGTTATTAGCGCTAAAACGCTACATGACGCTAAATAGCGCTAATTGCGCTATTAGCGCTAATTGCGCCCCATTGACTGGGACATCTACAATTTTCTAATGTAGCGACAGAATGCCAGGTACCGGTTATTAGCGTTATTATCGCTTAAACGCTAAATGACGCTAATTAGCGCTAATAGCGCAAAGTAGCGTCAGAGTGCTAGGTAACGCTAATTGCGCTAATTAGCGTAAGAGTGCTAGGTACCGCTAATTAACGTTATTAGCGCTAAAACGCTACATGACGTTAAATAGCGCTAATTGCGCTATTAGCGCTAATTGCGCCCCACTGACTGGGACATCTACAATTTTCTAATTTAGCGACAGAATGCCAGGTACCGGTTATTAGCGTTATTAGCGCTTAAACGCTAAATGACGCTAATTAGCGCTAATAGCGCAAAGTAGCGTCAGAGTGCTAGGTAACGCTAATTAACGTTATTAGTTCTAAAACGCTAGATCACGCTAAATAGCGCTAATTGCGCTATTTAACGTCATAGTGCTAAATACCGCTAATTGTGCCATTATTAGCGTAATTAGCGCTAAAACGCTACATGACACTAATTAGCGGCTGTATTCCATAGTGGCGTATAGTGATTTTTGGTCATTTTTTTGAAAATTGGCACATATGTCTTTATTGATGTTCTCTTTCATTTTTTCTAAGTCTCATCAGTCATAATTAGCTAATTAATTAGTAATTGATTAATTAAATGTGGCGTATAGTTACAAAGTGACATTTTCGTATTCCATAGTGGCGTATCGACCATACGCCACTTTTTATACTACATTTTATAATTATGAAATATCGGCAAAATGAAAAACATCGTATGTCATAGTGGCGTACGCGTATCGGACCTATACGCCACTATGGAATACGATGTTTTTCATTTTTGCCGATATTTCATAATTATAAAATGTGTATAAAAAGTGGCGTATGGTCGATACGCTACTATGGAATACTGAAAAAGGTTAGAAGTATTGCGTTTTGTTCGTTTTCCATAGTGACGTATAGTTTTATTGTCAGTTTGCCAGCAAAAGTATGTATTTATTTCTTTTGAAAAATATATAACAATAAAATCTATTTAGTTTACTACAGAAATTTCACATCATTTCCAAAATATAATGAATGTCTGATTTACACAACTCGATTTTAAATTGGCATTTCTTCAAACCCGATTTTCTCGAAAAGTTGTTTATTCGCGGCGCCCCACTATACGCCACTATGGAATACGGACCCGTTATTAGCACTAAAACACTACATGATGCTAATTAGCACTCATTGTAATTATTAGCATTAGCGTTGGTGCTAACTCTCGGCGCTAAAGCGCTAAAGAGCCAATCCCGCACCTTCTACATTTTTATTTGACATTTTTACCTCAACACAATACAATGAACTTTCACCTCATGAAACGTTCATCGGAAATAGGTCAAACTATACTTTATACAATACATGGGTATGGTTTTTCACCCCTGCATAAGCGGTAAGTTTGGATTTATGCAAATTATGCACTGTTCCTTCACTTGGATTTTTGGGGACTTTTGATATGTTTTTGTGTGAGCGTTTGGGAAGCATACGAAATGGATTCTGTTGCAATTAATGGTGGGTGTTTTTTTAATTTGACTGGCTTGAAAAGAATAACGACCAAACTTAGGAAATCGTGCAGGATAATACGAACACAAAATATCAGACATCTACCGAAAAAGGTGTATTCAAATAATGTGCATGCACCCAGCTTAACGAACATTACCTAACACGAAACGCATTTGGCGGATGATAAAGCACAAATACCAGAACATTATATTACACCCTCCACCATGGCACCTCCAATTAATAATTACCCCATGCATTTTACGCAAACCCCTTGACACTTATGTTCAGTTGAATTAACGATCAAAATGTAATAAAAGAACCAATTGAAATTCGATTACATTGTAGCCTATAGATCAAGAGAGCAAAGACACCTGGAAAATATTGCTTTAAAATGTATAATCTACGTGGATCGTGCAAAATTACTCGAGGGAGATGAGTATACCAACTCGAATTCGTACTAATCCCTGATAATCCTGACTCTCTTTTCAAACTAAAGAAACAAGCAACAATATCTTGTCTATGCTTGTCCCTCGTGGTATGAAAATAAATCATGTTTGTGGGTTTTTTTTCTATTTGTATGTCTATTGCCTAGTCCACATGTTAAGTCACCCTTCTCCGCATAATATTAATATGTGAAAGATCTTAGAGTATCAAGCGAAGAATTAGATAATCGAAATAAAATGCACGATTTCATTGATATTGTAACTTTAAGGGGACAAGCAGGGTAAACTGTGTTGTTCGGTATCTTAAAAGTAACGATGATAAGTACATAAAAGTAGGCTACTATACATTTTCAGAAAGGAAACGATGCAAGGAATCCAACTAGCACAACAGAAATTTAATTTTTCGTCAACCATAACAGCTTACCTTATATTTCCAAATCGATGAACACTGCATAAGCTTATCTATGTTCTAAAGACCCAGCACTAGTATTTTTGTAATGGTAAGAGAAAATCAGCCCTGTTTGGAGGACACCTTTTCAAAAACTGTCGAAATGTTTAGGACGTGAGTACAATTCCAATTGTGTACCCCAAATGTCTCGAAAAACTGGCTAACGCCACTGCCTGCTCCCACTATAAACGCATTAGCTTCCGCTGAAATTGCTTGTCAGAGCAAATGGCTCTGACAAGTAAATCCAGCAAATCAATAATATGACAGAATTCTAATGAAAAACAATAAATAAAGAGAGAAAATGACACCCATTTTGTATCCATAAATCCTATTGTTGTATTTGATACTTGGAAACGTCGCGTAGTGTTGCCGCAGAGACATCCTCAACTA
Source organism: Amphiura filiformis (assembly GCF_039555335.1). Lineage (NCBI taxonomy): Eukaryota > Metazoa > Echinodermata > Ophiuroidea > Amphilepidida > Amphiuridae > Amphiura > Amphiura filiformis. The sequence goes on along the minus strand of NC_092628.1, from coordinate 49,996,663 downwards.
AAACACAGCGAACACTTCCTATAATATTAAAATAAAGAGACCTAGTTTTCGCTGAGAAACATGGTTATGTTGAGAAACCTGATTTTGCGACTATTTTTTTTTACCAATAAAAGCTGGGTTATCTGTAACACCAATGGTTTTAAAAAACCCTACTTTCCAAACAACCTGTTTTTCAAATATTATAGAACAGTGTGACGTATATAAAATAACAATAATTAAAAAATTGGCAAACGTGTTTCGATTCTAAAACCAGGGTTTTTCAATCGTAAAATCAGGCGTAAGCGCAAAAACCAAGTTACACTCTTTAACTGTGATATTATTAACCCATCATTTGATTTACCTGAGATTGTGAAGAGATTAGATAATTGTAGATAATTATAATTTGGAGTTTTCGTATTACACTGACCTGACAGTTTCTTAAATCTTGGACCACATAGTTCTTCTGGTTTTGTAATACGAAAACTTAAAATTTACATGAAATTTTCAAACGGAATGGGTCTATTTGTATAATCTCAATTATCTCAGTGACGCGTGAACAGATTTGATGATTCGTGCACCATTTTAAAGAAGAAACGTCATGGTTCTTAAAAAATAGAGAATATGAGAATATGCAAACATTTTAGGAGATATACCGTAAAACCCCGTCTACAAGGATATACCTAAGAAACGCCCTCAATAAAATTGGTTGCTTTTTGTATTTGGAGTTTGAGCAAATATATACTGGCACTGGGTGGCTATGCATTCCATCTAAGTATGTTGTAACACCAATCAATTGTATTGACATAATAACGACTGTTTCGTATATCAGGATCGTATAGCTCAATTGATAGAGCGTCAGACTTTGGAACTGAAGAGATGCTGAAGAGAGCATGGTCCGGGCACCGGTTCCGTTTTTTCATTCTCGTTTAATTTTAACTTTTTGACATGTTCTGTTTATCTTTCTTCAAATCTACCTTTCTACTTTTAATTTTAGGTGTGTGTTTTTTATATATTTTTTTTAGTTTTTTTAGTAATTTTGTGGTTTTATAGAAACTAGTAAAGCATTTATTCTAAATAAAAGCGAAACCCACAGATGTGTTGTAACTACTTGTCTGTCCTCGTCTTTGCAATAAAACCTATGTTGCACCTTTGTGCCATCCCAATTCTTGAGGAATGGTAGGTAGGGTGCGTTTTTGGCTTAAGCACGATTTTGTTTCTACTTGAAATGAAATCAAAATAAATATTGTTCTGTTGCCACAATTGCAGTTTTTTCAATAAAAAAAATAGATGAGGAATAATAATTATTCCATATTTGAATCTATTGTCCCATCAAGAATAGAGTGTCTTCAAAAACTTCAATCAATTCATCTGACAAAGGAAACTATTCTGGTCATTCAATTTTGTTTCGCTTGCACCTGTTATATCACAGGCGTTGGTAGAGAAGGCGCACTTCTTTTGTCTTCACCGAAGTAGTGATGTAAACACTAACATGATTAATTACCATAGCTAGCAATGGACATACACTATTTTTTGTTCCACTTGAACCCATAGGCTATTCGCTGTCGATGTGACGTAATTAATCGGATTAACTACCATAGCAATTGATGAATACAATTTCGAATATATAGCCCTGCACTTCATCGTTCACGTGGCACCTATGCATTGAACCATAGTTGTCAAAGAAATGCTAATCACTCGCCATGTAAGATTAGTATTTATGAAAAGAGTGGTATTCAATCTATGTTTGGTGACATACGCGGGTGATTAGTGCAATCTGCTTGATGGTAGTTATTGCGATTATTACGTCACTTCGACAACGAATTGTAGTATAGACGAATCCAACAAGCCAAGTGATGGTCAGAATTTATTCGGCCATTATACGCTGGTGAAGTTACGTAATTAATCGGATTAATTACCATAGCAATAGGTGAAAACAATTTTGAACATATCGCGCTGCGCTACAAGCAGGTTACACTCATCACCTGCATGACCTGTACTGTGTATGTCTGCAATCATAGATTGAATACAATACTGGTCTTTTCAAAGATACTAATCTTACAGAATACAGGTGCAGCATGATATGGTTCAATGAAGAGGTACCGCCTGAACGTATCAGTGTATAACGCGGTATATTCAAAAATTCGTATTTATCGTATAATAAAATGTAGCCAAATGTATATATTGTGTGTCACACGGTTTTCTGCTGAACCACTAGCAGGCTATGTTACCACATCTATGACAATGACAAAGGTGAATTTTGATGATTTTTACGATCGTCCGGATGAGCAAATCACTGAATGGGTCTTTAGTTCCTCCTCTCCTTATCCTGCCAATAGTATATGAATCAAAGAAAAAAAAAGAAAAAATAAAAATAAACCAGAGAAAAAGACAAAGAAAAGAAACAGTAAAAGAAAAACAATAGAATAAATTAAACTAAATATGAAAAAAAAATGATCACGAAAGGAGTCTTTAGAAAATGCAAGAAAATATAAATGAAAAGTTTGAACAATATTTTGTTTATAAAAGTTTGTGTGACCGTGATGAGGCTCGAACTCACCATCTTCCGATCTAAAGAACCAAAGTCTTATGCCTTGCCAAGTGAGCTATGCTCGTGAGATGCGAAATAAAGATAAAATAATACATGTATACCTGCTTGTGTCGGTAAATGATTTGCTCAAATTCCATAATGATATAATATTGTGGAGGGCGCTAGCGTGAAATATGCTATCATCACAGTCGCTACTATTCCTTATAGACGGGTTTCTACGGTAGATGTCGATAGAGGAGGGACCGCACATTCATTTACGTAGCAAACATGGGTTATACTGAGAGGATCATACCTACAGATGTCCTGACCAACGCACTGAAGGGTCTATTGTTCTATTGTTTCCGATTTAAGCGCTGACATATTGGAAAATGTTGCCAATCAATATTCATGAAGTCGTGCGATCAACACCTACAGCTGTTCAATTGGGCGACCTTATTGTCAGGTGCTTTTATTCATACATTGGGCGTATCGAGCTGCATCGGTTGATCCGATATTATATTTAATATAGTATTATAGGCCTACAAGTATGATTTGCTTTGCTTTATTGATTGATTCAGAAATAGTATGGCTATATGCTTCTCGAGTTATTAGGAAATATGTCACATTTGAGGTCCAGGGTAGACGCGCTTGCCAGTCCTATATACGCGGTGCCTATGTAAATTATTATGGTAGGCCTATACATAATTAAACACGATGTGGACCGCGGCTAATCTCCTTAAAAATACTACAGTAGGAGCGATATCATAATTACTTCAAATCCTTATGTAGGCCTATTGGCAAACAATATAGACAACCTAGTGTAGATTCTTATATCCGCCACACAGAGCGCACACTTTACCCATGCTGCTGAACTGTCCGCAGCGAAATGGTAGAGCAAAGCGTGTTCATTGAGTATAATCAAAGTGAGCGCCCAAACCAATTTGGGCGCTGCAATAAGTTTGTATTGTCGGTGAACCTCTGTTTTGTGTGCATGCGACAACTCACACACACCCTTGGGTTGGGTCAGGACAAAGGGTACCTCTCGCTTGAATAGGCGCTTTCACATGACTTTCGTTTCATCACTTATTGGCACAAAGGAACAATAGGCGTTACGTAATCTATTTCCTCTCCTTTCTATATAAGCTCCTTGGTCTTGACTGTTTTTTAATTCATCGGAGCAGCAAAACCATGTACAATAAAAATTCCTTTAAAAAAGGAATGTGGCGCCCAATGTGAACTTGGACGTGATATGGTGAATTCCATGGTGTGTAGATTTGGTATTATAATGATTTTTCTAGGGAAGAGTAGAAGATGATCAAATGCAAGAGGAATGTGTTTGATTGGGGAAGGTGTTCTGACAATCCAAATATAAACTTAGTCCACCTCAAATGACCTGTAACAATTTGTGATTGACATTACTTAATTCACCTCGGATGACTTTGATCTGACATTCAACATTTTCGCGCTTACACCAATCATATCCATAACAATTTAACTCTTACAACTTCCTGTCAACTCTCTAATTTAAAACTCTAAATTTCTGTCTGTTTGCCTTTTCTGTCTTATACCATTTAGTACACTACACTTTGTTACAATTATTAAGATAAGCAAACATTGCTGGGTAGATAACAGGATTTAGTTTATATTTTAATCCAATCATGGAGGTAGTAGCTAGTCAATTTTGGTCATCAGTGTTTTAAAATACAACAATGTAGAACATGTATAATTAATATGCCGTGTTGTTTGCATACAGTTTGCATACAACTTTGGCATATATAGATTATATGGTAATTAGCAAACAAAAGCCATCAGTTTAAGAGGCCTCGTTAATTGATCTTATCACTATGGACCACAAGGGTCTCATCCCAATGGCACAGTCCAATAACCTCAATTACATAATCATAGTGCAAAATTTGACCTCAAGTTGCAGAGTATGAGTTTGTGTTCCCAAATTTTCAAAGGATGGATGTAATGTATTAGGGTTTAAGAACTGTTCCCAGGCCTAGATGAGCATGTTGTGGATCCTAGTGTATGGTCAAATGTCACCGTCTATCGGGTTCTAAGGCACACGGTAAACTGGTTGAACGCATACAAAGGTCAGGATTTATTTGGTGTTTTTATAAATCCTAATTTTGTATTTTAAACAAAGAATATACGCTCACCATTTTATCCCGTGCATATCAGAAAACAATAATAAAATAAAATCCAAGCAAATTGTGGTTTTATTTCTGAGCTGGGCATAATTTTAGCAAAACAATTGCGAAGTCAATCAAGCAAGAGTGAAATTAGAAACTTTTCACAAAGTCATGCCTATATTGCGGCGCGCCTCCGTAGAGGGCGCCACAAAAATTGATATGCATGACTTATCACAGGTGAAAACATAATGTCCGGGACTCCCGGGGAGATAATCTCACGAGCCAAGTAATGGTCAGGATTTGGTCGGCTATTACTGGGTCCCCGCTGCACCAAACTGGTGTTTTGACCGCCCAATTGTGCGAATAAAAGCCGCCTAACGCCTATAGAAGATGCCAGGACAAGGAGGGTTAATAGAATAATATATACAATAGAGATAATTCCGCAGGTAACCCCGTCGCATCTATTCATACATAGTCCTTTGCTAGCAAGTACTAGACATCCTTTTGAAGTAGCGTTTGATATGGTGTATGACTTTATTTTCTTTGTACCGCACGTAAAAGGCAATATACCATGTAGAAGCTGTGTGTTTTGCCGAAGGGAATTCTATTGTGTTGTAAACTTTCATCATTCTTTTGTCTACGTGTGTTTTCACCGCAGATGTATAACGGGTGATGGAATGTAGTTTAAAATTCCCGCCAAGGCCGAATCATTTCACATTTTGGGTGCATTGTAGCCGACGGGGACCCAGTTATGGCTGCCAGTGAGGTGTAGGAATGCGTGAAATGAGATTCGTCTATTATAGAATTTCAAGAGACTTTACGGGATGAAAACACAATTTTTTTAGATATTCCATTCTTTTCCCTGTGAGTGTGGGCTTTATTTGTCTCAATATTTGAGAGCAAGCACCGCTAACTCAGGCACCTCTCTAATTCGCCTTAAAACATCAGTTCCCTTAGAGAGCACACGAATTGCGCAACAGTGTAACGTTAAAGACTTGGAGTGCCAAAGTAGGTTAAAGTGCATTGTATTGTGTTAAACGTGAACATCTAATTCATTGCATCGTGATTTTATTTTAATTTGAACAAATTACTGTAAGTGGAAAATAACATCATATAAAGCACTCTGATGCACTTTAATCATGAGCTTTTATTTGATGTTGTATTGATGAATGAGCTTGCTACTACGTGCAAACCTAGGGATTTGATACATTAATATCGGTTAATATCTTTCGCTTAAAACTTATCTTAAATACATAGCCTATCGTTCTATATTCCCAAAACGAATCCTTAAGAAATTGTTTCAACTTTAAATGCTTTGATTAAAAGTACACGGTAAGATAAAATCTCATAAAAAGCTTATTCTCAAGATAGCTATTCTTTAAGGATACATAGTTTTAAGTAGCAAAGTACGGGATCAGTAAATTTTGTGTGTTTTTTTTTGTTTGTCAGACTTGCAACACAAGTATAATGTCGGATTGCGAATCAAGGCAAAAACGAAACAAATATACAATACCTTTGATGCCAAAGATTAGCCAGAAAGCGTGCAAGGTTAAAATTGCTTGCTTCAATGATTACTATAGCACGCATGGTGCTAGTCATGGAAAACAAATACACAGTTAGCCAAAAGCTACTTACTTAAAAGCAACATTTTGAACATAATTTAGAGTACCATTCGAGACTACTCTTAACGATTATTGTTTCGCGTGTACGTTCGTTAAAGTAATGACTGTGGTTTGAAAGGCTTTTAGTATGGCAAATGTGCAATTTAGAGCAACGGAAGAGGCTTACGCATCATATACTGGAATATAGAAACATTCGAACATTACAAACTAGCACACGAGATCAAATTAATCATGCTTAATCATCATTCTTAATATACAGGGGAAAGAAGAATCACGCATCGCACACTAGCACAATTAAACATGAAATTACAAATGGAAACATAACATGCATTAATTTTATAGATGTGAAAAGGGCCGGTGGCCTATATTTACAATGTAATAAAACTCTCCATTTGGGGAGGCTGAACACTGAACACTGCGCATATACATTCTTTCCCCTCCTTCTCAATATATCTCTCTCTCTCCCTCCTGTTTACTCTCCCATCCCGTCTCCATATTCTCTCCTACCTCTCCCATCTATCTATCCTTGATCTCTCAAACTTTAACCCCTTCTATAATACTGCACTCCTACTCCATGGCACTCCCATTTCCCCATCCCCAGTGGCGTTGTCAGGGTTTATTTTTCAGGAGGGCATTCGGGAGGCGACTTTCAATGGAAAACATCATTGACAAAAATGGGCAAAAACTACTCTGACATTATCCGATTTAAGGATGTCGGAATTCTTATCTCGTATATGGATTGATTTGGCATACTTAACCTCTCGTTTTCGTTAAATTAAAGAGCGTTGACACGAACTACATACCCAGTAATTACCTTTTGTTCGTTTATATTCACCTCGCTAACACCTGAACTGGTATACTAGTCTAAGCTAACCATGCGTTCATTAAATTGCATCCGTGTTTTGACTTGATTCCAAATACGAGACATTTCCTGCATACAGGAATTTTTAAGGGCTCCAATAGGGGCAAAACATAAAATTACAGGTAACTGGAGAGGGGAAGAGACGGGTTGCCCCAAATCACAGCGCCAGGTAATGACTAAGCCATCGAGTGCGAATGTGTATTTATTTTGAACGGTTCATGTTTGTTTTAAATTGTGTGGCGTTTTCTCCAAATGTGATGTTTTTGGCGATATTTCAAGAAAGCGACATGTCAAAGACAAATCTTTAGGCATTATACTTTGTTATTGTTAATTACAGCTCTTTTCCGCATACCTACGTTACCGTTTGTTTTGGTGATTTACTAATATTATATATTTTGTCATTGCAATTTGGCGTTTTCAATGCGGTTTAAGCTTACCGTGAAATTAACGCTGATATCTGGACATACTCCTTTTAGAATTTCTGTCTGATGGTCGGCTATTGCAAACAACAGAATGCAGATTGGCTCGGCATAATTGTAGTATTCCTCTCGGTGTGTCTTTTTACGATATAATTACTTTGAATCTAATTTTGAAGCCATCGGAGAGATCCTACGCTCTTCCAGGGATGGTGAAGTGCATATCTAATGAACGTTTGTGGAGTGTTTGTGACAAGCTCATGTTTAATGACTCGAAGACTGGGATGATTCATGCCTCTTCTGAGTTCATGCATTCACCTCCATTTCCGAAGGTGCCGATTGGTGAGTCTTTCATCGACATCAGTTGCTCCGCCCAAAACCACGGAGTTATCTTCAATCATACCATGGACATTAAGGATCATGTTAAAGCACACTAAGTACTATGTGTGGGGGTGTGTGGGGGTGGGGTGGTGGTTTGGGCTGTGTGTGTAAATGTAATTAAGAAAATGTAATAACAATTGATCACCTTAAAAGCAAGAAATCCATTATAGATGCATCTGTCTTTATAAATGACACCTAACGGAAAGTCGCTCATTAGATCGTGTAAAAATGTCAATTGCACTCTATAGTGATTCCTTAAAACGAATTAAATGTGCGACGTATTACCACAATTTTCACTAGCAGCGGAATAAGTTGACTCCGAGTTGCATAGGTATAATATCTCTAAGCTTGTCATCAAACTTGTTAATACGAGAATTGCTAACGAAAATGACAATATCTTGAGTGCAAAGCTAGATAAAGCACACTGTAAACGTTGACAGTGACGTTCTCATTTATTTTTATTCAAGTTATAAATCTGTTATTTATTTACTTATCTATACCCCCTGTTTTATCATCCTCTTTTCATAAAGAGTTAAAAAAATAACTACCCTTTCGGATTTGTTTCTTTATTTTAAAAAACATTTCTTCGATGAAAATAGTTTGACATGCATCATCTACAGACTTATATAGCCTATTCATACTCGGTGGTTCTAATCCCACAGGTGTTCTGATGCATATTAAGTTATCACCCTTGAATGGAGAGATTTCTAATTTCAAAATTAGTGTCACGCGGCAGCCGTGACCAGCAAGTTTTAAAATAAACGACTGATAAAGAAGAATAGGCAGATGTACATCGAGACAATATTTACACGAAACACTAAAACACTGTAAAATACACCCTAGCATTGTCTTTGATACCTTACATACAAATTTGGAACCCCATTCGCCAAAAAGTCTTTTTACGATTCTTTTATTCTTTCCGGTCAGTTGACGAAAAAAACCTGTTCTACGGGCGGTCCTTTCAAGTAGGGTCGGTCAGTCGGCCTTTTTTTTTTTTTTTTTGGAAAAAACCCAAAAATTCACTAAAATCTGTAAATAATTTGCAATTTGAGAAAATACAAAAAATACGAAAAGTGGGTCACCTCAACGGCATACATTCATATTAATAAACACTCCACTTTCACACACTGATCTATCGTGGTAAGAGCGATGGACTTCTAATCCATTGCCATTGTGATATTATTTTTTAGCAAAACAACCATGTTCGATTTTCATTCACATTTACTTTTAGTCTGGCTGCCAGTGTGTTTGGCGTTGATTTTGTTAGATTTTGCTTCTCAAGACGACCAATTTTAAAAATATGTTTACTGAACCTCTGTTAGCATTGGGCATTTTTTGATATGGAGGGTCAAAGTTCATACAGAGGTTGAAAAGCTTACTAAAGTATTCCTCTTGCCACAGCACCAAGTATACTTCTTCCTATCTCTGTGACATTCCTTTCTGGAGTTATAAGCAGAAAGGTCGAACAATTTGAGACTATTTTCGTTCTGTTAACAGAATATAAATACGAATTTGACGATATTTTGCGAGATGCGATGAGTCTGCAAGAATTGTTTTGCACACAAACATTATGTAACCGAAAGTATAATTGTCTCAAACTTTGTTTAGATCACGAAATGCCCATATACCTTAAAATATTGCACTTAGAAGAACAATAACCTAACATTTCAATGTTGTATTTGACAACCTTCGCAACATGGAGTCAAATAATATGCCGAAATCATGTTAAAAAGTAGCGCTTTATAAATTCACGGGCAAATTTTTTTCTCGAGGTATCAAAAAATTGTGTTGATTGATCACTCTGAAGTGTACTGCATTTTTTGGTTTGTAGATGAAAGGTGAACTTTATAGGGACAATGAATGCTTGTCTACTTTTTTAATAAAGGAGAACATTACATCACAATACATAGCACTATCATTTATTTTGAAACCGTTATCATTGGTTGTTAAGCAGTTGAAAGCATATTCTTGATCGAATTCAGAGGAATAAATCAAATTCACTAACTTTTGTATAGAAGAGCTCTCAGACATGTTGGCACAAAACCAAGTATTGACAAATCGCAAACATGTAACACTGGGATAGAAGCCTCCCAGTTTGGACTTAAAGCCATTATAACATTTCTGTAAAAACAGATTAGTATTTATTTTCCATAAAATGTTAGCTTTTACTGTCAGATATGTCCCCTTTGAGCCGAACAAGTGAGGTAAAGCATAGAAAATTGGAATTTACTACTAGCGCCCATGCATGTTTCTCCCGCGGTTGTAATATATCTTCGGGGTGTGTGTGTATGTGTATCCCGCACGCCGTGTACGTACTCTGCATACGTGTTCGACTAATATTTCCATCGTAATAATAAAACGCCAGTTCCATCGTCTTATTCAAAATCTCGGATTTTGACAAAACTACAGCACCTAAAGTCTTGATTTTTGCAGAGTATCTTTATTGAATAAAGTACATTACAATCGTGTAAAACCAGAATTTAAAACTTTTTGAGGCGTTCTCCTCAGCAAATGTTATAATATGGCTTTAATGTAAAATCAGTCTACTTAAATGGGATTATTTCTCATTTTTTTCTATATAAAATCTTGCATAAAGCAATACGTTTTGTGCATGTGAGGTATATGCCTTATCTATCTGCCTTATCAGAATAGCAGCTAATTAAGTCGCTTTCTCCTCGATTGATAATTTCCATTGATGAACACAGTCAATGCACTCAATTGATATTTCCTGACTCACTCCAGACGAGACGGTATAAAGTAACATAAGCCCATAAACGTTAATTTCATTATATTCCACTGCTCTCATTTTTTTCATATTTCATCACACTTACGCTAGTCAGCTAGTGGATACATTGAGACGATTTCGAAAGTCTTTCACACCATCATTTGTTCAATAAGTATACTTCTACTACAGCTAGCACTACAGTAAGCCAAATAATTAAGGTACCCGTTATGTTCACCCTGTATATCCTAAACAAAGACAGATATGTCATAATTGGACCCAGCACTTTTAGCTAGCTCGAAGACCTCATTCGTTGAAATTGTTCAAGAAATAAAGACACGACGATCCAAAAACCTAAGGAAGATGGCAATTTAAAAGTTGCAGTTTGCTCCATTGCATGTCCTATTAATTTGTACACAAAACGTTCACGAAAACTTGGTGTAATAAAAAATTGTTCCCGAATGAATAATGTATTCATTATAATGTGAGTGGACACTACGAATGAGCCGTAAACTTGGCAAATTGTATTCTGAGATACATGGGCGCGACATGTTTCTCATTTGATATGATAGCGTTTAAACCAATCAATAATCCTATTGCTGAAGAGGAAATAATCTTCCACATTATAGAATCATTAAATAGCTCTAGTCTTTGTATGCTTTGGCTAAATCCTGTTCAAGTGGTGGGTTACAATTGCATTGTATTTTGTCTAGGTATGTATAAACAATAAACAATGAGAGGACATTCCTGAACCTCGTTGACTTGGGGATGATTTGAAATGACCGCCAATTATGACTTTATTACCAGCAATATGGAAAAAGAGACACATGTAAAACCGAAAAAAGGGTACCATTTTGTTGAAGGAGCAGAGTTCAACAAACCATAACCCCGCTTCTGGATATCGTTTGAAGTCAAGTGATATACTATATTTAAAGATGATGTATATTTTCTAAACACGAAATAAAACAAAATTGACCGGGGGCCGAGTTTACGGCTGATTTGCCGTGTCCAGTCACATATTGTACTTTAATACTTCCTTACATAAACTGCGGTATCTTAGCATGGGGAAATACTTGTCAAAAATGTTTGGAAAGATTTTTAAACTTAAAAAAAAAGCCCTTAGCATGATATCGAAACACTGAAGATTAGAAGATCTGTCTAACAAAACGTCTGAGTTAAACTAACGTCGTGCTTTCATTGATTAGAACACAAAAGTGCAATTTTTGATTTCGTTTCTTCATTAGGTTTTAGATCACCGTTTCTTTAATTCTCAACCAATTTCATCAATTGAGGTCTTAAATCAGAGCTAAAGAGTATAGGTATTAGCTGCTTGACATATTTGTGTTTATATAGGATATACAGGCGTGAACACAACTGGTACCTTAATTCTTTGGCTTACTGTATAGTCCATATATCTACCTCGAGTCACCGGCAATAGCTTTGAAGTTCAGCGTGCTCTGCGTTAGCGTTGCGTTACGTGGCGTGTGTACATACTTTTACGCACGCGATCAAAGTGGCGCGCATGTACACGCAAGAAACAACGCTAAGCCAAGTTCAGCACACGCTGAACTTCAGAGCTAATACCGATGACTGGAGGTAGATATATGGACTATCTCTACTAATAATAATCAAACAGGTGTTCCAGTAGTGACCCCGTTTTTGACAAGTAACATCCATACAAATGAAGTTTCCAAATCGCACCACTTAAAACTGACATGTTTCAAAATACTAATTTGCTGCTAAGCCGATTATTAGCACGAAATACATCATCCAATTATAAAATATCTTCTAATAATGAATAGGTCTCCCTCAGGCACGATGGCTTCAAAATATATCTTGCACATCCGGTTGACAAGAGTTCTCCCTGCTGTTGGTCAAGCTGTTCCACTTGTAACAAGTTGAGTCTCAGTAACGGCCATCCATAGAAAAAATTTGAACCATTCAATGAATGACAAATGAAATAAAGGTATTGGGTTTCGGCAAAAGAAATTGAACCAACACATGAAACTTTTGGTCCATTGGTTTAGTTGATTAAAACGTGTTCAATTAAAGTAAGTGAATGAATACAAAATACAACGTTTCGAAGAAAAAATAATATATTTTAGTGACGTTTCACTAATGGTTTTATAAGACTGGCAACCCAGCACATGTATATGTGATGCGATCAAGCAAAATCAGTCGGAACTCGGAAATTTTTAATTTCTTACAGGATAGTAAAAATCATTTACAAAGCTGCATTTTGCAGAAAACCCCATTCAAATTGAACAACCAGTTCCAACGATATGAGCAACCATGGAAGAAAGAAGGAACCACAACGAACGCATTCACTTTGTTCACTCCCTTTACCGACATTTAATTCACATTGTTATTCATGAGGATTTACTTTGATCAATACCCATTAGTTTGGTATTGTACTCCATGCATTTGCATGTCTCCTGGAGCGTGTCTAGATGATGATTTGAACTAATGACCTTCCGTGCAAGCACACTACATGATTTTCTCTGGTGACGTGATCATCGGTCATTTTTGGTCATTTCCGTGCGTGATCGAATCGATTCGGCGACACCGTAATTTTCCGAAAAAACACTCTTGTTGCATGCTGGGAAGGTTTGACTTGACAACAAGATGGCACCCTTCATCTCTATTTTCCATTTTGCCCAATTTTCCCGAACTTTGATGACTTTTTTCTCAGAGTTGGCAGTCTTTGGCACTGAAACGAGTTAGCTAGTTACGATTATACACATGTAAGCTATTAAATTCATCAGATTTCAAGTACCGGACTCAACCGGAACATTTTGAATTATTTAAGAACATTACATCTATTTTTCATCGAAAATTTACGCAATGAAATCACCAAAATCTTACCTTATTTGATCAAGATGAAACTCAGCAATAAACGGCCGATTTTGATTAACTTTTCGATGTTTTAAAGTACATTTTCTACACAACACGATCGAGAAAACAGTTTGACTGTAAACCTTGAAACAAAGCTACTATGTATGCTCAAAGCATCAGGGAAATTCCAGAATCTTACTTCCGGTAGCGTTTGTTGTTCGTGGATGGGTTTGTTACAGTTTTTTTTCCAGTAATGATTTCGCCAAGCAGCGATCATGGACTATACATGAAAGGAAGTACCATTGATAGCTTTTCTTTTCATGCGTCAATAGATAAGCGGGTTAAAACTTGGCCGATCGAAGTCGTTGTTGTTCCTTCTTATCTCTTTCTTCCATGGAGCAACTAAAGAGTTTCCAAAACAAAAGGAAATATGTGACCATCCAGCACAACTGAGCCCTGAAGTCGCCAATCATCATTTTTGAGATATTCAACCAAAATATTCTGCTTGAAATTAGCTTTAAAATGATGTATATCATGTCTATAGTACTTGACATTTAAGTAGTGAAAAATCAATAAAACAGTCAATAAATCCTTTGTTTCCTATTGTTTATTGTTAAGTTCAATGGAGCATATCTCAATAGTGGCACTGGAGACATCCGGGCTCAGTTGTGATGGATGGTCACATATTTCCTTTCTTTGGCTATATCTCAAAATCAATATTTCCGAGTTCCGACTGATTTTTCTTGATCGCATCACATATTAGTTTCCTTTTATTTTCTACAGGAATTGCCGTAGAGGACGTGATAAGTTGTTAAAAAATTAACCTTCCCAGAGGGACACAAGGTTTTAGATTGAAGAAGTTTTTCATGGCGCAATCCTACCCACACACTGTAATCAGTGTCTTCATCAGGTGTTATTTAATAAGTTGTCATTTCAGGCAGTGTGAGAAGCTACCTCTCATGTGACCTCCGAAAATGGTCCTAGATTTACCTTTGTGTTGTGGAGGAGCATACAAAATGCCTCACGTTTCCTCTATCGCCTTGAAGTTTTATCTTTTTTAACAATCTGGTTCGTTGAGTCCTTGTTCCACCTTCATGCCCACAGCATTTGCTTGTTTAGTCAGTTGTTTTCTTATGGATATAAAGGTCAAACTCGATGAGCAGAAATCTTCACAATGGGAAGCCCCGGGTGGGAAGCTTAAGCGGATATAAATCTAATGTATTTACTTTTCTTATTTGGTGTTAATTTCAGCAAAAACGCCTCATATGTGTAACGACACTTTTAGTGAGCAGTATAGTTTGACCTACCTATGAAAATAGTCTAGATTTATAGTTTGGAGTTATTAAGCGAAATGGTTGAAGATCGCATTCGTATAAACGAGAAAAAGTTTTACGATTTCAATAAAAAAAAAAAGGTCATACCCACTCAGTCCTATTTACTATGCCACACCCACCAACACACATCCCACACCCCCTACTTTTAAATACCAAACGGGAACCTAATTCTGCATATCATTTAATACTATCTAACCGAGGACTCACACACCCGTTCTTAATCGACCGTGGACCTCAACAACTCCCCCCCCCCACACACACACAAGACCAATTACTATCCAACCGTGGCCCGTCCTATACCCCCTAATAGGTGGACCCGTTGTTTTAAATGCATTTTTACGTTATTTGCGATGTCCTGGTTATATCCAGCAGATCGAAGACGTCCACAGTCGGAAGTTGCCATGTGTGTATCCATATGTAGGTCCTCGTTTGGAGGTATTTACAAACGCACCCCACACTTGAAAGGACTTGAGAAGCAATAGTCAGGATTGTATGCAAGCTGAAAATGGAAAAAATGCTTTTATTTTAATTGACAAAATGCAAGAAGCGATATATATAAGTCAAAGAAAATTGAACAAAATAAGTCTCCTGCGAAAAGCGTACCCTTTAAACAATGCATTAAAAGCAAGAAATCAGGAAACACATAAGGGAAAGAACTTTTATTAATATATGCCATAAGAGATGCGTCTATCTATTATAGATAACACCTTAGGGAACATCGCTCATTAGAGCGCGTTAAAATCCAAAATTGCACTCTATAGTGATTCCTTGAAACGAAATTAATGTGCGATCCATTGGCACAATTTTCACAAGCAGCGGAATAAGTAAGAAATGTCAACTAAAGTCATAAAAGATATATTGAGCTCCGAGTTGTATAGGTTGCAACCATACTTGTTCAAATTGCTGACGAAAATGAAGCTTTTGGTGGTTTTGTCGTTAGTTCTCTGGAAATCGTGTCAGACGATATTGTGTTAATGTTGTATGCAGAAATACATACAGACTTTGGTGGAGAGCGAAGCAGACACCGGACAAACATGACAAAGGTTATAAGATTGATTAAATTTCAAACAATTTTCCCTTTGACTGTTCATTTTTGTGTAAACATATATTACATGTAGGCCTGTATTTCACGCTGAAAAATGCTTCTGAAACCATTGCTATTCACCATATACATTGGCGATAAATATCAACAAAACTGACTGAGAGCACTCTGTCATGCAAACGGATGCTTCTATCGTGGTTTTTTTATCATATCCAGGAGAGTCAAACACTGCCAGACGCACACCAACACCATCTACTATGCCTCCCCCATAATGGTCGCTCCCCATCCCCGGGATGACTCACGCTACGCCACTGTTCTGTGCGGTTGATCCTAATAAAAATCCAACTGGAAGAAATTTAAAACAATTCTGCCTTTTACAAACACTGTGCTTTGTACAAAATAGGTTTATATTGGACAATTTTGCACTGGCCCACGAAATACTAAAATTCGATTTTTTTTTCTGCAATAGTCTGAAATTGATCATTATATCAAATATCCCAGCAAAAACCGTCATAAACATGCTCTCCCCCTAAAATTAATTTCACTAATCCCAACTCTAACCTAAGAGTATCCCTAACACTAACCCTTAATATAATACTAACCCTAACCCAATCTTGTCCCTAACTGTAATCCCAACCGGAAATACCTTTAATTACATACCATGATTTTGTGATTAAACTTGTGTTGTGTCTGCGATGGAATTACTTACCTATGCACAGTCACGGGGGTGGGGTGGGGGATCACTCCCATTGTGGCTTGTACACCATCCGCGGTAATAAAAACGCGTAAAAAGGGTAGTTTTTCGTGGGTAGGCACGACATGCGCATATCGTGTTTAGGGTGTCAAAAATATAATAATTGGAAAAAAGGGTAGCAAAGTTGCAATTGCCAATACGCGGATATGAAATTTAGGGTATGAAATTTGATGCAAGGAATAAAATCCCTGTTTAGGGTGTGAAAACAGGTGCGTACATCTGTTTAGGGTATCATTTTAGCCCAGGGTTAAATCCTTGTTTAGGATGCTTTTCAAAAGTTGATTATCGCGGATGGTGTACAGGTCACAATGGGAGTGACCCCCTGGGTGCACAGTAAACATTGGATCCTCTTCATCGGGTATAATTCAAAATAATACATAATTTGTCGTCAATAATGCAAAGTAACTTTCAATTTATTTATGTGTGAAGATGCATTTGTCAAACTGGCTGTCTTCAGACTTAAAAATTATCAGTTGATCCCGATTTTGCGTTTAGGACTAATGCATGATTATGTGTATTACATAGGCTGAGGCCAATGCGTTGCAAAAACAATACTGTTATAAACAGACTATAAATACAAATTACGATATGCTTGATAAGCGAATGAATCTGCTATAATTGTTTTGGCCACAAACATTCTGTAGACAAAACTTTCTGATAGTATAAAAAAATCTCAACTATTTTTAGAAAAGTGTGTGATGAGGCTGTGGATCACGAAATGTCCATTTAAAGCCTTAATGTACGATCTTTTTTCAGAATATACCTTTATTTTATTTTACAAAACCGATTTTTTTTTTATAGATATTTGTAATACTTACACATGTTCCAACTTAAATCTATGAGCAAACTGTCAAATTCGCCCTATTTGTAGTAAAACGGGATTTTTCTGTTGGTCCGACATATTACAGGCATGGTTAAAAGTTTGAAATATTTATATTTTTGTATCAAATACAGTTTTTAATCATATTAGGAACAGGTTTATTGTTCTGGAGTAGTGCTCAATTGAATTTAATTGAAAGGTACAAATGTCCGTTGATGTTTACATCACACAGTTGGCCAATTACACAAAGAATTACCTGAGGAAGCGCATTACAATGGAAGGATCACACAATTACAATACTTTTTGGTGGTCTCTTTGTGTCACAAAATGAGATTAAAGACACTAGCAAACATTATTGTTTAAACAAAAACTTAAACTCTCAATGTCACATGTTCAGATAAGTCTCTTGCTTGAGAAAATATAACTCAATATTTGGTGTGTCCACCCCTTGCAAGCTCAAGGCCACGTACGTGACGTGGCATTCTCTCGACCAGGTTTGCCAAGTTCTTTGTGGAATATCTCGCCAGCAATCAATGAGGGCGTGTCTAAGTTCCTGCAGGGTGATTGGTCGTTGCCCATGTTACCTAGCCTGCGGGATATTTCTGCCCATAAGTTCTCTATAGGGTACATATCCGGGCTCAAAGTCGGCCAGTCTAGGTGTTCTACATTCTCATTTTCAAGGAATTCCCTCACGCGTCGGGATCTGTGCGCCGTGGCGTTGTCATCTTGGATCACGAAATTGTTCCCGAAGTCTCTTCTTGCAAACGGAAGCATAACCGTATCAAGAAAATGCAGGTATTGGTCCTGGTTCGTGTGTCCTTCTAGCATGTAGAGGTGTGATTTCAACCTACTGTGAAATGTTCCACATACTGTGATTCCACCACCACTTAACTGGCCTCTAGGCAGGATACAATCCTCAAGCAGGGCTTGACCAACCTGTCTTCGGACCTTGAATCGGCCGTCTTGTCTGTAGAGGAGGAACCGGACCTCGTTACTGAAGATCACATTGCGCCAGTGGCTTACTGTTAAATTCCTGTGTCTTTGTGACCAACGCAAGGGCGCATGCCGATGTATTTACACAAGTATCTGCGTTCATATTGGTAGTCTTGCGCGAAAACCTGCACTAACCAGTCTATTGTTCACAAGTTTCTTGGTAACAGGCGTGTTTATGGACCTCAGCCATTCTGTTCGTAGCCGAGATGCAGGCAATATCCCAGGAGAGATCGGTCTTCCCTGGCAGTTGTTTTTCGGGGCCGACCTGACCTTGGTCTAGGTGTAGTAGTTCCGGTCTCTCGACGTCTCTTCAAAATTTTAGAA
This sequence comes from Amphiura filiformis, assembly GCF_039555335.1. NCBI lineage: Eukaryota > Metazoa > Echinodermata > Ophiuroidea > Amphilepidida > Amphiuridae > Amphiura > Amphiura filiformis. The sequence goes on along the minus strand of NC_092628.1, from coordinate 49,977,917 downwards.
ACGGCACCTTGTGTAATTCCTAAAGCGGCACCAATATCCTTATGTTTGTAGCCGCGATTACGTAAGTCAATGACGCGGACGTATAAATCTGCGCTCAACTCGCACCCATTGATCAGAAATATCGTATACAACAGACAGATGCAACAAAGTAAAGCTGGATGCAAAAGTCAATGTAACCTTATGAATCATATCGCTGAAATAACTGGAAAAAGAATGCCAGATGGTTCATTGGTCAGGCATTGTGCTACATTACGTAATGTGTGATATGGAATGGTACCTAAGACCTTGTCAGACACCCGTGATCCATTTTGCATGGCTGGCTGGTCATTGCTGGTAAGAAATCTGCACTTAAAAACAGGGCTATGCAAAAAAATTAAAATATTCCAAACTTCTGTCCATGACTGTATCATAATTTTTAGATTATGATAATAATTATGTCAGAACGAACACAAATCGTAGTCTCCTACGAAGCCAGTTTTGTTAGGCTCCCTCTACATGTGGAGGGAGCGTAACCAAACTGGCTGCGTAGGAGACTTACTCTGAGGCCGCACTCGCTGTCCTAATCCAAATAGTGCGAGCTCTTTTGTTTTTCTTTGCAAATACCCAATGTTTTTCGCGTCCTAATGTATTGGGAAGTTGCTCATAATGATTACATATTATCATTTGGAAGAAAAAAAGAAAAATCTAAAAATTTAAAAAGATCGTACATTAAGGCTTTAACTCAAAATATTTAACTTACAATAACCTAACATATCAAAGCTGCAGTTGACAACATTTGCAGCATGGAGTCAAATAATATGCTGAGATCATGTCAAAAAGTAATTTCACGGGCAAATTATCTCCACGATGTATTACAAAATGATGTTGATCGATCAGTCTAAAGTATACTGCATTTTTTGGTTAGTTAATGAAAGTTGAACTTTATAATTATTATATACACTGCTTGTCTACTTTTCCAATAAAGCACATCAATAACCGAAACATAATTCCTTTTATTCTTGATTCAGTTATTGGTTCCAAACATTGATATATTACTTGCATAGCACTATTGTTTATTTCGAAATATATGCCATTCTATTGAAGTTCAAGTGCTGACTGTCAACAAGTACATTCTTGATAGAATTCAGATAAATAAATCCAAAAACACGGTATCAAATTCACTAATGTTTGTATAATACAGCTTTCAGAGTTAGGTAGTATAATGTGACGCACAATACCAGGAAAGTATCGGCGAGTCTCAAACATGTAAAACTGAAATAGAAGTCTTCCCGTTTGGAACGGAAAAAAACAAAAAACAAAACCAAAAACAAAAACAAAAACCAAAAACCAAAAACCAAAAAACAAAAACCAAAAAACAAAAAACAAAAAACAAAAAACAAAAACAAAAAACAAAACAAAAAAAAAAAAACAAAAACAAAACAAAACAAAACAAAAACAAAATAAAACAAAACAAAAACAAAAACAAAAACAAAAACAAAACAAAAACAAATAAATAAACGTTATTTTCATTCCGCAGCACTCATGGTGTCTCGTTTTCGGGAGTCCTTCACACCATCTATTTGCTCAATAAGTTTACTTCCACAGCTAGCACCAGAACCATAATCAAATAGTTGTTCCAGTGACTCCCTATTTGACAAGTTATCACCATATTAAACGAAGTGCCCAAGTAGCAACACATAAATTTGTTATGTTTCAAAATACACCGAATCATGGTGCATTTTGTGATAAAAGCACGAGAGTTTCCACACTTGAAATACATCATCCAAGTGTAAAATGAATATCCCCCTCAATATATAGAAGTGTTCATAGCTATAGAGTAAATTCAGTAAAGATGATCAAGTATATCGGGTCGTGTATAATTCAAAATAATCGTATTATGCAAAGTCACTTGAATGTACCTTTGTGTCAAGATGCATTTGTCTTTTAAACTGGTTGCCTTTAGACTTGACATAAAAGTGCATTTATATCGTCAACTCAATTAAATATTGCACTTAAAAGAACAATAACCTAACAATTCAAAGCTGCCGTTGACAATATTTGCCATATGGAGTCAAATAACATGCTGAAATCATGTTAAAATGTTGTGCTTTCATAAATTCACGGAAATGTGATTTCCTCGGGGTACATATACAAAAAAATTTGGTTCTTTTCTTTATTTCTTTTTCCAGAAAATGTTAATTTACCGCTTTTTTGGTTTGTAAAATAATAAAGGTTGAACCATATAAGGACGTTGACAGTACGATATTGATTGTCTTCTTTTTCAATAGAGCACATCAATAACCGAATCATAATTCTTTTGATGCTTAATTCAGTATTGGTTCCGAACATGGTACGTCACTGACCGAAATTCCCAATTTCCTGGCTACCATAATCTAGTTAGCGATACACGATTGGTCGATCAAGTGTATCGTGATATAATAATAGTGATCTTATTGGGTTTCAACTTATCCTGTCACTAAACATGGCACAATTATACATGGCACTGTCATTTCTTTCGAAACATTTATACAGTGTGTCCCAGAAAACATTACCGTCTGAATTAATTAAGTTGAGAAATAGGTATCGGAATTTTAAACAATTTAAACAACTCATTTTATTGTGCATTATTGGCGCAGATGTTATTTGATTCGGTTGACTGGTTGCGAAGAAATGAGCAATCACATAATTGGCGCGTCAATGCAGTTCATTTCCAAGTTTGATCAACATGCTCTTTTTTTCTACTCGCTCACCCCTTCATAAAATAAATTAAGTCCTCTTATCTATCGTTTAATCCGACGGTGTTTCTGTTATTTATTCTTTAAATGCGAAGGTAAACCACCTGAATATAACTTTTGATTTGCCTGCAAATTGATATGCAGTGGTTGAATTATAATGAACTTGACATCGAATCCTGAAATTGGATAGCTATAACGCTTTAATTCTTTATGAAATATTTTTTAAATTATGGCCGCCACCATTATCCACATGAGCAAAAAAAAAATAAAAAAAAGAAAGAAAAAAAGATGCTCCGATTTTGATCAAAATGGTCTCAAATTGGAACATCATTTAAAAAAGAATAGTTTGATATACATTTCAAAGGTTTTGTTCCCTTGGTAACATCGCAAAATAGATCAAGGTTAACATGATTTAATGGACTTTGTTTGTTTGTTTTGCTCTGTTACCCAGTTAGCGAAACAAACGAGATATGGCAAATAATCCTTCGGTTATCATTTGAGACCACTTTGATCAAAATCGAACCATTTTTGATTTTTGTACCTGTGGACAATGATGGAGACTAAATTTGACATTTGACCTTTAAGCAAAGAACTGTACATCAGCGATTAAGTCAATCTATACTTTTTCTGAATCCTAATAATGTGAGTAGGCCTAGTACAATTAGATGGGGTTTATTTTAATCTATAAACCATAAAAAATTTAACACTTGCGCTGGGATCACCGAATGGATGGCTTTTCCTTCCAGCTACATACATAAGTACATATCGTTAGAATTATAAAGTTTACTTCGAGGACTGTTAAATACCAAAAATATCATATCGCGAATTTTATAATATTAAAATTATTTGATATCAGAAGGATATTCCTCGTATTCAGAATGCAATTTGATGTAGCCGATGTGCTCTCATGTCCCACAAAAAATACTGTGCAAACGTTGTTACCCGATCCTTTAAATAGCCTCGTTGTATAAAGTAGTGGCGGATCCACCACAGCAACATGGAGCAGTTTGGCTCAATGTCGCTTCGAACTAGAAATGGGCACGAACCAGGAACTTGACCTGTGAATAAGTACACGAACCTTTGCAATTACCTTAACATAACCTGTACATTTATCTTACCATGAATATAGGAGTTCTTTGATATCATTCACTCTCTTTCCAGGTACTGTTGACGAAATTGAGGAAAAAAATATAGGAGAAAAATAGTAATGTGGGAGTATAATGTGCCCTACATTTTTAGCAATTCCATTTATACCGGTTATCAAAATATGCTCAGCTGGGTATTTTGTTCAAGACTGTAAAAGAAATCATAAAGCATGAATAACAGAAATTGAAAGACCGTAATTAGTAGTAAGTAAACCTCTCCCGGGAACCCATGTGTTTCATGGTCTGTTATCGGATAAATGGATAAATTTGCCACTAGGATATTGCTCTAAATCTCTTACCGGAATTGGCATCGTATCAGCGTAATAACTACATTATAAGTAAGTTACTACTCTAGTAAAGTGGGCCAGTATCTGCCAGAAAATATTAAACCATAACTACTATTATCAGTGTACTTCGGTTATATATATAAATGCGCTTTTATAAATACGCACGTTACCCATGGGCACGACATACCAAGACCAGGAAGCGTGACCAAATCCTCATGTTTTGACCACTATACAGAAAGGGATAGGAACTATGTAGATAAATATCATCAAATTTAAGTAATAATTGAATTGCAAAATTATTACACATTTTGCAATTCCGAATTTGTAATATGGTATCAAAATATCATTTTGAAAGTGTTTGACGACGGAAAAATATACAACGATGGAAACTTTACAATATAATCACAAAGTTGAACAAAATAGACGGTTTTGCTGCACAGCAGTCTCATGTTGTTCCGCTTTTGCATTCAAAATAATGTATAGGAAGACCACTCGCTATGTAGAAGGCCACTTCGAGACTTACTGTCTATAAGCTGTTATGGTAGCGCGGAGGTGGTCACGTGCGTATTTATAAAAGTGCATTTATAAATATATTATAACCGAAGTACACTAATTATTGACTTGACAACAAACTCGTCAACAGCATATTGTCAGTCCTTGATGATTGCTATTAGCCTGATATCTGCACAGCTCAGCTAACTGTTTAAACATATCTTTGAGAATACTTCAAACTTGACCTGCAGGTATTCTCAACTTCGCATGCGTCGACATAAAGTAAGCAGGTAATTATTTTGTTGTTGTTGCTTAACTGACTCTGATTGTAAATCTTCAGGATCTCATGTTTATTCTTACTCTCTTCCATATGGTGATCATAATATTGATTCTGAAAGATTATATTTATATCTAAAGATATGATATCGAATGTAAAAATGGTATAGAACAGGTTGTGCAGTACAATCTAACCAATCAAATAGAAGTCAATCAGCGTATGATGTGTTTTACATTTTCTAGCCAACCAAACTTGGTGGAAATACAAAGTGTTGTTATGTAATACATGTATGAAAACTTCAAACGACCCGCTGTCACTATCTGCAAATGCAATAAATTAAACTGTATTGTGAGGAAGAAAATTGCGTGTACTTTGAAAGTATAATATAGAAGTAGCAAGCTATGAAGCCATCAATGTGGAAACAAATAAAACTGCTCGATATAACATTATCGTGTGTCGATGAAACCATAACCTGGCATATATGTGATGCGATCAAGCAAAATCAGTCAGAACTCGGAAATATTGATTTTGAGATATAGCCAAACAAAGGAAATATTTCCTTTTGTTTCCTATTGTTTTCGAAACTCTTTAATTGATCATATCTTTGGAACTGGTTGTTCAATTTCAATGGTGTTTTCTGCAAAATTCAGCTTTGTAAAGATTTTTACTATCCTATAAGAAACTGAAAATGTGATATTTCCGAGTTCCGACTGATTTTGCTTGATCGCATCACATATGTGTGGGGGCTTTTTAAAAAACTGCACACTGTCTGAATCTATTGACAAGAATATAAAAATAAGTAAAAAATGTTACACATTAACGTTTAAAAGTGTAACTTATATTACAGGTAATGGGATATGAAAATATAAAGTGAATTCACGAAGTGTAATGGATGTGTATTTTTTCCTATATTGGGTAAATGACAAACGTACTTTATTTATTTAACTTACATTCGGATAAAAGCAAGCTTCCCTACAAGAAAGCGTAATACATAATGCAATGGCTTAGTAACACAACAAAAAAAAAACCATATTGTTCAATGTGTTAATATTAGTCTATTTGCCTCCTAACAGTATAAATGAAACAGTTTCGAATAAAAATGAGACCCAAACTTCGGGACTATCTAATGTTATAATGTACACAATATCTAGAAATTTCTATCACTACACTCTCCGCTCAGCAGAAAACGGTACGTATTTCCTACGACGATATCATCTGCAAATTATAAATTCGTACTCACTATAATTCGTTGTAAAGGTCCCCTTTAGATACAACTTGTGGAAATTCTTTTTGATGACACGAAACTCCCAGAAAATGAGCTACAGCATTTTAAAAAAATAGTTCAAAAACTCAAAACGGTTTCAGAAATCAACATTATCAAAATAAACATACAAATATAGTCTCAAGTTGTTATTACTTGAATTTTCACCAAAGCTAGTCCAAGAGATTGACACTTTAGTGCATATATTTCGATAAATATAGTCTTGATGAAACCTCAACTCAAGAGTCTTAAAATAGTTTTAAACTACATTAACAAATTTTCTCTGCATGCCGTTTTACAAGCTCATGGTATCTCTTAATATGACCCTTTCAGAAACCAAATCTCGACACCTCACTGTTATACCACGTCTATATATATATATATAGTGCGTAAGTGTTTCTCCACTTTCAAGACTCCAACATCCATAACATCCATTAAGAGACAGAAACGCTCACCATGCTCACTTAAAAATCCTCAAGCAAATATTCATTTTTATGTTTTTACGCAATATCACTTTCCACGCTTTTCTCCAATAAAGACTGAAAAAAAAATCATAATTTTTACTTCTTTTGTCATTCTTGAGGATGAATTAGAATCTGTTATTGTTAGCTGATAAGGGATGTCATTTCCGAACCATGTGCATTATTTGTCTCCGAAGGGAGAAAACGCCGAAAACTTTAGTATTGAGATATTATTGGACTTAAGGTTAGGAAGGAATATCATACGAGGGGCGGTCAAAAAGTTCGTATGCTATTTTGTCGCACGGTATTGAGTTTGGTCTCATTTGAAAGCTTATTCCTTCAAAACATTACTGCAAATATATTAGATTTTGGCATTACTGTATATGGGCAGGACACTCTTTAGAGGAAGCCTGCCTCCGTGGATTCACAGGTTTGTACCCTTTGTTAGAAACTTTTAAATTAAAAAAAAATTGTAGCAAGCAGTTTCGGTTTTCATTTCAGTTTGTTACATAATCATGTGAGCGCATATTTGCTTGGTTTGAAGTTACCTGATCTAAATATACATAGGAAATGTTTAGATTTCGCAGTGCACTATTCACGAGCAGAGAAATCGAACATGTCAATCTACATTTAAAAGCGTGGTTTAGAAAATCCAATAAGTCTATACTTATTTTACCACCACAACCGGTAAGCCTAACCAACTGTTAAGCTTACCGGTTGTGGTGGTAGCTGTCGTCGATAAAGCATCGTAAGTCTTGCTCACAGTCTCGGCCTCGCACACACTTAAACTAAGTGTTATACCCGATAAAATGATGTACTTTATAATATAATTTCCTACTTTCAAATGTCTCCAATTGAAATCCATTGTGTACTCATTTAACCTGAGTCTGGACTAACCAACATATTGGTTAAAATATGAACAATGAAATGAACTTCCCATTCATAGTGTTTAAATATTTATATTTTGCCCATTTTGCCCATTATGCTTTGCCCAACTGGTTGGTTACCGTAATGTTAACCAGTTTATTTATTTATTTATTTATTTTATTTATTTAAAAGAATAATGTCATTAGAGAACCTATTGCGCAACAGTGTCAGTGGACTTCGGTTGTATATATAAATGCGCATATATACATGCGCACGCGACATCTACAAGTCGCCATACCGTATTAAACGATATAAGGTACCCGGATGTACATAAACTCCCCGTGCAAAAGTATAGGGGAAAATGACAGGACGCAAGGAAAATTGCTTTTGCAAAATAGTGGCATTGATTGCAAAGGGTAAAATAACTTGACCCGAAAGATAAACTCTTTATTAACGTTTTCTATCACGGAAAAAAAATTAACAACGGAAAAGCTAGATATAGCTGATTTACAAACTTATATTTCATAATTTCCGTGCTAAATGGGCGTGCCAATTGGCCATATCTATGACGTAGTGCTGGTTTCATACTATCATGCTGCTT